>NC_091796.1:64239696-64542727 GCF_041296235.1 Equus asinus | reverse complement strand
GGTAAAGGACTTATATCTAAAATATATAAACAACTCTCAATGTTCAACAAAAATAAAACATAATTTTTTAAATGAACAAAAGATTTGTATAGACACTTCATCAAACAACATATATGAATGTCAAATAAGCACGTGAAAAAATGCTCAGCATCATTTGTCACTGGGGAAATGCAAATTAACACACAATGAGATATCACTACACAGCCTATTACAACAGCTAGAATTTTCTTTTTTAACTGACAACACCAAGTGTTGATCAGGATGCTGAGCAACTGGAACCCTCATACATATCTGACAGCAATGCAAAATGGTAAAGCCACTTTAGGAAAAAGTTCGAATGTTTCTTATAAAGTTAAACATACACTTAGCATATGACCCAGCAGTACCACACCTACGTATCCACCCAAGAGAAATAGAAACTCATGTTCACATAAAAGCACGTATGTAAATGTTTATAGCAGTATTATTTATAATCACCAAAAACTGTAAATAACTGTTCTTTGACTCATGAATGGATAAGCAAGTTGTAGTACAAGCATGCAATAAAAAGAACTAATTACTGATACACACAATGACATGAATGAACTTCAAAATAATTATGCTGAGTGAAAGAAGCTAGCCATGAAAGGCTACACACTGTATGACTGTGTTCATAAGAATATTCTGGAAAATGCAAAATTATAGGGAAAGAAAACAGATCAGTGATTTCTAGGGGCAGAGGCTGGAAGGAGGGTTGATGACAAAGGGTAACGAAGGAACAACTTTCAGGTGATAGAAATGTTCTGTATCTTGATTGTGGTAGTGATTTAATGATTGTATACATTTGTCAAAACTCATAGAATGGTGCACTAAAAAGGGCAAATTTTTCTGAATGCAAATTATAGCTCAATACATCTACTTTTAAAAATACCTTTTCATGGAGTAGTTACAAGAAATCTGTTTGGAGGTGTCAAAGGGAACTGATGTTTGGGCTCTTGTTCATATCCTACTTGCACAATTTTACCAGGATTATGCTGGTGACAAATAAGACACGAACCAGAAACACTCTCAGTAGCTTCCACACCAATGTTGATTAAGCACAGCACCCAATTTGTCCTTACTCTGGTGAGTAATTTCACATAAATTTTTGGAGGTCTCATTTGAGAACCTCTGGAGCAATCAAGAAGCCAGAGTGCCAGAGACTATTTTTATGTGGTTTGCATCCAGACTTCTCCCAGTTTCTCTTTCTGACTCTGAGACAATTACTTCCATTCTATAATAGCCTTTTTGAACCTCTGCAAAGATTTGGTCTCAGGGTTTCCCGGGTGCTAGGATCTTAGCAAGGACTGCCGTCAGGTACAGTGATCAGTCAGAGCCTTTCTTTTGGCTTCCATGTTATCACTCTTTGCGTGAGCTCCTACCTTTATAGTAGCCACCTCCTTAGGAAGCATCAGAACACTCAAAAGTTCTTTAAGCTGCTGACCATTTTTAATACAAAGGTTTCCTACAAAGGTTAAAAACCTTCATTGTATCCAAAGCATGCCAAAACCATAGACTTATCCAAAATCATATCTGCTATCAGTGTACATGTTAATTCTCTTATCCCTAGCTAATTGACAAGCTCTGACAAGTACAGCAAGTTATGTCATCAGCACAGATTTTTGCCTCTGACAAGTAGTCATATTTTGGAGGTGAAATGAGATCTATTATAGCACATTCCACCTGATCTCTTCCTGTTTCAGTTTTAAGGTATGACCTGTCAACAAACAAGATTAAGTCTGAATTTTCCAAAGGGGTTTTAGTAAATCAGTTTGAGGCATAGATAGCTCACAAGCAGAGGCTGAACAGTCATGAATTTCTCCTTTGAATAGTGGAAGAATAGCACAATTTGAAAGATCGTATGATGAATAGCAGAGCATAATAGAATTTCCCTATTAAGTTTAAAGGAGACCCTAAAATCAAGTCAGCAGAAACCTGCATAGCTTAGCTGCTGCAGCTATTACCCTTAGACAATGCCAGTAGGTTTTTCTACTGACTCAAGAGAATACAGTAAGCTATTGGTGTCTGAATTCCAAGGTGAATCAGGACACCTCTCAAGTAGAAAAAATGGTAGGAAGATTTATGATAATTAAGCAAACTGGGCCTGTTAATGTTTAAGTTCACAGGGAACTGATTTTGTCATTGACTAATTGCCCTGAGGAACTCAAGGGTTTTTCAGAAGTATTTAACTATTTCTCCAAATTGGTTCTTTTCTTTTTTTTGTTATGTTAAGAGATGCAGTCACCAAACACCCTGAACCAGGCCAAGCCTCACCGCAAGAGCAGCACCTGCACAGGTGAACAGAGAGACACGTAAAGTTGCCCTTTACTTAACATGCATTGTATGCGGAAGTACGTTTCCCAACTGAGCCTGTGTAAGCAAATACCCGCCTCTCCCTTTTGAATATTCATTCCCCATCTCAAGTAAGAAGCCACTGCTGTCCTGTGCTTGGGGAGAGCCATGACTTTAGAAATGATTCCACATGGTTTCCTGTTTGCTGCAAATAAACTTTACTTTGTGTGACAGCCACTTCTGGTGGAGAGTCTGATTTTAACTCTCCGGGAAGCAAATGGACTTTGGTTTGGTAAACAAATTGGTTACCCGTGACTTTGTTAAGTCACATGATGGCATGGCAATTTCAGTAGCCAGTGAGATCCATGAGTCTTCTTAATCGTCCCTTATTACTACTCTGGGAAATTTTTTAATAGTTTGTAGTCTGTCAAGAGTAAGGGATTTACCTCCGGACAAACTGTGTCCTAACTAATAACAAAATTGTTATTACTTCTCCTTGGAAATCTTACATCTTTCTGAGCTAAAACAGTAAATTGATGGAAGGCTTGGTCTTAGAGCACACCTCATCTCTGGAACACAACAAAAAGATCATCCACATATTGCACAAGAATAGACTCACAAGTCCTCCATGAGGACTTGTGAGACGTGGGAGGGTACCACAATAAACCCCTGGGGCCTGACCATCAGGTACATTATTGATTTTCCTCAGAGAAGGTAAACAAGTACTGACTATTTTGATCCAAAGAGACAGTAAAGAAAACAGAACACAGATCTACAACTATAAAATATACAGATCAGAGGCACCAAAGACAAACTAGTATTTGGGTTTGCTTCTACAGGTGTTGTATAATTCAAAATTCAATCAGCCTTTGCATGCATCTATATTGCCTAGTGGTAGCAATAACCCACTAGTTCTGTCCCTATGTAACCATACCCCACATATATGAGTAGGAGTGGACTGAAGGGGAGGCACTTGCTAGACTAGTATTGCTGCTGATAATCTATACCAGCACAGTGGCCTAACCCAACATATCTTCCAAAGGTGAAAAAGTTCAGGTATAAATAGAGAGAAGGAAGATTCATAGCTGAAGGTAGAGGAATGAAAAAATGGATTATGCAATGAGGGAAAGACAATACTACATTAGTATTAGTATTAGTATTAGTATTAGTATTGCTCATAAGTGTAAATACTACATTAGCACTTCAAAAGAGGCCCAGAACAAGAGACGATATTGTCTCTTAGCTCTATCATACCAGATGCCCAAAAAGGTGAAGCCATATACTGTTAAGACCATTCTTGCATTTGGAAACTGACAAAATCAAATGGAAGCCTGCAAACCTGAGTAACCCCACCCTGGGAAACATTTTGGTAACATGATATGATGACATACTGGGCTAATTATTAATGACTAAATGGGACTCTAGTCATGTGCCAGTATCTTTTGACTTATTTTTCAGTTTACACCTACCATGCTGTACACTGACATTTTTGGTAAGATTACAATACTAATTATAATACTGATATTGAAGTCAAATGTATTAGGAGATTGAGTTAAAATCATCCTATCCCTACCTACCCCACACTGGCTACTCCAAATATTGAGTATATAAAAAGAATGATGGCCAAAGGCCATAAGGTGGCCTGTTGTATGTATAATAAAGAATTACATTGGCCTTTATCCCTGGTTCCTGTGAAGGAAACTAAATCCTTGGAATTTCCTGAGTGATAGGACTTTCTTTGTTATTTATGAGCCCCTTGGATCATACCTGAGTTTATGCTAAGAGGTGGGATGACTCAGGATGGGGGCTGGTCACCAGAAAGACCAGCCATGTGATTAGATGGTTGGGGATTTGGGCTAGCCTGACCTCTGGGGAGGGGAGGAAGACTGGAGATTGCGTTCAATCACATGGTCAATGATTCAGTCAATCATGCCTCTGTCATGAAACTCCAATAAAAACTCTAGCTTCTTGGTTGGCAAACACATCAGTTCACCAGCAGGGTAAGGTACCACAAATCCATAATTTCTTTGCAAATTTCTCTCTATCTCATCTAGGCTTTCAAAAATCTTTAAAAATGGCTCTCAGCTCAGAACGAGACTAGCGAATAAAATCAAACACAAGTAATTGTTCTTGTTCTAATTTAAGAGGTAACTAATGTTTGGGGGTTTCTGGATGGCCAAGAGGAAAGAGGAAGCCTGTCAGGAGATATGGGGGCAGAGGGAAATGGAGGAGCAGAATCAGTAGGATAAAGGCCATTAGGTTATGTTGCGATTTGGGGGCATTACTTTATGTTTTTCACAGTTTTGTTTTGTGCCTTGGCCAAGTAATCATCTCAAGATGCAATTTTGGAATCTGAATTTCTTTTGGTGCTTCTTCATACTACCCAAAAAAATATAGATCATTGGACAGCTTAGATTTTGCCCTCTTTTTATTCTAAGGCACCTCCCAAATAACGATTGTGTCCATATCCAAAGGTTCCCAAAGTGGCCAGTGTAGTTCTAAATTGTCATTGGTGAAATTATGCATTTAGAAAGGTAAGTACACAAGGTTGTGTTATGGCATAAATATATGTAAGAAGTAGGAATCTGTCTCTAAGCTACTTAAGTTTAGACCAGGGTGGGCAAAACATGGCCCTTGGGCCCTATCCAACTCACTAGCTATTTATGTAAATAAAATTTTATTGGAACAGAGCCTTGTCTACTTGTTTACGTATTTGTATGGCTGTTTTAGCAGGACAGTGGCAGAATTGGGTATTTACAACAGAGACTGTATGGCTCACAAGTGTGTAATATTTACTACCTGACCTTTTGCAGAAAAAGTTAGCAGTCCCTCTCGGTTTAGACTGAGACAAACCCATGGGAGTCTGGAAATGGTCAGCTGTTATTTCAGTTGGATCAGCTGATTTGGCCTCAACATTGTGCCACTTGGAACTAATATGTGTAATGTTTTCGTCTTTTGGGACCATAGTGTACCTTTTATCACCAAAGCCACTCAGCAAAGGTGTTTGATGGACATTCCATACTTCCTACTGTGTACAGGAATCTGGTTTTGTTGAGCCTGGAATGACTTCCATAAAAGTTAGCTCAGACAGACTCTGACTAGCTTCCTCACCTCCTCCTGGTCACTGAATTTGGCTGTCTCCAGAAAGGGATCAACATCTCTCAGCTGCTTCCTGGGTAATGATCAAGATGAAAGGGGTATGGGTTTATACAAATCTATTCTGAAAATCTAGGATTCAACGCTGACCTCTGGGCACACTTCTTTCTTTCTCTAACAGCAACCCCAGGCTGGCCTGATTTGCATATCTTCCAGGTGGCAGCCCAGTAAAGACGGAGCCCAGGGCACTCAAACTTATTCTAGTTCAGTCACATGGATTTTCCTGTTGGAGCAACATATTCCTATATCATAAGGATAATAACTGCTTTGTTGAATACCCTGCTCACCCAGTTCTTCTAAAGTGGCCCACATGGGCCAAAGTAGGGGATATAACAGGTATCTGTGATTTTTATAAAAATCCTTTGTCCATCTTGTAACTGACAAGACAAAATCTTTCCAGACAAAATGTCTGGGTGCATTACGGGATGATTAGGGGGGTGGGGAGTGAAGTTATAGCCACTGGAATGGATCACACTGATTTTGTGGTGGCGAAGGGACAGCAACACCTTGGTCCTTAGGAGGGACCACCTCAGATTCCAAAGACATGGAGGAGGGACATTAATGATCTTTGTCTTTTATGACCAGCCTAGGGCCTTCCTCACAAAGAAAAATGCCCTAAATATAAGCAGGAAAAAGTACCTCATTAGAAACAATTACAAGCACCTTAAATTTAACTTCCTGCTGGCTTTGTCATCCCCCATCAGATGGCTCTGACCATGATTTGATTGCCATTTCCCTTCAGTTTATCCAGAGTCTGTCAGAAAAAGCAAAGGATGACCTCAGATTCTGCACCTCCCATGCGAAATCCTAGTCATCTCTGACTTCTTCCCCACTTATGTTCTCTGTCATTTGTGGGGCAGGCAAATGTCACCTGGTTGATGGCATGGACAAACATGATAGGCTGGACTGGCTACCTTCAGACAGTTCCTCCAGAAACAAAGATTATACTCAGTTTTTGGAACTAAACTGGAAAGCCTAAGGCTGGCCAGCTGACAGGGACTCTACGTAAGCCATTGCCAACCTGTGCCCTCAGACTCATGTAAGTCTCACTTGGAAGGACCTAATAATCATAAACAACATTTTCCTTGCAGGGGCACCATGTGAGCCTCGAGGACTATACTTGTGTGGAAGCCAGGCATTAACTTGTCTCCCTCCCAAAGTCAGGGTGACTTACACCTGAGGGGTGGTCACAAGAGACCTTCAAGTTTTTGAGGAAACATCACCAGGAGATCATGAAGCCTTCAGATGGCTGTGAAGATCCGTCCAAAATGAGGCTGCCCTTGCTTATTGGGAGGAGTTTCCAGAGGGATAACTGACTCATTATTTATTTGCATCCTTGCAGGCCTTATCTCTATGGTGAGAGTCATCAAATTAGAAAAGGTGGTGTAAACTTTGTCCCTCACTTAAGCTGATGTGATCAATGACAGGTCAGGGTTGAGCCTGAGCTACAGGTGGTGGGTGGAACCCTCTGGCCCATGCTCTTTCCACACAGGCTGGTGCTGATGACCTTACTGGCATGAGGAATATGGAGGGTATGTGTTAAGAAGTCTGACCTTCTTATGGCAGATTCAAGACAAAATCACAGTAGGTAGTATTTAGGAAGAAATGTGCACACGGAAGGAGGGAGCTGGAAATACAAGTCCCTGAAGTTGGCCAACTAGTAATGGGTCCATAAATCTTTCTTCCAGCTTGTACCAAGGCCAAGTACAATGAATGTGTTGAAATCTTGCCCTCAACCTGGCTGTCTCTCTACAGAGTGTGTTTGTATGTTAAGGTTGAACAGCTTACCCAAGTATGCCTATAGGTACTTGTAAGCATGTAGCTCATCATGGTACCGGCCAGTGGCAGGATACTTGAGAGAAGAGACTAGAAGGAAAGAATGTAATCCATAGTTTTAATAAAAGGATTTGTTCCAGGTAAAAGTGAAGAGAGAATCACAGATGAGTACTGGGTGATTCAATTGGCCAGGATGTAACGTCTAATACAGAGGCACTCCTCTACTACACAGTTAAGTCCATTTTCTCTGGTGACTGGAATGGGAGGAATGGTGGTCGAGGTGTGGATGTGTACCTGAAAGCTTGATAGTGCTCTCCAAAACACAACTACAAATTAGAGATCCTGCTCTTAAATGACAGAGCTGGGGAAAGCACTGTGTTAAAAGACCTCTGATAGGGTCAAGCTGTGATGTCCAAGAGCTATAGGGATATCAAGCAACAAATGTGGCCACTTCGATTAAGTAGTCAACAAAGATTAGGTTGGCATGGTGGCCCTGGCCCGCGTGAAGTGAATGTTTGTTCTCCTCTTCTCCTCTGGAAGTCTGTTGGAAGGTCACCTCAGAGAACTCTCCCCACCAAGGGAATCATCACAGTAGAAATTAATAGTGGAAGAGCAGATCCAGGCAGAAAGCAGGACCTAAGATAATACTCCCTGACAATCCCATCCTACTCCCATGAGGGGTTTGAAAAAAATCCTAAAGGTTATTACTTTCATGTAGAGAACAGAAAGGAGCTAAAAGTGAGAGCTGGTAGGCCTGCCATAGGCCATGTGATGCATGATGAGGGGGCCCTATAGCCAAGGCTGCGAGAGGATAGCCAAAACCCAGGACCAGGCCTGAGTAGGAACAAGTCAAGGACTGCAGTGTCAGCAGAGGAAGGCTGCCAGGCTTCCCTGAAACAGTCTTCACGCATTGTCAAGGCTGAAGACACAGACCAGTACCTCAGCAGTGGATGTCAGCAAAAGGAGCAGCCACAAACCAGACACACACACACGCACACGCACACGCACACAGACATACCAGCCTGGAGCTTAAAAGGATAAGTACCTGGAGCTTAAAATAACCCCTGAAGAGACAGGAAGAAGGGAGAGTGAGGGAGCCCTGACCATGCCTGGGTCCTGAGACCAAGTTTTAAACCAGAAATGACTGAATAAATTTATACGACACAGTTAGGTTTTAACCATCAGCGGAAGCAGGGACAAGAAAGTAAAAGCAAAAGTCTGGGCTGTTTCTTGAACACGCCAGGCCCACTCCTGCCCCAAGCTTTGCCCAGGCTGTTCTCTCTGCTCTTTCCCCAGATATGTACGCAAGACCAACTCACTGACCTCCCTCAGTCTTTGCTCAATGAGGCCTTCATTGCTCGCTCACCCTAGTTAAAACCACAGTCTCCCATTCCCTGAGCTCCGGCCACCCGTCAGCCTGCTCTAGCTGCTCCACAGCACTTTCCACCTTTCCACCATGCCATCCACTTCTGTATTGGACGATTGCTCATTGTCAACCTGCTCACTCCCCAAGAGAAGGAAACTTTTCTATTTTTTTCACTGATATGCCTGAAACACCTAGAAGAGGACCTGGCACATCACAGGTGCTTTAAAAACATCTGTTGAAGGGCTGCTGGTGGCATAGTGGTTGGGTTCACTCACTCCACTTTGGTGGCCTGGGGTTTGTGGGTTCAGATCCTGGGTGCAGACCTATATGCCACTTATCGGGCTGTGCTGTGGTGGCGTCCCACATACAGAGTACGGGAGGATTGGCACAGATGTTGGCTCAGGGATGGTCTTCCTTGGGCAGAGGGAGGAAATTGGCAACAGATGTTGGCTCAGGGCCAATCTTCCTCACCCTCTCCTCTCCCCCAAAAAATCTGTTGAACAAATAAAGCAATTTAAAAATTACCTGGCCTGTCTTAGTCCATTCAGGCTGCTACAACAAAATACCACAGACTGAACAGGTTACACGCAACAGAAATTTCTCTCTCACAGTTCTGGAAGCTGGAAGCCCAAGAGCAGGGTGCCAGCATGGTCAGGTGAGGACCCTCTTAGGGTATCAGGCTTCTCATTGCACCCTCACATGGCAGAAGGGACAAGGGAGCTCTCTCAGGTGTTTTTCATAAGGATACTAATCTCATTGATGAGGGTTTTGCCCTCATGACCTAATCATCTCCCAAAGACCCCACCAGCTTGGGGGTTAGGATTTCAACATATGAATTTTGGAGGGACACAAACATTCAGACTATAGCATGGCCCTATATAAGTGTTTATTCTCAAGGAGGAATATCTAAAGCAAAAGGAATGAGAAAGAATTTTTGAACATAACAATAAAATTCCCAGAGTTGTTAAATTAGCAAACTTAAACCTTCCTTAACTCACTTTAATTTAGAGAAAGGCAATTGATAAAGTTACATTTGCATGATAATTTAGAAGAGTTTTGTCACTTATAATCATGAACAGCAATTCTTTTAACAGAATGTCCAGGCAGCAGTTCCTCTGGGTCTACCTTAATGACATATTTTAATTAGTAGATTTTGACATATAAACAAGAAGAGTCAAAGCTCTTAATAACATCCCTTTTCAGATACAAGAGGAAGTTGGTACCTAAAAACATTCTCTCTATAGCAACACTAATTGTGTTCGTCTGCCAGTGCTGCCACAACAAAGCACCACAGACTGGGCAGCCTCAACAACAGACACTTACTCTCTCCCGGTTCTGGAAGCTGGACGTCTGCGATCACGGTGTCGGCGGGGTTGGCTCTTCTGAGGCCTCTCTCCTTGGCTTGTGGACGGCCGCCTCCTCCCTGTGTCCTCACATGGTCTTTCCTCTGTACACGTCTTTGTCCAAATTTCCTCTTCTTCCAAGGATACTAGTGAAACTGGATTAGGGCCCACCCTAATGACCTAATTTTAACTTAACCACCTCTTTAAAGACACTATCTCTGAGTCACATTCTGTGGTACCGAGTGTTCAGATCTCAACATATGAATTCCAGGAGTGCACAAGTCAGGCTGTAACATTAATAAAATTAAAATAGAAAGGGATAAAATTAAGCTAGATCTTTCTTTAGCTACACCTAATAGCACAAGGAATATAGGGTACAACACAGGTCTCTTTTGAAATTTGTTCAAAGTGGTTGACTTGAAAGTACATACTTAGAACAAATTTGAATTTTTTAAATATTTTTTGCCTATAATTGCACATTGTACCTAGACAATGGTACTTTTTAGGAGCATTACTTGAACAGTTTCTGAAACTTTGAAGAAAGGACTGTTATTTGAGGAAAAGAATGCTTTTTGTAAATGCCACCCATTTTTTCTCTATTAAAAATAAAGAAAATGGATGATTTTTAAATATCGATAGCTTTCCTGAGTTTATACACTTTCATAGGAAATCAGGCATTTTTTGATCCAAGAAGTGTGTTGTCTTAAAAAGTCATTATTAGTGAGTCACGTATGTTTGGCCCTTGAAGCGTTAGTGAACTGTAATCTCTAGAGTAGTTGTGCATCCCTCCTTATAATGAAAGGAAATGATGTCATAACTGTGTAATTGTGGTGAATCCCTGTTTGACTGTCTGCCCTGCCCACCCCCCCTTCCTGGGAAGTGCCCTTTCCCTCATTTCACATGGCTACACAGGGAGCAATTACCAGTGTTGGGAGAAAATGTTTGCAAATTATATATCTGATGAGAGACTTGTCTTTAAAATATATAAAGAATTCTTACACTCAACAAATATTCCAATTTTTAAAATGGGAAAAGGATTTGAATATATATTTCTCCAAAGAAGATACATGAATGGCCAATACCCACATGAAATGATATTTAACATTGTTCATCATCAAGGAAATGCAAGTCAATACCACAAAGAAATACCATTTCATACTACTAGGGTGACTATAATCAAAAAGACAGCAAGTGTTGGCAAAGACGTGGAGAAATTGGAACCCTTATATACTGCTGGTAGGATTGAAAAACAGTGCAGCCGCTTTGGAAAACATGGATGAACCTTGAAAACATTACGCCAAAGGAAAGAACTGAGACATAAAGACCACATATTGTATGATTCTATTTCCATGAAATGTCCAGAATAGGCAAATCCATAGAGACAGAAAACAGATTACTGGTTGTAAGTAGCTGGGAGTAGAGGAGAAATGAAGAATGACTGCTTATGGGTATGGAGTTTCTTTGGAGGATGATGAAAATGTTCTGGAATTAGATAGTAGTGACTGAGGCATAATTTTGTGAATGTACAATCAATTCTCATTTTTCTTGGTAATTGTGCTCTATAAAGTTGCCACAGGGGCTGGCCCCGTGGCCGAGTGGTTAAGTTCGCGCGCTCCGCTGCAGGCAGCCCAGTGTTTCGTTGGTTTGAATCCTGGGCGCGGACATGGCACTGCTCATCAAACCATGCTGAGGCAGCGTCCCACATACCACAACTAGAGGAACCCACAACGAGAAATATACAACTATGTACTGGGGGGCTTTGGGGAGAAAAAGGAAAAAATAAAATCTTTAAAAAAAAAAAAAGTTGCCACAACACTGAGTTAATAAAGACTGAGCCATTGCTTCTGAGGGAAATACAGGTTGAGGTTCCCACAAGCTTCTGGTCATAACATTTTTCATCCACCACTCAGTACATAACCTTGTTTTACGTGTGTTTAAACACCTTATTTAATATATTTCTTAAAATGAATTATTTGCAGTATTTCTTTATACTAAAACACTAGACAAGAAGAGTTTAACATGTTCTTCACTCTGGGTAATATGACAGTAAATTTCTCTGGCTTTCAGTCTCACAACAATACTATCCACTATACTTTACGCTTTTTTCAAATTGGTTATCGTCTCATGAATTGACAAATTTAGCTGCTTTTCCATCTTCTTCATCACACGCTATAGACGTCGTTTTAGCACTTTCCAGAGCAGCCTCATAGACAGGTTGGCAAATTTCCTCTCCCTTTTTCTGTATGCACTGCATTGTTGAGTCATTAACTCTGAACCCACAGCCAACGGCACTATCACTCAGGCCTGAGCGAAGCTGATCTAACACATCTATTTTCTCCGTGAGGCACATCACAGTCTTCTGGTGCTCAGGACAGTAACCAGCACTTCAGCACGACACTTGGGGACCATTTTAAACAGTAACATCACCAACAAAAAGCACAAAAACTCAAAAAACGTGGCAGTAAATAGACCACAAAAAGAGCACTTGTCTTTGGTATGAGAGAGCTCAACCTCAGCTGGAAACGTGTATGTCCAGCAATTTAATTTTTCCCCACTCTGCACATGTCCATGAACGGTTCACTGGACGAAAAACTACTGAGCTGTACACTTTAACAGTGAACTTTATAGTATGTGGATTTTTCAATTAGATCTAAATAAAGCTGTTATTTTTTAAAACTTGAAAAAAGAAAAATATTGGGTATTTCAGTTGAGGGCAGGAGGTCGTCTTGGTCTTTGGTCTACTCAGAGTGTAGGCCTGCCGTCAATTCCACGTGAGGAGAAGACTGAAATGTAAGTGTTGAGTGGTACGAAGTATTCCTGGGGCACAGATAGACCACGTATAGAATCCCCAGATCAAGCACTCCTTCATGAATGGTCACAACGTGGTTTGTGGTCCTGAATCTATCACTAACTGGCCACGAGACCTCTATAAAATAAGGAGATCAGAAAAATAATCAGTTCCTGAGACCTACTGCAGCTCTGATATTTTTTGTTATATACATTAAACATACTTCTTAAAACAGTTCATACGCTGTTGGTTATGCTACTCAGCCTTTCCTTCGCGGTCATCACAGAAGATAAATGTCAACTCAGCCCAGTGCGTCCAAATCAGGTTACAGTGTCTAACTAAGCACTATTCCAGCTCTCAGCTGAATTAGCAAATCTCTATTAAGATTAGAATTGGTAGTTAAGGTGCTATTTTAGTGGAGAGAGCTTTGGGGTATTTTTATTGTAATAAGACAAGAAAAGAGAGTAAGTCTCATTCCCCCACCGTCCCCATAAACCTTCGTTTTCTCCAGGCATCAAGAGCCCAGGGCCCAAGGGAGCTTTCCCCAGGTGGCCTGAGGCACTGGCGCCCAGCAGTGGGGAGGGTCAGGGTGCCGGAGCATTGTGAAACTTTAGCCTGCTGCACCTTCACCTGTTGGGCTTGTTAAGAAACCAGATTGCTGAGCTCCACCGGAGAGTTCCTAATTCAGTAGGTCCCGAGACAGTCAGAAGTTTGACATTTCTAGTCAGCTCCAAAGCACCATGAACTGTTAGTTGTTGGTTTGGAACCACACTTTGAGAACCAGGGAGGCAGAGCCTCTCAAGAACTCCACACGGAGCCAGGTTATATTGCCTCTGAGAGGCTGTCAAGTTCACAGGTGAAGAGAGCCTCCACAAAGGCTTTTACTGTGGCCTTCACCTTGCCTGTTTTTAGCTTTCCTAGAGAGGTAGGGAGCTTCTCTTAAGAGCTTTCTAAAGCATTAGGTATATCTTCTATCAAAGCCCCATGACATTACATACCAATTGAAAGAAACCTGCTTCCTCTTGAGGCATCTGTCTGATTGCTACATAATGTGAGAACAGTCTTTAGTGAAATTGGCATGTTCAAGCCTCGCGTTAATGTTTCATGCTACATTCTTTATCAAATAGTGGCCCCTCTGCTTAGGTTAGCCTTAGAGATTCAGTCTCCTGATATTCCTTTATGAGTACCTGCTACGCACAAAGTACCCGACTGGGGCTGTGGGAGATGCAGATGCCTGAATGTCCGGCCATAAAGCATTTATATTGCACTGTAGAATTAAGGGCACAAAGTAGAAGATGGTACGTGGCATTAGGAGGGCAAGAGCAAAATTCTATCAGGGTCTAGAAGGGGTCACATTTTGAGGAAGGAATCATGGTTAGCTTCAGAGCATGGATTTTCTTTTAAAGTTTTGAGCTTCTAGAAATTTGGCTTTTTGTCGCTTGGTATTTAGGGGTTTTTATGGTACTATGAATGATTCATCTAACGTTAGTGGTATAACATTGTCTCTCTGAGAGACAAAAAGAGAGAGAGCTGCACAGGACAGAAGAAAGTAAAGAGAGATTTACCAAATGCGCCCTTGGAAGTGATAGTAAGGAAACTAGTTACCCACATAGTTCAGTGGAACTCCCTTCTTTTTATTCGATCACACACACACACACACAGACACACACATGTGCTCACACGCACACACATCTCTCCACCCACACTGCCCCTTTTCGGCTTACTCATGGGCTTAGCTTGCTGGGCAATTTGCAATTTTAGAAAGAGCAGAGAAGACAAGCACAAAACAGATTGTTCACCTTATAATTTAGAGTTGTTAGAACAAACATATTTACAATTCCACTGGGACTTGCATTCATATTTAGCATTAGAATAAATAGCATCAAGCTTGCTAATCTCTTCAGTATTTCAAAACAGATATAAGTGAGAATGGGTGTGAAACACAAACTGTGACACTTTCCACTCAATATGTGCTTAGTTGGTTAGGTACAAGTTTCTGATCATACTTCAAATTGAGATGGAAGGAGAAGTTTCTTAAAATTTTAGCAGCAGCTGGGGGAAAAAGGTACCTATAACCAAATTATTATATTACAAGGAAAATTTAAGTGTGCTCTCAATAAACTATTCTACGGTTTTTTATTTTATTTAACTAGTCTGAGTATATTTCATTTGAAAGATCAGAGTAGAACAATAAAGACTGCTAAACAAATATACTTCTGTTTCTTAAACCAAGTGAATGATTTTCAGCTCCCTTTTGATTCCAAATCCTGGGAAACCACACCAGTGTAGCCCCATCTTTCAGTTAAATGATTATTTAAGGTCTTTGTGATCATACCTCCTGACGCTGCTGGGGTTGGGCACACTGGTCCTTACAGAGCGAAGATTTCTCCTACACAATATCCAAGAAAAAGTGTTTTAATTATTTATACAGCAAAGGCAGTGTCAGTGGAATTGAGGGTATAGTAATGTTGGCAGAAATATGGAAATCTACGTGACATAACAGAAAGCACAATAGTAAGTTCTGTCACTAGCTTTGAAACTATAAATAGCTCACTTCACATCTCTGGGTCTTAGTTTCTCCATCCATAAAGTAGAGTGATAGGTCTTGACCAGTGGCTCTGAACTAGCACTGGCATCCGAATCGTTTGGAGAGCTTCCCAACAGCGTTTGCGCCCAGTCCCCCACACCAGACCACCCAGCCAGGCCGACAGGTATGTTTCTAAAAAAGCTGTCTGGGTCATTCTGGATGGTCTTCTGGATGCTCTGCTCCCTCCCATCTCTGAGATTGTCTGAGACTATGAAATATATCTTTATTTTCTCTCATTTTATCTCAAAGTGAAGCCAAGTAGGAGAAGCACTTAAAGCACTTTGATGGAAACTTGGATATTTATTAAGCAAATATGACTTCTTATCTTACTCGGGTTAAAATCTTAGAATTTCAAGCTCTCAGAGGCCATGACCCCTAGAATTTCAAAAATGAGACATGATTCTATACTCTCAAAATTTTCACAACTCTACTGGACTCGACTCTTGGCCTGTTTTTATACTGGAATGTATGTTCTTTTTTTTTTTTTTTTAACTTTGTTCAGAAAACAAAATGTATCCTTTATGGCTTGGGTAGAGTCATTTAATCATAATCAAAATAACATTTGTTAAAAGCCTTTTTGTGCCTGATATAATACCAGAAGATTCACGAAACAAGTGAGAAAGAAATCATTGCTGCTCTCTGAAAACATATTACAAAATCAGTAGCATAAATAGCAAACCTTGAAGGTTTATGGTTTCATAATTCAAGGTACAGAATTTTCTCATGACCCATCATGAATTCTTTATTTACCAAAGGACTTGAATATTCATTATCTATTCTTAACCACAGATCAGCCTTTCAAAATACACTCAGAAGGCATTTTCATTCTGATTCAATAAATAACAACAGATTGGATCTCCTGTCTTCTGTGAGCAACTTGAGTTCAGAAAAGGTGGATGATCCTGACACCCAGTGCACAGTGCCTGGCACAAAGGATGTGCTCAATAGAGGTGTGAATGAATGAATAGACAGATGTGTTGCCTCCTTCCTCTGGCCAGCTCTCCAAACCAAGGGTAGGGAGAGCAAGCCAAGCACTGGGGTTCTCAAGGGCTCTGAATCCTCACATGGGTACCAGGTACCGGTACCAAGAGAATGAGCATTCATGTGTTATAGTTTGGGGTTCCATATTTCTGGGGCTTCCTTCCAAGCAGTGATGCAGTGGAAAGATTAGGTGATTTTCCAGGGATGTTCAACCACATGGTTTATTATTTTCCACTGACTTTGACTTCAAGGATTCTTTTAGTTGCCTCCTGGGGCTCCCTCAGCCTTGCTTGCCTTTTGTAGCAGCTGCAGAAGCTACAGCTTCTGAATAGTTCACAGCTGCTAACAGCTGTTCATACTTATTCTTTGTATGCAGGGCAGCTAACACAATGCCTGGAATTAGGGTCAGTAGGGGTTCAATAAATGTTTGTTAAATTGAATTGCACAGGCTTCCATGTCTAAGAAACACGGATGCTTTGCTCCCATGTCTAGAGATTCTGATTTAATTGTTCTTGAGTGTGTCCTTGCATCAGAATGTTTAAAAGTTTTCCAGGTGATCCTAAGGCACTAAGAACTATTGAACAGATTTCACACATGCTGCACCTTAGAAGAGAGATGAGCAGTTCATCAAATCCTCAAGGCATTCGAGAGAGATTAGCACCTAATAGGAATTTTCTCTCTGACATAGTCAGAGTTGAAAGCTTAGAAACAGGGGACACTACAGAAAGAAATGGGCACAATTGTCGCTCCCTTTATTTATATCTTTCAGTGGCATCACATTGCTCCTGAGATAAGATCCAAAATCCAAAGCGTGTCCTGCACAGCCTCTACCATGATCTCAACCTGGCCTTCCAGCCTCATCTGGTGCTCCCTCTTCCCTCACCTCCTTTGCAGCAGCCTTCTTTCAGCTCCATGGACTCATGCCCTTCTCACTTCAGACCTCTAAGCTGTGGTACCCTCTTCCTGGAATACTACCCACTCCTCATCCTGATTCCCATCCCACCCATTCACCCCCGCCCCCTTTGCCTTGCTCACTCCCATGCACAGTTGGGGTTCATGATTGAATGTCACTTTGTCAGGGAAGAGTGTTTTCCTTGACCCTTCAGACTAGAGGTTGTGTGTTCTTAGCATCTGGCAGGTCACTCATCATAGCTGCCATCAATTATTCACTTGGTTAATTTGTTCAATGTCTATCTTCTCCATACACAGCTGGATGGCATCTATCTTGTTTACCCACCATGGGGCCCTTCTGCTGGATCATTCTGTAACTTGGAGCATACTATGTAACCTCTCCAAGCTTTAAGTTTCTACTTAGTAAAATAGTTATGTCAATAGTTCCTGTCTCATGAGACTGCTGTAAAAATTAAATGAGATCATTCATGCAGAAGGCTTCTGGTCCAGCACCTTTGACATAGTCAGTCCTGAGGAAAATGTTAAGGATGATTATTCTGTAGAAGTCTTCAACTTAGATATGGTTCCAGATGACCTCTTAAGGTCTCATCAAAACTCCATCTTACAATTGTATGATGCTGTATAGTTTTGGAGTTTAGGGACTAAACAAATAACAGCTCTTTTCTTCCATTCCAAAATCTGCAACCAAATATGAAATAAAACACAAGGTAGAAGTGATGTAAGCACCATGGAGGAGTGAGATGTTCCCTTCATCTCTCCTCCTTTGACCAACAGAGGATACCTACACAGCACAAGAGGACACCTAAGAGACCCATGCAGCTATACATCTGAAGGTGGATGGACTGATTACCCAGGAACTGGTGGAGATAGGTGAGCACTCCCCTATCCTTTCCCAACAGGCCTGTGCACCTGACTGAATGCTTTCCCAGCTGGTGCAAGTGCCCATAGGACTGCTGCAGTCCCAAAAGTGGGAATGTACCTTAACATAACTGTGGGAAGGGGTGGCAGCAGGCCTGGACCTGCATGCAAACACTTCCCCAGCCAGTGGGAGAGCCCACCCTGCCACTGCAGTCTCAACAAGTGGTCCAGGATCTGACCCCATGAGGAAGCCCTGCCCACCAAGCACAGCAGCCAGCATGACAGTAAGAAGAGGCTGCAGCAGATATTCATGCACACACAAATGCTTCCCCAGCTGGCACCAGTGCCCATAGTACTGCTACAGCCCCACAACTTCCAGCAGATAGGGTGGGAGCAGAAACACAGCTCTTGCTTCCACCCAGCGGTAGCAGGTGAAATCTGTGACCTGATACTACCACAAATGCCCCAGCAAATGATTATTTCACCAAATAACATGAGAAGCTATAGCAACAATTCAGAGCAGAAGGAAAAGGACAAGTCCCCAGAAACCAACACTGGAGTTGCAGAAATTTACAATCTAAATGACAGAGAGTTCAAAATAGCTGTCATAAGGAAGCTCAACAAGCTACAAAAAAACTTGGAAAGATAGTTCAATGAGCTCAGGAATAAAATGAATGAGAAAAAGTAATACTTCACCAAAGAGATTGAAACTATATTTTTAAAAAGCCAAGCAGAAATTCTGGATATGAAGAACACAATTAATGAGATAAAAAATACTTCAGAATCCTTAGAAAATAGAGCTGACATTGTGGAGGAAAGAATTAGTGATTTAGAGGATAGAAATACAGAAATGCTTCCAGTGGCAGAGGAGAGAAAACTGAGATTTTTGAAAAATGAAAGAATTCTTCAAAAAATATCCTACTCAATTAGGAAAAGCAGCATAAAGATTATAGGTATTCCAGAGGGAGAAGAGATGGAGAAAGGAGAAGAGAGCTTGTTCAAAGAAATAATAGCTGAGAACTTCCAAAACCTGGAGAAAGAACCAGACCTACAAATACATGAAACCAATGGAATTCCTAATTACATCAATGCTAAAAGACCTTCTCCAAGGCGTATAACAGTAAAACTGGCAAAAGTCAACAACAAAGAAAAAATATTAAAGGCAGCAAGACAGAAGAAAATAACCTACAAAGGAACCCCTTTCAGACTTTCAGAGGATGTCTCAGCAGAAATCTCATAAACTAGGAGAGAATGGAATGATATATTCAAAATTCTGAAAGACAAAGACTTTCAGCCAAGAATACTCTATCCAGTGAAACCATCTTTCACATACAATGGAGAAATAAAAGTTTTCCCAGATAAACAAAAGCTGAGGGAGTTCATCACCACTAGACATTCCTTATAAGAAATGACTAAGGATGCTCTCACACCTGGAACAAAAACGCAAAGGTGTACGAAGCCTTGAGCAAGGAGATAAACAGACAAAAATCAGAAAATTGCGCTCTCTTTCAGAACATGGTAGCAAATACTTAATTATAACTTAAAAGATAAAGGAGACAATGATGTCACCATCATGGCAGAGTGAACTTGTCTGGGATTCTCTCCCCTCCAAAATACAATGAAAAGGGACATCCATACTCCAACAGAGGACATCCTAACACAACACAAAAACGTCAGAGAGACACACGCAGCCATACGCTGGATGGCAGAGAAGGTAGAGCACCCTTCAGAAGAGCTGGAACAGGGTAAGAGAAAACTTCCCTCCCTCCCCTAATAGACTGCAATCCAGGACCACAGGAGACCTCCGAGAAGGAAGGAACAGGGGAAGGGACATTCATTCATGGAAACATCAAGGACGCCTGAGGTCCCATGCAGCCTAGAGGGAAGACCTCTACCAGGGCAAGAGCTTCCTTGAGGGGTGACCTCATTAAGCCAACACCCAAGGAGAGCAGATAGCAAGAGCAGAGCAAGAAAGCCCAGAGAGCACACAGGAGAAAGCGCCCCTCTCCACACCAGCCCTGCACCCGCTCCACTGCCTGGTATTTCAGCTGAAGGCAGAGGGCTCAGAACACGCAGTTCTTCACCCCTACCCAGTATTGATAGGCAGGAACTGCAACCAAATAATATCAGGATACGTAAGACCAGAGCCAGCCCCTATAGCAATATCAAACATTATATCAAAACTCCAGACCAGAGAGAAAGTGACAAGTACCCAGAATTCAGTACGGAGGACACAGAAATATGTCATCAAAATGGCAATGAATTCAAAATAGCTATCATCAAAAAACTCAGCAAGGTAAAAGAAAATGTAGAGAAACAATTCAACAAGTTCAGGAGCTACTTCACAAAAGAGATTGAACCTATAAAGAAGAAACAATCAGAAATATTACAGATGAAAGACACGATGGAAGAGACAAAACAAAATACAGATTCCCTGAATGCTTGAGTGGACATCATAGAGGAGCATATCAGCATAATCAAAGATAGACATGTTGAAATGCTCCAGACAGAGGAGGAGAGAGAACTAAGACTAAAAAGAAATGAAGAAAGTCTCTGAGAAATATCCAACTGAATTAGGAAATGCAATATAAGAACTATAGGTATTCAAGAAGGAGAAAACAAGGAGAATGGAACAGAAAGCACATTCAAAGAAATAATAGCAGAGAACTTCCCAAACCAAGGGAAAGAGATGGAAATGCTTGTGGAAGAAGCTTCCAGATCTCTTAGATATGTCAGTGTAAAAAGACCTACTACAACGAATATAGTAGTAAAACTGGTAAAAATAAATGACAAAAAAGAATACTAAGGGCAGCAAGGCAGAAGAAAATAACCTACAAAGGAACACCCATCAGGCTTTCAGTGGATTTCTCTGCAGAAACCTTACAAGCTAGGAGAGAATGGAATGACATATTCAAATCTTTGAAGGACAAAAATTTTCAGCCAGGAATACTCTATCCAGAGAAAATATTTTTCAGATATGATGGAGAAATAAAAATAAAAACTTTCCCAGGAAAACGTAAGCTAAGGGAGTTTATAGCCACGAGACCCTGCCTACAAGAAATCCTCAAGAAGGCTCTCATACCTGAAAAGAAAAGGGAGAAACGGGTTTCAAAGCACAGCATAAGGAGATAAACAGGTAGACAGAATCAGAATAGGATAGCAAATATTCAAGTATGGCATTAAAGGTAAAGGGAAAGAAAACACCAAAAACAAAGACAATCTTGTAATTTTAACCAAAAACTCACAACACAAGCTGGAATAAGATGTGAGAAAAACAACTTAGGAGGGGAGGAGGAAAGGGACTGAATGAGTTTAGACTAAGGAAATAAGAGGCCATCAGAAAATGGGCTATCTTATACACAAGATTCTGAATACAAACCTCATGATAACCACTAAACAAAAAAGCAGAACAGAGACTCAAATAATAAATAAGGAGGAAACAAAGAAACACATCATTAAAAAAACTACATAATTCAATGGGTAGACCAAAACACACAGGACGAGAAACAAAAGAAATGCAGGAGAATCAGGAAATGAGTGAAAAACGTGACAGCATTAAGCCCACATATATCAATAATCACCCTAAATGTAAATGGATCGAATTCTCCAATAAAAAGACACAGAGTGGCGAGAAGGATTAAACAACAAGACCTCCAGGAAACACATCTCAGCTCCAATGACTAGCACAGGCTCAGAGTGAAGGGATGGAAAATGATACTCCAAGCTAATGGCAAATAAAAGAAAGCAGGTATTACAATACTTACATCAGACAAAGTAGACATCAAAATAAGACAGGCAAAGAAAGACAAAGAAGGGCAGTATATAATGAGGAAAGGGACACTCCACCAAGAAGACATAACACTTATAAATTTCTATGCACCCAACACAGGAGCACCAAAGTGCATAAAGCAACTATTAACAAACCTAAAAGAAGACATTAATAATAACACAATAATAGTAGGGGACCTCAACACTCCACTCACATCAATGGATAGATCATCCAGATAGAAAATCAACAAGGAAACAGTGAAATTAAATGAAAGGATAAACCAGTAGGACTTAATAGACATATATAGAACACTCCACCCAAAAAAGGCAGAATATATCTTCTTCTCAAGAGTGCACAGAACATTCTCAAAGATAGACCATATGTTGGGAAACAAGGCAAGTCTCAATGAATTTAAGAAAATTGAAATAATAACAAGCATTTTTTTCTGATCACAGTGCTATAAAGCTAGAAATTAATTACAAGAAAAGAGCTGACAAAGGTACGAAGATGTGGAGACTAAACAACGTGCTATTGGACAAGCAATGGATCATTGAAGAAATTAAAGGAGAAATCAAAAAATATATGGAGACAAATGAAAATGATAAGATGGAATACCAACTCATACGGGATGCAGCAAAAGCCATATAAAGAGGGAAATTCATCGCAATACAGGTACATGTTAAGAAAGAAGAAAAATCCCAAACAAGCAATCTAAAATTACACCTAACTGAATTAGAAAAAGAAGAACAAACAAATCCCAAAGTCAGCAGAAGGAGAGAAATAGTAAAAATCAGAGCAGAAATAAATGCTATTGAAACAAAAAAGGCAGTAGAAAGGATCAGTGAAACGAAGAGCTGGTTCTTTGAGAAGATAAATAAAATTGAAAAATCCCTAGCCAGACTTACAAAGGAAAAGAGAGAAAGTTCAGATAAACAAAATTAGAAATGAAAGAGGAGAAATAACAACAGACACCACAGAAATTCAACAAATTATAAGAGAATACTACAAAAAACTATATGCCAACAAAATGGATAATCTAGAGGAAATGGATAAATTCTAAGACTCTTATGTCCTCCCAAAGCTGAATCAAGAAGAAAGAGATAATATGAATACACCAATCACAAGTAAAGAGATTGAGACAGTAATCAAAAGCATCCCAAAGAATAAAAGCCCAGAACCAGATGGCTTCCCTGGGGAATTCTACCAAATTTTCATAGAGGATTTAATATCTATCCTTTTCAAACTATTCCAAAAAATTAGGGAAGATGGAATGCTTCCTAACACATCCTACAAGGCCAACATCACTCTGATGCCAAAGCCTGACAACGACAACACAAAAAGGGGAAACTACAGGCCAAAACACTGATTAAAATAGATGCAAAAATACTCAACAAAATGTTGGTGACTCAAATTCAGCAATACATCATGATCAAGTGGGATTTATACCAGGGACACACGGATGGTTCAACATTCGCAAATCAATCAATGTGATTCACCACGTTAACAAATTGAGGAATAAAAACCACATAATCATCTCAATAGATGCAGAGAAAGCATTTGACAAGATCCAAAAGCCGTTTATGACAAAAGCTCTTAAGAAAATGGGGATAGAAGGAAATTACTTCAACATAATAAAGGCCATATATGACAAACCCACAGCCAACATCATACTCAATGGGCAAAAACTGAATGCCATCCCTCCAAGAACAGGAACAAGAAAAGGATGCCCACTATCGCCACTCTTATTCAACATAGTACTGGAGGTTTTGGCCAGAGCAATTAGGCAAGAGAAAAGAATAAAAGGGATCCAAATAGGGAATGAAGAAGTGAAACTCTCACTGTTTGATGATGACATGATCTTATATAGAGAAACCTTAAAGAATCCATCGGAAAACTATTAGAAATAATCAAAAACTACAGTAAAGTTGCAGGGTACAAAATCAACTTACAAAAATCAGTTGCTTTTCTATACTCTAATAATGAACTTACAGAAAGAGAACTCAAGAATACAATTCCATTTACAATAGCAACTAAAAGAATAAAGTACCTATGAATAAATTTAACCAAGGAGGTGAAGGACTTATACAATGAAAACTATAAGACATTACTGAAGGAAATTGATAATGACATAAAAAGATGAAAAGAGATTCCATGCACATGGATTGGAAGAATAAACATAGTTGAAATGTCCATACTACCCAAAGCAATCTACAGAATCAGAATCCCAATGACATTCTTCATGACAATGGAACAAAGAATCCTAAAGTTCATACGGGGAAACCAAAGACCCCGAATTGCTAAAGCAATCCTGAGAAAAAAGAACAAAGATGGAGGCATCAGAATCCCAGACTTCAAAATGTACTACAAAGCCATAGTGATTGAAACAGCATAGTACAGGTACAAAAACAGGCACACAGATCAATGGGACAGAACTGAAAGTCCAGAAATAAAACTGCACATCTACTGACAGCTAATCTTCAACAAAGGTGCATACACTAGAGAAAAGATAGTTTCTTCAATAAATGGTATTGGGAAAACTGGACAGCCACATGCAAAAGAATGAAGGTAAACCACTATCTCATTGCCATACACAAAAATAAACTCAAAATGGATCAAAGACTTGAAGATAAGTCCTGAAACCATAAAACTCCTGGAAGATAATATAGGTACTGCACTCTTTGACATTGAACCTAAAAGGATCTTTTTGAATATCATGTCTTCTCAGACAAGGAAAATGAAAGAAAAACTAAACAAGTGGGACTTCATCAGACTAAAGAGCTTCTGAAAGGCAAAAGAAACTAGGATCAAAACAAAGAGACAACTCACCAATTGGGAGAAAATATTTGCAAATCTTATATCTGACAAGGGGTTAATCTCCATAATTTATAAGGAACTCACACAACTGAACAATAAAAAAACAAACAGCCTGATCAAAAAATAGGCAGAGGACATGAACAGATATTTTTCCAAAGAAGATATACAGATGGCCAATAAACACATAAAAAGATGTTCAACATCACTAATCATCAGGACAATGCAAATCAAAATAACACTAAGATACCACCCTAGTATCAATAGTGGCTATATATAGATCTTAGTATCTTAGTGGCTATAATCACTACAACTAAAAATAACAAATGTTGGAAAGGGTGTGGAGAGAATGGAACCCTCATACCCTGCTGGTGGGAATGCAAACTGGTGCAGCCACTATGGAAAACAGTATTGAGATTTCTCAATAAACTAAAAATAGAACTACCATATGATCCAGCTATCCCACTACTGGGTATCTACCCAAACAACTTGAAATCAACAATCCAAAGTAACACATGCACCCCTATGTTGATTGCAGCACTATTCACAATAGCCCAGACATGGAAACAATCCAAGTGCCCATTGACTGATGATTGGATAAAGAAGATGCGGTATATATATACAATGGAATACTACTCAGCCATCAAAAAAGACAAAATCATCCCATTTGTAACAACATGGAAGGACCTATAGGGAATTATGCTAAGCAAAATAAGTCAGACTGAGAAAAAAAAAACATAATTTCACTCATATGTGGAATATAAACAAACATATGGATGAAGAAAACAGTTCAGTGGTTACCAGGGGAAGGAGAGTGGGCAGTGGGCACAGGGGTTGAAGGGGAACATTTATGTGGTGACAGTCAAGAAATAATGTACAACTGAAATCTCACATTGATGTAAACTATTATGAACTCAACTAAAAAAATCCAGAATAAAAAAGATAAAGGAAATGAAAGCATCAAAAAGTAACTATAAACACTTCAACTTAGTCACAAAATCACAACACAAAACAGAATAATTTGTGACAACAATAAGTCATAAGGGATAGAGGAAAGGGATGGAACCTGCTGAGGCTAATGGAGATAAGAGGCTATCAGAAAATAGACTATCTCTTTTTAAAGATTGGCACCTGAGCTAACATCTGTTGCCAATCTTCTTTTTTCTTTTTCCTTCTTCTCTTCCCCAAAGCCCTGCACTACATAGTTGTATATTCTAGTTGTGAGAGCCTCTGGTTGTGCTATGTGGGATGCCGCATCAGCATGGCCTGATGAGCGGTGACATATCTGCACCCAGGATCCCGACCAGCGAAACCATGGGGCCCTGAAGCAGAGTACATGAACTTAGCCACTCTGCCATGGGGCTGGCCTTCTAGGAGTTCTTTTATACACACCTCATAGTAACCACTAAACAAAACGCCAGAAAAGAGCCACAATTCATTTTTAAAAAGAGCAAACTAAAAAAGTCACCACAGAAAACCACCAAAATGAAATGGCAGCCAGATATACAAAAGAAGAGAAACAATGGAAATATAGAACAACCAGAAATTAAGAAATAAAATGGCAGGATTAAGCCCTCATATATCAATAATCACTATAAATGTAAATGAATTGAATTCTCCACTCAAAAGACACAGAGTAGCTGTATGGGTTAGAAAACAAGGAAACATATCTCAGCTCTAAAGACAAACACAGGCTCAGAGTGAAGGGATGGCAGATGATACTCCAAGCAAATGACAAAGAAAAGAAAGCAGGTGTTGCCCTATTTATATCAGACAAAGTAGACTTCAAAATAAAAAAGACAATGAGAGACAAAGAGGGGCAGTGTATAACAATAACAGGGACACTCCGCCAAGAAGTTGTAACACTCGTAAACATATATGACAGGAGCACCAAAGTACATAAAGCAATTATTAACAGACCCAAAGGGAGAAATTAACAGTAACCCAATAATAGTAGGGGACCTCAACACCCCACTTACATCAATGGATAGATGATCCAGACAGAAAGTCAGCAAGGAAATAGTGGACTTAAATGAAACACTTGATCAGATGGACTTAATAGATACATAGAGAGCATTCCATCCAAGAACAGCAGAATACACATTCTTCTCAAGTATACATGGAACATTCTCAAAGATAGAGCATATGTTGGGAAATAAGGCAAGCTTCAATAAATTTAAGAAGATTGAAACTATATCAAGCATCTCTTCCAACCTCAATGAAACTAGAAATCAACTACAAGAAAAAACCTGTGAAAGTGACAAACATGTGGAGACTAAACAACATGCTACTGAACAACCACTGGATCAATGAAGAAATCAAAGGAGAAATTAAAAAATACCTGGAGACAAATGAAAATGAAAATTCAACATACCAACTCCTGTGGGATCCAGCAAACATGGTTCTAAGAGGGAAATTCATAGCAATACAGGCCCACCTCAACAAACAAGAAAAATATCAAATAAATAATCTTAAGCTACACTAACAGACCTAAAAAAAAGGAGAACAAACAAAGCCCAAAGTAAGCAGAAGGAGGGAAATAGTAAACATTAGAGCATAAATAAATGAAATAGAAACTAAAATAAACAGTAGAAAGGATCAACAAAACTAAGAGCTGCTTCTTTGAGAAGATAAACAAAATTGACAAGCCCTTAGGCAGACTTACCAACAAAAAAAGAGAAAAGGCTCAAATAAATAAAATTAGAAATGAAAGAGGAAAAATTACAATGGATACTACAGAAATACAGAGCATTATAAAAGAATACTATGAAAAACTACACGCCCACACATTGGATAACCTAGAAGAAATGGATAAATTCTTAGACTCATACAATCTCCCAAAAGGAATCAAGAAGAAATAGAGAATCTGAACAGACCAATCACAAGTAACGAGGTTGAAACAGTAATCAAAAAGCAGAACCCTTATACACTGCTGGTGGGAATGAAAATTGGTGCCGCCACTATGGAAAACAGTATAGAGATTTCTCAAAAAATTAAAAATAGAAATACCATACAACCCAGCTATCTCACTACTGGGTATTTATCCAAAGAACTTGAAATCAACAATTCAAAAAGACATGCACCCCTATGCTTATTGCAGCACTATTCACAATAGCCAAGACATGGAAGCAACGCAAGTGCCGACTGACTGATGAACAGATAAAGAAGATGTGGTACATATACACAATAGATTACAGCTGTAAAAAATACGAAATCGTCCCATTTGCAACAACATGGATGGACCTGGAGGGCATCAAGCTAAGCGAAATAAACCAGACAGAGAAAGACAAACACTTATGATTCCACTCATGTGTGGAAGATAAACCAACACATGGATAAAGAGAACAGATTAGTGATTACCTGAGGGGAAGGAGGTTGGGGAGTGTGCATAAGGTGTAAAGGGGCACCATATATGGTGAAGGACAAACAATAATGCACAACTGATATTTCCCAATGTTATAAACTATTATGACCTCAATAAAATTTTTAAAAACTCACATATAGTCCCTTAAAATTAAAAACAAAAAACAAAAAACCTCCCAGAAAACAAAAGTCTAGGACCAGAGGGCTTTGGAGAATTCTACGAAACATTCAAAGACAATTTAATACCTCTCCTCCTCAAACTATTCAAAATAATTGAAGAAGACAGAACGCTTCCTAACTCATTGTATGAGGCCAACATTACCCTGATACTAAAACCAAGCAAGGACAGAACAAAGAAGGAAAATTATAGGCAAATATCGCTGATGAACATAGGTGCAAAAATCTTCAACAAAATATTGGCAAATCGAATACAATACATTAAAAGGATCATATATCATGATCAAGTGGGATATATACCAGGGATGCAGGGATGGTTCGACATCCACAAATCAATCTACGTGATACATCCCATTAACAAAACAAGGCATAAAAATCACTTGATCATCTCAATAGAAGCAGAGAAAGCATTGACAAGATCAGACATCCATTTACGATAAAAAAAAACTCTCAATTAAATGGGTATAGAAGGAAAATATCTCAACATAACAAAGGCCGTATATGACAAACCCACAGCCAACATCATACTTAGTGGTGAAAAGCTAAAAGTCATCCCTCTGAGAACAGGCATGAGACAAACATGCCCATTCTCACCACTCCTATTCAACATAGTACTGTAGGTTTTGGCCAGAGCGATTAGGCAAGAAAAAGAAATAAAAGGAATCCAAATTGGAAAGGAACAATTAAAATCCCACTGTTTGCAGATGACATGATTCTATATACAGAAAACCCTGAAGAATACTCCATAAAACTATTAGATATAATCATCAATTACAGCAAAGTTGCAGTGTACAAAACCAACTTACAAAAATCTGTTGCAGGGGCTGGCCTGCTGATGCAGCAGTTAAGTGCGCAGTTCTGCTTTAGCGACCTGGGGTTTGCCAGTTTGGATCCCGGGTGAGGACATGGCACTTCTTGGCAAGGCATGCTGCAGTAGGCATCCCAAATATAAAGTAGAGGAAGATGGACACGAATGTTAGCTCAGGGCCAGTCTTCCTCAGCGAAAAGAGGAGGATTGGCAGCAGTTAGCTCAGGGCTAATCTTCTTCAAAAAAAAAACTATTGCATTTCTATACACTAACAATGAACCAGCAGAGAGAGAAGTCAAGAATACAATCCCATTTACAACTGCAACAAAAAGAATGAAATCTCTAGAAACAAATTTAACCAAAGAGGTGAAAGACCTACACACTGAAAACTATAAGATACTACTGAAAGAAATCAAAGAGGATACAAAGAAATAGAAAGATATTCCATGCTCATGGATTGAAAGAATAAATATATTTGAAGTGTTCATCTTACCTAACGCAATCTACAGATTCAATGCAATCCCCATCAGAATCCCAATGACATTCTTCACAGAAATAGAACCAAGAATGCTAAAATTTATATGGAAAAGCAAAATACCTTGAAAAGCCAAAGCAATCCTGAGAAAAAAGAACAAAGCTGAAGTCTTCACAATCCCGGACTTCAAAATATACTACAGACACAGAGATCAATGGAACAGAATTGAAAAACCAGAAATAAAACCACACATCTACAGTCAACTAATCTTCTACAAAACAGTCAAGAACCTACCATGGAGAAAGGAGAGTCTCTTCAATAAATGGTGTTGGGAAAACTGGACAGCCACACACAAAAGAATGAAAGTAGACCATTATCTTGCACCGCACACAAAAATTAACTCAAAATGGATTAAAGACCTGAAACCATGAAACTCCTAGAAGGAAATATAGGCAGTACACTCTTTAACACTGGTCTTAGCAGCAACTTTTTGAATACCATGTCTACTCAGGAAAGGGAAACAAATAAAAACTTAACAAATGGGACTACATCAGACTAAAAAGCTTCCGCAAGGCAAAGGAAACTATGAATAAAATGAAAAGACACCCCACCAACAAGGAGAAAATATTTGCAAATCATATATCCAACAAGGAGTTAATTTCCAAAATACATAAATAACTCACACAACTCAACAACAGAAAGACAAACACCACAATCGAAAAATGGGCAGAGGATCTGAGCAGACATTTCTCCAAAGAAGATAGATATACAGATGGCCAACAGACACACAAAAATATGTTCAACATCACTAATTATTAGGGAAATACAAATCAAAACTACAATGAGATACCACCTTACACCTGTCAGAATGGCTATAATTACCAAGACAACAAATAAAAATGTTAGAGAGGATGCGGAGAAAAGGAAACCCTCAAACACTGCTGGTGGGAATGAAAACTGGTGCAGCCACTATGGAAACAGTATGCAGATTTCTCAAAAAATTAAAAATAGAAATACCATATGATCCAGCTATCCCACTACTGGATATTTATCCAAAGAACTTGAAATCAATAATCCAAAGAGATTTATGTATCCCTATGTTCATTGCATCATTATTCACAATAGGCAAGATATGGAAGCAACCCAAATGCCCAGTGACTGATGAATGAATAAAGAAGATGTGGTATATATATACAATGGAATACTACTCAGCCATAAAAAAGACAAAATCGTCCCATTTGCAACAACATGGACGGACCTTGACGGTATTATGTGAAGCAAAATAATCCAGACAGAGAAAAACAAATACTGCATGATTTCACTCATATGTGGAAGATAAACACATGGAAAAAGAGAACAGCTTACTAGTTACCAGAGGGGAAAGGGGCTGGTGGGTGGGTGAAAAAGGGGTAAAGGGGCACATATGTATGATGATGGATAAAAATTAGACTACTGGTGGTGAGCACAATGCAGTTTATACAGAAATTGATAAATAATAATGTACACTTGAAATTACACAATGTTACAAACCTTTATATTTCAATAAAATAATTGAAAAAAATCACGAGAGAGAGAAAAATAAATATGTTAGCTTTATAAGAGATAAAGCCGAATGGATAATGTGACTGTAGATATGAAGCCAAAGGGGCTGCTGGTACCCTCCCAAAACTGAATTCTCTTCCACTCCGAAATAGCGGGCCTCTTTGTAGGGGCAGAGCTGCCTGCTTAGCCAAACCACAGGGAAGAGCGGAGGAAGTGCGCATCTTGGAGACAGACTGGCTCTGAAAGATAACCTCAAAAAGCACAGAGCCTTGCCAATTCACCAATCAGGTAAGTTATTCCATCTCCCTAAAGGAGGAAAGAGTGAGCGGGCAGAAGATGAAAGGGGTCCTGGCATGCCTATCCCGGGAACGAGATGGATTGCCATCCCCTCTGTGGAAACAATGAGGAACAGCAATAAAAGTTCTCTGTCCCTCACAATATAGTTTCAACGCCAGTAGAATGGTGTTTTTCACAAGATAATTACAAAACTTACTTTGAAAAAAATCAGTTCATAGTGCACTGTGGGAGATATGTCTGATAATAGTATGCAAGTAAAAAGAAACTTGGTGAGTGACTTCCTTGGGTTGTCTATTAAAATAGTTGGTGTCTCTTTGTGTCTATATGTAGAACAGTATTTGAAGATGACATCAAAAGCCTGAATTTGAGGTCCTCGTGAACTGCGGCCAAGCCTACTCCAGCCTCACCCTTTCACTGCCCTTCTTGGAGCAACACCCTGATCTGCAGACTAGTGCAGGTCTGTGACCACGTTTTCACCTGTTGGTGTCAAAATTAGAAAAAAAAAATTATGTAACTATTTTTTAAATGAAACTAAGTGTATGTAAGTCCTTATTAAGGCTTATCACCTAGTTTTTAAAACCATAGACTCTGGAGAAACAAATCCAAATCATTACTAACTGTGTTACTTTAGACACGTTCTCTCTTTATCTCAATGTTCTATCTATAAAATGGAAATAATAACAGTATCCATCTCACAAGTTTGTATGAGTAAAACAGTACATTCAAATGGCTTAGAATAGCACTTTGCATGTAAGTGTTTAATAAACGTTAGCCACTATTATTCAATTGAAAGACTATTCTTCATTCTGAAATTATATCCACTCTTTTATTTTCATATTCAAATGTCTTTCTTCATGCAATTATAGCAAGAGTTTATAGGAACTCTCTGTTTTAATTTCCTTACTTGACAAAATTTTCAAAGAACTTGGCAACCTTATATTAGTCCCTCCAATTTTTATTTTTAAAAGGTAACTGATTCATGAAAAACAACTATCTAGAAACCACCGAACTATAGTACACTACCTCCAACCTTCCTTATTTGAAGACCTTAAAGGCAAGGAGATAGCAATATATATTTTGTAATTAAATAACTTTCTGAGTATTACCCACTCTCCTCCCCTTTTCTCCACATAATTTGCCTTTGTTGCAAATTAACATCCTACCGAGGCAAACCACAGGGTATTTGCACAAGAGTCTAGAGGACTTTGTGGAGGGACCTGTGTGTTAAACAGTCTTTACTCATGGGCAATTATTCTGCCTATCTGCCTTGCCTTGGCATCGTGCAGTGGAGAGTTTATGATAAATACTACTCAGTGACAATAACATCTGTGGTGACAGTGATTCTAATATTCTCTGTCGCTTGACTTGAGGCAGTAGAGGCACTGAATGAGCAAACAATTCACACGTGATTGAAAGACCGTGGACGACACCGAGTGAAAACAGGCCTCGCGTCCTTCCCCAGGCCTGACCTCATGAAATTGCCATCGGTCTGCTGGTCACCATTGGGAGGCAAACTCACATTTTGAAATAAACTGGTAATTAAAAGGAAATGAGCACCCATGCAGTAAGGAAGTGAGAATCCAGGTCAGCAATAACACCTGGGACTTCTACAAATCCTATTGAGATGAAATTTTAAAAATTCAGAATGTTTTCCCAGGATCCCCTACTTGCTTATACTGCAGCATTGCAGATTAAAACTGTGATTGATTCTAGCCACAACCACAATTAAGAGGTTAATATTTGTCTTACAAACATATAAGCCTTTGCTTCAAACTAATGTGTGAAAGTATCTTTTTCTGTTAAAATATCTGGGCTCCTCCAGCCTGTCCCTCCAAGCTAGCTTTGAGCATCTGGCACATCGCTATGACTGGGCAAAGGAATGATGCCAAAGTGACAGTCCCTTGTCTGAACTCTTGATTTGCCTTCTTTGACAGCCCTGCTTGGAGAGGCACAGAGATTAGGGAGATGCCTGGCTTCTGGGGATGTGACAAGTGACAGTTTCCATCAACATTTAGCTCTACTTGACAAAACTAAGGAAAGTCTGGAAACAGGCCTCTGTGGAACATGTTGGCAATCACAGACCATACTGAGCAGGGCCTTCAAATCCAGGAATGCATGTGTATTATCCATCATAACCAGATAAAGAGCCTGCCAACTGTGAGAGTAACTAGAATTTGCCCTCCCTTCACTAAAATAAGAGCAATCATTTAACGAACGAGAGATTTATATGCATTGTCTTTAATCATTGCAATAATCTCTCTGTTTTACTATCTGTATTACTATCTGTTTTACAGTTGACGAAAACTAAAGCTGAGAAAGATTTGGTCATCTCCCACAAGAGCGCACAGCTGGTAAATGGTGGGGTTGGGATTCCAACTTGGGCCTGTCTGGCTCCGAAGCTCAGGCTCTCGCCAGTGTGCTAATCGAGGTCTTGCTCTCTGAGTAAGACTGGGTAAGGTAAGAGGGGTCTTGGTGAGAATGGGCCATGTTTGTGAAACTGTCTTTCTAATTAACCTCCACCCTGAAGTGTTTGTCAGAAAGGACCACCCTGTCAGGGATTCTTAAGTGTTTGGCTGGCCTGTTTATTCCTGTCATTTTTCCAAAATCCAAAGCTGGGAATCGCTTGTGTATTTGTTTCAGTGCATCCATTTCCTCTTTGGTCTCAAGTTGATTCATCTTAACTTTCACTTTACCTCAGAAGATTCTCCCAAGCAAGCTTTGTTAACCTTCAGCCAACAATCCCCTTTGCTAGTAATTCTTTAGAAGCATCTGGTTTTAAAAGTATGTTCTGCCAGCTTGTCACCTAGAAAAATGGAAGCACAGAAAATTATTTGCTTTATTTCAATTAACTAACCATCAGTGATGATAGGACTACAAACAAGCTATTGAAAAGAAGTTTTTATATAGATACATTTAGTATCCAAGATTAGTATCTTTTTCAACAAATGAAGACAAGTAGGGGAAATTAGATTATAGCTTAAATGTCTTTATGGGTTCTACTCCCAATCCTGAGCCCCATCACCCTAAAAAACTCTAACCAAGGTCATCACGTTTGGGCGATAATATGCCAAGGGGAGTCCCAGGGTACATGCATCCAGAATCTGTCCAAGAGCAAAGACCTGCAATCGGGAAGACAGGAGAATGGTGACGAAGTCCAGAATCACAACCAGCTAACCAACTGAAGGGTTGACTAACCAGACACAGATGCAATGAGACAACCTAAGTCTAGGAAGGAGACACTGAACCAGATCTGGGCAGGTGAAGCAGCACAGTGGAAGCCTGAGAATATTCTAGGTGATTCCTTTTTTACTGACCCTGCCCCACTTTGCTGGACCAGAGATGGAATGAAAGGATCCAACTATGTTGGAAGATGTTAGAGGTGAGACTGTGCTGTGGACTGAATGTTTATATCCCCCTAAAACTCGCATGTCGAGATCCTAACCCCCTGTGATGGTAACAGAGGATGAGGCCTTTGGTAGGTGATTAGGTCATGAAGGTGGAGCCCTCATGAGTGGGATTAGTGCCCTTATAAAAAAAAGTCCAAGAGAGTTCCACCACGTGAGGACACAGCAAGAGGATGGCTGTCTCTGAACCAAGAAGCAGCCCCTCTCCAGACACTGAACCTGCCAGTGCCTTGATCTTGGACTTCCCAGATTCCAGAACTGTGAGAAATAAATTCCTGTCATTTGTAAGTGACCCAGTCTATGGCATTGTTGTTTACAGCAGCCCAAACTGACTAGGAAAGACTTTTTATAACTTTTGCACCGAGAATATAAGTAATAAGAAGATACATCTCAAAGCCATTATATTAAAACACATTTTTCTTGATACTTAAGGAATATGCCAAATAACAACTGTTGAAAATAAATTCTGGCCATATTTCAAAAAACAAGAAACAGCCCACTTGCATGGCAGCGATTTTCCAAAACACTGAAGAGAGTCCACTTCCCCCATCATATTGCCATAAGCCACTAACCGGTCTGGATCAGTACCTTTAAGCCCACAGCATACATCAAGCACCACATAAAACAAATCTCCTTTCCCATTCCCTGTTGTAGAGCTCACCTGGGAAACCCCCAGCCCCTCCACATTTCTCAACCTGACCTGACGGTCTAGCGTACCAGCCCGGTTCCATGCCTGTCTCTAATTGGCTCCTTCTGACAGCAGCTCTGCAACTCTGCCCCTCACATCCTTGCAGATACTCTCTCACATCAGCTCACTCTGCCTCAGGGGCCGCTCCTTCATCTGAGCTGTTCCTCCCTTACCTGATTTGTCCCAGCCTTTAGGGAACAGGGAGAGCATGCCCACTTCTTGACCCTGAACCATGGACTGGATACTCCTGTAGTGAGAAAACAGTGAAAATGGCTCTCCTACAATTATCTTAAATTCTACCAATAATGATCCATTCCTTTGTGTTAAACTTTGACCCCACTCTCTTCTCTTAAAATTTAAATACTCCCACAGGACAGAGACTTCTAACAGGAATGAACTTATCTCATTTTTATCCCTGGGACAGAAGAAACCATTTTTATCCCTGGGATAGAAGCAACACAGGGAAGAGAAAGTCTTGAAAGAGAGAAAAAGAGAGCAGAAAAGGAAAACAGAAGAACCAGGCAACATCACCCCTTTGCAATTTCACTATCACTGTGGACAGCATTGGACTTTTGAAAGCAATATCTTATCTTAGTTATATCTTTAGAATGAAAAAGTCAAAAGAGTCTAAGGTTTATTATTGTTTCTTGTGCCAAAAATCAAGGATTAAATTTAGACTCGTTAATATTGGGGTAGTGGGATAATATTTTAAGATATCAACCTAGAGTTCTCTCCCTTACTTCTACTCCTCTATCCTCTCCTCCCTATCCTCCACCCAACGCCCCCAGCCCAGTGCTTCCTAGATCCTTCCCTAGGCTGCAGCTAGGACCTTCCACGTTCAGTGTCTTGGGTAGAGCATAGGGAGCCTGCTAGGCCCTTCATCTCTGCCCACTCAGCCTGGTGTGAGCTAGTAGAGATGGCTGCACAATGTTTCTCCTTGCCCAGAGGACCTGAGACAGCTTCACAGAGTTTTCCATATGCCACTGTAGCACTCAAGCTGTACAGTGTTCATACAACTGAGAAAGAGCTAGTAGGCTTGAAGAGGCCTTGAGGTTGGAACAAGGAACACCCAATAGTGACCCACTGATCAACCATCAAAGGCCAGACATGGAAGCTGACCATCTTGGCAAATGCCAAGATGGATAAATGATGACAACATAAGACGGATGCTCCCGACTCCTCACCTCCAGCCTGATTCCTTGGACAGATGAGCAACCCAGAACTCAGACCCTGAGGTTAATTTTCGAGCACGTAACAGAGTAGAGAAAAAAGAGGTTCCATTTCTTGTGAAACTGCATATGTGGCCTGTAATGTATACTCACTACGTTGGTTAATAGAACAAGTTGCAATTTGACCAAATAGAAAAACATTTTTTAGAAACAAGAAGATAGGACACAGGTGGACATGGACAGAAGTGAATTAAGAGCCTCTGTCTCACCCCGGGTGAGTCACAGGATCCTGGTGCTTGGATGACATGGAAAGGATCTGCTTCCTGGGACCCCAGGGCCAGGAACTCCTGCAGGGGCAAGGCACCACACCACTCACACTCCAGAGGCTTTGTCCAGGGCAAACTGATGCATGAAGCTGCCTAGGATTATATTTCAGTTAGCAGAGGTTACAACATGACATTTCTTTCAGACCCTGAATTCTGGAAACTCCTTTGCAAGAACACTGAAGCCTGAACACTATAAAGGAAAGAAAAAGGTCAGGGTTGGAAGAGGAATATAAAACAACATAAAATACAAAAATGAGATATGACAAGAGTGAAAAAATGAGAGAAGTATAGAAAAGAGAGCTAATTCGTAAGATCATGTAAGCGATCTCTAAGCTACATCCAGTATCTTCCCAACTCCCAGGACACTCCTACTATTTCAATAGCTTTAGTTTCCTCTGGGTTAACATGACATATCAGTTCAATTGCTTTCATCTTATTTGGTGCTAATGATGGCATGCCAGATGCCCCCCTTTGGCAAAAGGGCCAAAGATCTTATGTAGTCACAGATGTCAAATTTGGGAGTAGGAAAAATAATCATAAAAGGTCACAGCTAGATATGACCTTAGCTCAATTTCCTCATACTACAAATGAGAAAAGCCAGACCCTGCGAGGATAAAAGGATTGCCGGTGGTCACATGTCTAGCAGTGGTAGACCTGAGGCTAGGATCCGAGTTTCCTAATTTCCCGTCCATCCTTACTCCACTCCTTCATTCCCACACGCTGCCATTCACTACACAGCTTGGAACACATGTGCTTTCCCTGACCTCTGTCAATAGCACCAACTTTTTTCCTTCCATTTCTGTGAAGGAAAATGCTAAGGACAGCTGGGATCAGCAAGGCCTACAGCACCCACGCACAAAAAGAAAGAAAAAGTTACTGTGGTCCAAATATTCTGTTTTTCCGTACCTACAGCTCTACCTGGAAAAGTTCTGAGAAATACTTCCATGTAATAGTAATAAATAATTTTTTAAAACAATTAATTACAGTCACTTGAGTACAGCTGATGGTCTGGATGACAGCAGGCCTCAGCTGGGGAGAGGGCCGATCCTCACTGCATCATCACGTCCTTAGTGAGCCCGGGACCATGGTGAAACACAAGAAGTAAGCAGAAGAAAGCTGGGCACTAAAAATGAGGTTTTGCTCGATGTTACTGCCAACTAAACAGAATTGTTGTTCAGTAATTTCTTTGAAAGAAGGAAACAATATTTATGTCCATTTAGGGAAAGGCATCTTCCAAGAAGTTTGCAATATTTTTTAAAGAGTGTACAGAAAAACTCTCTGTTTGGGTGGTAAAACCAAACTTAAGGAAGGCTCATTACAGTAGGCTATCTTTGCAATGAAGCAGGACCACTAAAAATGGATGGCATATCCATTTTAAGGAGGCTGAGAAAATTGTTCCTCACATGTCATGGACATCGAGAAGAAGAAAGAAAAAAAGCACTTTTTGAAAATGGAAATCCTCTAATTCTTGGTGCTTATCCCTCCTAATTTTTGTGAAAAGACAAAATTTATTTAAAAGGACACCTCTGTTTAATTTGAAAAATGAGTTCTGGGCTGTTCTTGTGTGATATCAATTTATACAGAGTCTCATGGTACATTAGCATCACTCATCAGGCAGCAAGTTCTACTGAGAGACAGTATAATGGATGGAAGCAGTGAGTGCATAATTCAGCCCTTTCTTGTGGGTTTTTGCAAAGCTAGATCTCTAACAACATGCCTGCACACACCATTTCTGGAACTGTTCCCTCATCTTTACTGTTATGGCAGGTAATCTCATCTTCTATAGTCCATCTTATACCCCACTGACTAATTAATCTTCCTTTTAGAAAGAGGAAGTGGGCTGAGATGATGATACTTCCCTGCTAACAAAATCTGTCAATGTCTTCCTATTATGTACAGAATAAATTCTAGCCTCATGAGTACGGTATTCAGGGTCCCCTGTGATCCGGCACAAACAAACTTTGCTTGGCACAAAGTGGCATGCATTTATTGTTTTACTTACATATTTTTTTGTTAATGTGCCAGATGAACCCTTTATCTCACTTTTTAAGTTTTCATTTCCTCTTTTGCTAATTTTCTGTTCATAACTTCTGCCCAGTTTTCTGATGGGGGCTTATTAGTTTTTCCAATCTACGACTAGGAACTCTATCTATTAAGGTTTGTAATTTTATGTCAGTCATATTTATGACATCTTTTCAGAGTTTGTTGATGACATTAACTTATGGGTGAATTTAGAAAGTCAAAACATTCACAGCTTCATTGACAGGGCCAGAGTTTTTCTTCCACCCAATTCATGTCTAGAATCTCTTTTTGGAAGGTTTCCCTCTCACCGTCTGCCCTTCCTGTTTTCTACCATTCACATGGAACTACCCAGAGTTTTATGGTTCCAGCTATTTCATACATTGACATTGACTGTCTTAAGAGTTTCGACCCTTTGTGCCTTTACCAATCTGATAAACTATTGGGAATTTATTGGGTTAATGGAAAAGAGCTATCTTTTTCCTTCTAGGTGGCAAAATTTCCTTTGTGCCCAGGGTTCCCCAGCTGGGCTAGAGTCTTAAGATTTTTGAAACCTGGGTGACTATAAGTGAGGAAATTGTCATTTAAGAGCTGCAGGTTATGGGGCTGGCCACATGGCCGAGTGGCAGCCCAGTGTTTCGTTGGTTCGAATCCTGGGCGCGGACATGGCACTGCTCACCAAACCACGTTGAGGCAGTGTCCCACATGCCACAACTAGAAGGACCCACAACGAAGAATATACAACTATGTACTGTGGGGCTTTGGGGAGAAAAAGGAAAAAATAAAATCTTTAAAAAAAAATAAGAGCTGCAGGTTCTTGGGGCCGGCCCCGTGGCCGAGTGATTAAGTTTGCACGCTCTGCTTCAGTGGCCCAGGGTTTTGCTGGTTCGAATCCTAGGCATGGACATGGCACTGCTCATTAAGCCATGCTGAGGCGGCATCCTACATGCCACAACTAGAAGAACACACAACTAAAAATACACAACTATGTATCAGGGAGCTTTGGGAGAAAAAGGAAAAATAAAATCTTTAAAAAAAAAAGAGCTTCAGGTTCTTTTGTACCCAGAAGTAGAGACGTCTTTCTTCACCTTTGGAGGAGATTAGTAACGGTTCTTAGGAAAAACCGTTAAAGTGCTTGACCTTGTTAGTGCGTTAACTTGACCACAGATGCTAGATATTCCAATCTGATCATGTACTTTCTGTGTTGGTTGACCCCACGCTTTCTCTCTGAGGCTTTTGTGGTGTTATTTTGGGAAGGAGGGAGGACAGGAAGAAGACGAAGGGGAGCTGAGAGTTGCTCCTGGGTATTGAAATTGAAGGGAGAGATTAAAGGGGAAATTTTGTGACTCTAGGCAGAGCTCTATGTTCCTGGTGAAAGGTGCGGCTCAGAACTGGAAAGAGGACTGATCTGTCCTCCTCCCATCTGAGCCTGGCACTGCTCTGGCTCCTGGATGGTGGAGGTTTAAAGGGAGTCAGAGAGAGCACCTTGGCAGGGCCACCGCCAAAATCAAAAGCGGATGGCACCATTAACAAGGCAACAGCAAGGTTCCTTCAAGCTCCTTGGAAGCGAGTAAGGGCACATGGGTAGACACAGTGTTGCCAGAGCAGGAGAAGAGGAACATAGCGGGCTGGGATGATTATTGTAGGGGATGGAACAAACTGTAAGCAGATATAAGCCATCCTTTTGGGGACTGCAGGAAATATTTAGGAAGTATTTGACTAGCAATCAAGTGAGTGGAGGCTCAAGTTATAATTTGGGCATAAAACACTTAATATGACCTCCTTTATATTTAGTGGCAAGCCTGGCCATACCAGTTGCACACATTAAGGGTACACATATGAGGACAATGCTCCTACTTTTATTATGTAACTCAAGAAAGTGCCTCAAATTATGGGTGTATGTCAGACCCAGTAGGAAGGACTCATCATGGCAGGACTATTGAGGAAATATTTTAAAGCGGGTTGAGCTTTGCAATGCCCTTCCATTTAAAACTGAACAATGACTTACAGAGCATGAGCCGCTGATGGGACCATATGAAAATGATGATAATATCAGTGCAGGTCATGGAATGAAACAAACACCTGGAAGTGCCCTGGTTCAGCAACATAGACTGAGTGACAGTTATGTGCAAGGCCCTATGCTAGATGATACAGGAGCTATCAAACTGCTTACAGGCAGGTTGATTTAAGGAAAGTCATATCTCTGATCATTGCTAGAGACTTAAGGTCACTATTTAAATTCAGTATATGATCCTCTCAAAGAAGATCACTAATAATCTAATAGTCTAGATTTGCTCATCTCTCCTGGCCCACTCTCTATCTTCCAGTTCTTCAAATCCTTTCTTGCAGGTGCATGATTCTTTCTGCCTGGAATATTCTCCTGTACCCCACCTCTACTCCCCTTTTCAGCCACCTTTTATTCATCTTTCAGGTTCTGCTTTAGGCATTTCCTTTTCCAGGAAGACTTCTGTGACTGAATGGCCACGTCCTTGCCCTCGCAGATGGGTTGAGCATCCTCTAAGTGCCACATAATACACTTCAAGGCCCTTCTCAAGGCTCCTTTCAACTGTAGGACTGCAGATTTAATTGCCCATCTTTCCCAGCGGACTGTAAATTCTGTCCCTAATAGAGTGCTTGGCTCATATTTAATAGGCATTCGATACGTGTTTGTTCATTTGAGTTATCTTTTGTCAGTTTTCCCTAAATACTAATACCCCTTGAGAGAGGTCATTTCAATTGTCTTTCATTTTACAAGTAGGAAAATATTGCCTGACTTTTATTTACAGGAGCTGAAAGATGCTGCTGAAAATAAAATTCTATCTGCATCTTTTTCCTAAGAATTATAGTAGTGAATTCTGTGTTTTCATCTCTGACTCAGATTACTAAGTCATCAAATCAGAAAACTACAAGCAAGTTTCACTTACCCTAAAATTCATTTAGCTCTGAAGGGGTTCTCATAGTTTTCATGATCTTTGAAGGTGCCAAAGAATCTCGTAGGTCCCAGGACTTCTCAAAAGATTTCAAAGCACATTGAAGGGTGTGTGAGACTTTATTTCTTACCCCAATGGGCTGAGCCACTGGTATTAAGAAAGCCAGTGGTGACAAGCGGGGGAGAGGGCAGAGTTGCAACAAGGACTCCACGTGACCTAAAATTCAGGTCTGTGGCCTCTCCAAGGAGTTACACTAAGGCAGAGGAGCCAAAAAGGGTTTATGAAAGCTCCAGGGAGAAGGATACGGGTAATTACAGACCTTTGGAGGACTGAGAGGTTGAGTTCCTTTCCCTGACCTCTGTGTGGACTGGCCGAGAGTCCTGAGAAGAGCAAGGTGAAGTAACTAAGGAATCACAAGACTAGTTGAAATGTAAATAAATAAGATACTTAAGATGCTTAATAGCCCCATTCTACTTCATAAGATTTATAGATAAGCAAAAAGAAAGCAAGGGCAAAGAAAAAGGAAACCTTTTGAAATATAGGACGGTCTTCCATTACGTCATGTGTTTGCTGCCAGCTACGGCAGGTGACAATTAGGGGAGGCTCTACAGGGCTTTCATATCTATTATCTCATTTTGTCTTAAATAATCCTGACCACAACAAAGTGAGGCAAGTATTGTCATTATCCTTACCTAATCGATGATGAATCTGAGGTTCAAAGCTTACATAGCTAGTCTTTGACAGCACTGAGAACTGAACCTAGGTATGTCTGCAACCTATGTGTGATTTCCATGACATCTGTACAGACTGATTGTATTCAAATATGCTAATCAACCACATTAACGATGTCATACAAGGAGAAAGCTGCTTGGAGAAGAGAAACTTCTAAAGGAGGAGGGTGGTCAATACTGAACAATATCATTCTACATTTTATTTTGTTTTAAAAATTATTTTTTAATTATACAAGTAACATACAAATGTGTGCTCATCGTATAAAGTTCAAATAATATAGAACTTAAGGTCCAACTTCATTTCCTCCCCACCACCAAGAAGTAACTATGTGGGTGATTTGTAGCTTATCCTTTCAAACGTATGCCAAAAATTTACACAGATAAAGGTGAATATTCACAAATACGTGTATATACGCACATGTAAAGTGTAGGTTTGTTCGTATTTTTAATGTAAAAATAAGATCAAACCACAGATTATTTTCCTTAACTTGCTATTTTCACTTGATAATATGACTTGGAGAACTTTCTATGCCAGGACATACCCGCTCTCTGCAGTGTGTTCCATAGTCATAGATGTACACTAGGCTATCGAGCCATTCTGCTGTTTTCACGCCAATGTCAAGATATTTCCAACTATGGTTTGCTTTTTTGTTTTGTTGTTATTGTTGTTCTGTTTTCAAAACAAAGATAATACACTTCAAATTATACTTTCTAGTACTATGTCTCTGTCAGTAAGGATTTTGAACAGATACTCGCTCTTCCATTGACCCCCAAAAAACATTTTGTAGAAAATCTATAACTTATCTGAGAAGTTTCAGAGAGGAATATCCATAGTAAAGTGCTACAATTACATATTTATCATCTAAAATTCTCAAGACGAAAATAAGTAATTCCTTTTGCTGAATAATGCCTTATTTCCTTGTTTACATATAAACAAGAAAAATCAATTACCATCTGTTTCATCTTATCAAGACTACGGATCACGTAACTGATCTACTGGAAAGCTCAGAGCCAAATTGTGGCCCATGTCAATTTCGCAAATACATGAGACTTTACCCAGTATGTTTTATTCCCTGACTTCTTATTTTCCTAATGCCACTGTTCCCTTTTCTCTATTTTTCTCGCTTATATTCATTGTTTTGAATGTATTTCTGGAAATCACCTTAAATTCTTTTTGAATAGGTGAGAAAATAAACAGACAAATGGATGGATGGATGAATCGAAATGGTTGAGTGAGTCAAAAGGCAACTTTTCCTGAGCTACCTCTGTCAAATACTATTTTTGTTTTGTAATGAATCACTGTCTTTACTATAGTAAACATATTACAAAATTCCCTTTGTACCATATCCTTTTCTGTATTTGAAACGGTGAATTTCTTCATCTGTGTTTATGATTTTACATTTACCATTTTAATTTAAGTAGTATTTAAAAGTTCTCTAAGAAAAAATTAATCTAGTCATTGTTTATGTGTTCACCAAAGTTGTTTAGACACTTGTGCTTGCATATTTACATTCACTGTCCATAGCAGGTTGAATAATGTCCCCTCAGAATTCTTGTCCACCTCGAACCTTGGAATGTGAACTATTTTGGAAAGAGGGTCTTTGCAGATGTAGTTAAGATGAAGTCATACTGGATTTGAGTGGGCCCTAGGTCCAAGGACTAGTACCCATTTAAGAAGAGAGGACACACCGAGACACAGACGCACCAGGAAGAAGGCCACGTGTTGACAGAGGCAGAGACTGGAGTGATGCAGCTATAAACCAAGAAATGCCAAGGATTACCAGCAACCACCAGAAGCTGGGAAAGAGGCATGGAACAACTTCTCACTCAGAGCCCCTAGAAGGAACCAAGCCTGACAACACCTTGATTTCTGACCTCTAACATTCAAAACTGTGAGAGAATAGGTTTCTGTTGTTTGTGTACATTTGTTATGGCAGCCCCAGGAAACTAATACACTGTCCCTCTATAACTTAATGACAATTATCTCAAGAGCACCTGTGGATTAGGGTTTCTAACCTGGAAGGACAGTTATATGAGATCAAGGTTTATAATTTCTAACTTGAGAAGTATAGTACTATGAATAATCAGATGAAGGACTCTTTGAAGGCTCTTAGTGAGGATGAAGCATTAGTTTGAATCTGAAGTTCTAAACTTAACAAGTGAAGAGAGAATGAGTTGTAAATCCAAGGCCATTGTTACTCATTTCTTATATTTAAAATACAGGTTGTTTAATCTGGAAGAAGATTAAATTTCTGAAGAACCTTGCTTCCCTACCATCCCATTTTAATTTATTAATGACATTCTCCTAACAGCTGTCTAATATGGTTCAAAAAGCCAGCGGGAGTAGGGCGGGACCAAGATGGCGGAGTGAGTGGTCTTCTTTGTCTCTCCCCCGTAGAATCTACAACTAATTGGACATTCACCGATTAACAAAGGGTATCCAGATAGCATCTCAAGACGCCTAAGAGACTCGGGCTGCTATACATCGGAAGGCAGATGGACATCCCCCAGGGAGATGGTGGAAATAGGTGAAAACTCTCTGACCCTCGACCCCCGGACAGCCTAGTTCCTGCAAGAGGCTCTCTTCCAGCGGACTCCCCCATAGCATTGCCACACACCAAGAGCAGGAGTGTGCACTCACCAGCGGAGCAACGGTGGAAACAGGTAACAACAGCCCTACCTAAGCCCCCCACAATTACACCTAAGCCCAGGGGGAATCTCCAGGGTCCCACACCCACCAGCAGGGAAGGCCTCCACTTGCCATTAGCAGGGAGGCCTTGCCCAGAAACCAGAACAAAGGGAAGCTCCCGGCGAGCGGATTCCCCAGCATGGCACCAGACCGCCAGCTGCTGCTGGGCCCACGCTCTCCGGCCCTGCACGGGTCAGTGCAGGGGGTGCCCGGACTTCCCGTGGATATGCTTGGGGACTGGGTGGAGCTCCAGCACCTGGCTTTGCAGCCCGGGGGGAGGCTCCATGGCCCCGCACCCCCCAGGCAGGGAGGGCCCCTGCTCGCCATTGGCAGGGAGGCCCTGCCCAGCATTCGGGACACCAGGAAGTTCCCTAGAGCAGAATTCCCTGCAAGGCAGCAGCTTACCAGCCACAGCCAGGCCCACAGACTCTGGCCGTGTCCCAGACGAGGCAAGGGGCTCAAAGAGATCCCGTGAGGGGAGGAAGATCCAAGATGGTGCCGTGAGTAGTCCTCTTTGTCTCTCCCCCTTCGAGTCTACAATTATTTGGACACTTATCGCTTGACAAAGGATATCCAGACAGCATCTCAGGACGTCTGAGATACCCACGCGACTATACATCAGAAGGCGGACGGACTTTCCTCCGAGAGGATGCGGAAATAGGTGAAAACTCTCCGACCCCGACTGAGCAGCCTAGTACCCGCAAGGGGCTTTCTTCCAACGGACGCCCCCAGAGGATCTACACACATCTAGGGCAGGAGCGAGCACACAACAGAGGAGCGACGGTGGAAACAGGTGACCAGAACCCTACCTAAACCCCCCGCAATTACTCCTAAATGCAGAGGGAAACTTTGGAGTTGCACACCTGAGCCCGCGGGGAGAGTCTCTCCCCGCCATTGGCGGGGAGACCCCGCCTGGTGTTCGCGGCGCCCAGAGGGTCCCAGAGAGAGTCGCTGAGGGTACGGAGGTCTCCCAGCTGCCGTTGCCCGCCCTGTGGGAGTAGGGATTGCCGGAGATCTCGGAGAGGACCGGGGCTGGGGGAAGTTTCAAAGGCCGGCTCTGCGACCCGGAGGGGAAGCGCCGGAGTTCCGCCCGGGCAGCAGACAAAACTCTCTGTCTGCCATTAGCAGAGGGGCCACGCCCAGTATTCACGGCTCCGGGAGAGGCCCGGGGAGAATCCCAGAGGGCGGGGTGACCCCCAGCTGCCATTGCCTGCCCCGTGGGACTAGGGATTACCAGAGATCTAGGAGAGGACTGGGGCTGGGGGAAGTTTCAAAGGCAGGCTCTGCAACCCGGAGGGGAAGCGCCGGAGTTCCGCCCGGGCAGCAGACAAGACTCTCTGTCTCCCATTAGCAGAGGGACCATTCCCAGCATTCACAGCTCTGGGAGAGGCCCAGGGAGAATCCCAGAGGGCGGGGCGACCCCCAGCTGCCATTGCCCGCCCTGTGGGACTAGGGATAGCCAGAGATCTCGGAGAGGACTGGGGCTGGGGTGAGTTCCAGAGTCCCAGCTTCGTAGCCTAGGGGGAAACCCTACAGGCTCACAGCAGCCTTAGGGAAAGCCTCTGCACAGCACCAGTAGAAGGCACCCAGCCGCCAGCCACAAGGCTGGAAGACCCCAGGGCATAAGCAGCATAGCTAGGTGAACTAACCACAGACTGTAGAAGATGCCAATAGCTCTCCTGCGACCCACAGAGGACAAGTGAGATTTTGTGGGTGCCGACAGCAACGGAGCGACAAATATAAGTGATCCCACCCCTGGCTGCTGGAAAAGCCCATAACACCGTTGCAGACCTCAAGGAGAGAGCACATCTAGGTGGGCTGCAACAGTAGGCACCAGCAGCCTGAAGCCCCCCTGTGACGGCCCCCACGGCAGAGGAGGGAATTCAAAGGGCCACTGTGGCTACGAGGAGGGGCCCAGGCCCAGTTAGCAACTGCGGACAGGGTTCCTGGTTGGTGCAGTATAAACAGCTGCTCCCCCACCACAGCAGCTGAAACAAGTGAAAGGAGCAACTAAACTCTATCTCCATGCGGAGGCACAAATCAACAACATCAAGCAATATGAAAAAATACATTAAATCTCCAGAACAGAAAGAAAGTAACAAATATACAGAAAACAATCCCAAAGAAAATGAGATATATAACCTAAATGATGATGACTTCAAAACAGCCATCATTAAAATTCTCAATGAGTTAAGAGAGAATTCTGACCGACAACTCAACGAGTTCAGGAGCTATGTCACAAAAGAGTTTGATACGATAAAGAAGAACCAAACAGAAATATTGGAAATGAAGAACACAATAGAGGAGATTAAGAAAAATCTAGATGCTCTGAACAGTAGAGTCGATAATATGGAGGACAGAATTAGCAATTTGGAAGATGGCAATATAGAATTGCTGCAGGCAGAGGAGGAGAGAGAAGCAAGACTAAAAAGAAATGAAGAAACTCTCCGAGAATTATCAGACACAATTAGGAGATGCAACGTAAGGATTATAGGTATACCAGAGGGAGAAGAGAAGGAGAAAGGGGCAGAAAGCCTATTCAAAGAAATAATGGCTGAGAACTTCCCAAATCTGGTGAGAGAGATGGATCTTTAGGTGACAGAAGCCAATAGATCTCCAAACTTTATCGATGCAAGAAGACCAACTCCACGGCATATAGTAGTGAAGCTAGCAAAAGTCAACGACAAGGAGAAAATACTAAGGACAGCCAGGCAAAAGAAACTAACCTACAAAGGAACCCCCATCAGGCTATCAGCAGATTTCTCAGCAGAAACTTTACAGGCTAGAAGAGAGTGGAATGATATATTCAAAAATCTGAAGGACAAAAATCTACAGCCGAGAATTCTCTACCCAGCGAAAATATCCTTCAAATACGATGGAGAAATAAAAACTTTCCCAGATAAACAAAAATTAAGGGAGTTCATTGCCACAAAACCTCCTCTTCAGGAAATCCTCAGGAAAACCCTCATTCCTGAAAAATCCAAAAAAGGAAAGGGGCTACAAAACCAAGAGCAGAGGAGATAAGTAGAAGGACAACAACAGAGAGTAGCAGCTCTACATCAAAACAGATTAAACCATGGGACGAGAAACAAAGGAAACTGAAGAAAACTGGAAAACAAGACACAAAATGGTAGTGGTAGGCCCCCACATCTCAATAATCACTCTAAATGTAAATGGATTGAACTCCCCAATCAAAAGACACAGAGTGGCAGGATGGATCAAAGAACAAGATCCAACAATATGCTGCCTCCAGGAAACACACCTCAGCCCCAAAGACAAACACAGACTCAGAGTGAAGGGATGGAGAAAAATACTCCAAGCTAATAATGAACAAAAGAAAGCAGGTGTCGCTATACTAATATCAGACAAGGTAGATTTCAAAGCAAAACAGATAAAGAAAGATAAAGAGGGACAGTATATAATGATAAAAGGGACTCTCCACCAAGAAGACATAACACTTATAAATATATACGCACCCAACACAGGAGCACCAAAATTTGTAAAGCAACTCTTAATAGAACTAAAAGAAGACATCAACAACAATACAATAATAGTAGGGGACCTCAACACACCATTAACACCAATGGACAGAACATCCAGACAGAAAATCAACAAGGAAATAATAGAATTAAATGAAAAATTAGACCAGATGGACTTAATAGATATATATAGAACACTTCATCCAAAAACAGCAGGTTACACATTCTTCTCAAGTGCACATGGAACATTCTCAAGGATTGACCATATTTTGGGAACCAAAGCAAACATCAATAAATACAAGAGAGTTGAAATAATATCAAGCATCTTTTCTGATCACAATGCTATTAAACTAGAAATCAACTACAAGAAAAAAGCAGAGAAAGGTGCAAAAATGTGGAGACTAAACAACACGCTTCTCAACAAACAATGGATCATTGAAGAAATTAAAGAAGAAATCAAATTTTATCTGGAGACTAATGAAAATGAGAACACGACATACCAAACCATTTGGGATGCAGCAAAAGCATTCCTAAGAGGGAAATTCATCGCAATACAGGCTCACCTCACTAAACAAGAAAAAGCTCACATAAGCAACCTCAAACGACACCTAACAGAACTAGAAAAAGAAGAACAAACAAAGCCCAGAGTCAGTAGAAGGAGGGAAATAATAAAAATAAGAGCAGAAATAAACGATATTGAAACAAAAAAGACAACAGAAAGGATCAATGAAACAAAGAGTTGGTTCTTCGAAAGAATTAACAAAATTGACAAACCCCTAGCCAGACTCACCAAGAAAAGAAGAGAGAAATTGCAAATTAATAAAATTAGGAATGACAGAGGAGAAATCACAACAGATACCAATGAAATACAAGAGATCATAAGAGAATACTATGAAAAACTATATGCCAACAAATTGAACAACCTGGAAGAAATGGACAAATTCCTAGACTCCTACAATCTCCCCATACTGAATCAGGAAGAAATGGAGAATCTGAATAGGCCAATCACAAGTAAGGAAATAGGAACGGTAATCAAAAACCTCCCCAAAAATAAGAGTCCAGGACCGGACGGCTTCTCTGGAGAATTCTACCAAACATTCAAAGAAGACTTAATACCTATTCTCCTCAAACTGTTCCAGAAAATTGAGAAAGATGGAGAACTCCCTAACACATTCTATGAAGCCAACATCACTCTGATCCCCAAACCTGACAAGGACAACACAAAGAAGGAGAACTACAGGCCGATATCACTGATGAACATAGATGCAAAAATCCTCAACAAAATTTTGGCAAACCGAATACAGCAATACATCAAAAAGATTATACACCATGATCAAGTGGGATTTATACCAGGGACACAGGGATGGTTCAACATCCGCAAGTCAATCAATGTGATTCACTACATTAACAAAACCACATGATCATCTCAATAGATGCAGAGAAAGCATTCGACAAGATCCAACATCCATTTATGATAAAAACCCTCAATAAAATAGGTATAGAAGGAAAATACCTCAACATAATAAAGGCCATATATGACAAACCCACAGCCAACATCATGCTTAACGGACAGAAACTGAAACCCATCCCTCTCAGAACAGGAACAAGACAAGGGTGCCCACTTTCACCACTCTTATTCAACATAGTACTGGAGGTTTTGGCCAGAGCAATTTGGCAGGAAAAAGAAATAAAAGGAATTCAAATAGGCAACGAAGAAGTAAAACTCTCGCTGTTTGCAGATGATATGATCTTATATATAGAAAACCCCAAAGAATCCATAGAAAAACTATTAGAAGCAATCAACAACTACAGCAAAGTTGCAGGGTATAAAATCAACATGCATAAATCAGTAGCATTTCTATATGCTAACAATGAACAACAGAAAAAGATCTCAAGAACTCAATCCCATTCACGATCGCAACAAAAAGAATAAAATACCTTGGGGTAAATTTAACCAAGGAAGTGAAAGATCTATACAACAAAAACTACAAGACTTTCTTGAAAGAAATCGACGACGACATAAAGAGATGGAAAGACATTCCATGCACATGGATTGGAAGAATAAATGTAGTTAAAATGTCCATACCACCTAAAGCAATCTGCAGATTCAACACTATCCCAATCAGAATCCCAATGACATTCTTTACAGAAATTGAACAAACAATCCTAAAATTCATATGGGGCAACAAAAGACCCCGAATTGCTAAAGCAATCCTGAGAAAAAAGAACAAAGCTGGAGGCATCACAATCCCTGACTTCAAAACATACTACAAAGCTACAGTAATCAAAACAGCATGGTACTGGTACAAAAACAGATGCACAGATCAATGGAACAGAATTGAAAGCCCAGACGTAAAACCACACATCTGTGGACAGCTAATCTTTGACAAAGGAGCTGAGGGCCTACAATGGAGGAAAGAAAGTCTCTTCAACAAATGGTGCTGGGAAAACTGGAAAGCCACATGTAAAAGAATGAAAATCAACCATTCTTTTTCACCATTTACTAAAATAAACTCAAAATGGATCAAAGACCTAAAGATTAGGCCTGAAACAGTAAGTCTTCTAGAAGAGAATATCAGCAGTACACTCTTTGACATCAGCTTCAAAAGAATCTTTTTGGACACCATAACCCCTCACATGAGGGAAACAATAGAAAGAATAAACAAATGGGACTTCATCAGACTAAAGAGCTTCTTCAAGGCAAGGGAAAACAGGATTGAAACAAAAAAACAGCCCACTAATTGGGAAAAAATATTCACAAGTTATTTATCCGACAAAGGGTTAATCTCCATAATATACAAAGAACTCACACAACTCAACAATAAAAAATCAAACAACCCAATTACAAAATGGGCAGGGGACATGAACAGACATTTCTCCAAAGATATACGGATGGCCAATAGACACATGAAAAGATGCTCATCATCGCTAATCATCAGGGAAATGCAAATCAAAACTACACTAAGATATCACCTTATACCTGTTAGAATGGCAAAAATATCCAAAACCAAGAGTGACAAATGTTGGAGAGGCTGTGGAGAAAAAGGAACCCTCATACACTGTTGGTGGGAATGCAAACTGGTGCAGCCACTATGGAAAACAGTATGGAGATTCCTCAAAAAGTTAAGAATAGAAATACCTTATGACCCAGCCATCCCACTACTGGGTATCTATCCTAAGAACCTGAAATCAGCAATTCCAAAAGTCCCATGCACCCCTATGTTCATCGCAGCATTATTGACAATAGCCAAGTCATGGAACCAATCTAAGTGCCCAGCAACTGATGATTGGATAAAGAAGATATGGTATATATATACAATGGAATACTACTCAGCCATAAAAAAGGACAAAGTTGTCCCATTCACAACAACATGGATAGACCTTGAGGGTATTATGTTGAGTGAAATAAGCCAGAGAGAGAAAGACGAACTCTGTATGACTCCACTCATAGGTGGTAGTTAACATATAGACAAAGAGAACTGATCGGTGGTTACCAGGGGAAAGGAGGATGGGGGGAGGGCACCAGGGGTGAAGTGGTGTACCTACAACATGATTAATAATGATTTACAACTGTAATTTCACAAGGTTGTTAACTATCATAACCTTAATAATAATAATTTAAAAAAAGAGCCAGTGGGAGAGCTGTGGAAGGCATCTGTGGGCTTGTGAGCCTGGAATCATACGTTGTTCAAGCTGAAACCTTACATTTGAAATGCTGACTGACGATGTAAGGATCAACACAATTTCTTAAGCAGCACTTGCAAAAACAGTGAATCGATTCTGCCACTCGGTCCGTTAAAAGCTCAGCAAATTACCCAGAGGTGCACTAGTGGAAATCCCTGTTGAAACACAGCTTCTTGTTTCTTTCCTTTTTCACTTGTTATATGAAAATCAGAATAAACTACACATATGCAAGATGCCACTTCTAAGTCTTTCTCAGTACAATATTATGATTATCAATTACTTTTTGTTGAAGTAATATGAGTTATATACTTTGTGAGTGAATGTGTATTTTCAGTTTACCTCTGGGGTGAGACAGAAAAAAAACCCTGGAGCACAAGAGTCTTCAAATGCATCTACAATGGATACATAATGTGGACCTCGCAGCAACCTATGATTATAGACTTACTGGCTTTTCTGTAATGAAATAACCAAATCTTCTCTCTCTGATATAAACCAGCTGATGAGGATTTTGTGGCTGTCTCCATAAAGTATGCATCAATATTGTATTGATTTACATTTTCTTTCATCTGAATATATACCTTTATACTAATTGACACTTATTTCTAGAGAATATAAAAAAAATTTCTACAGGGTTTTGATAAGTACAGTTTTGTGGGCAAACCTCTTAAAAATCTTTAAGTAAATGCATTTGATAATTCTACATTTTAACTGACTCCAAGTAAACATAAAAACAAAAGCAAACTATCAGAAAAAGAGCACTAGACAATAAATATTTGCTGAATGAATAAACAGAAGCATGAATGACCTTATCCATTATTTATTCCTATATTATTTCTGCACACCTCACTACCTTTTGATTGTAATTTGGCTTCCTCTATTGATCTATCTTTAGAGAAAGAATGACTCCTGTGGTCATTCTGGCATTGCAATTATAATCCTCAGAGCAGATAAAAAGCTGGCATTCTGGGTTTATTTAAAGATACCTCTAGACTGTGAATGCTTCACTGGAGGGCCTAGCGTAGTGCCTGAAACTTAGCAGATATCTAACACATGTTCAATGAATATGTCCTGCTTCATTTCAAGTTATCATTCCATTTTAGTTGATGCACCAAAGAAGATACTCCCTGCTGTGCTCTGAATGTTTGCATCCCCCCCAAATTCATATGTCGAAATCTTAATCCCCACGGTGATGGTGTCAGGAGGTGGACCTTACAAAGGTGATTATGTCACGAGGGCCCTCATAAAACAGGCCCCCCAGAGCTCCCTAGCCCTTTCCAATATGTGAAGACTCAGCAAAAAGTTGATTGTCTACAAACCAGGAAGACCTCACCGAATACCAAATCAGCCAGCACCATGATCTTGAACTTCCCAGCCTCCAGAACTGTAACAAATGAATGTTTGTTGTTTACAAGCCATCCAGTTTACGGTATTTTTTTATAGCAGCCCAAAAGGATTAAGAAACTCTCATTTAAGAAATCAGATAAATAATCCTAAAAATAAAAAGTAAAATAAAATTTAAAATGTAGTGGATGGCTTACCAAACAGGAAATACAGCAGATGGAGGGATGGTCATATGACCGCCCTCTTTCTTCATACTAAATATTTCATCATATACTGTGGGCAAAGCCATTTCAAGTGTGGGTGTGTGTTATTGGCTCAGAATAAAGTATATGGCATAAGGCTACCACTAATATATTTAAACAGGTGAAAATGGGTTAACATGAACAACAAGGACAATCTTTAAGAGGGCAGAAGAGGGAAAGGTGACACAAAATTATTCTAGGTAACTTTTGAGAGATGAGGAGGGGAAGATGGCCCTAGTCGCTCAACGGGCACTGCTATATGCCTCATGGGGAAGAGAGGATGGCAGATGCGCAGGCAAGCTGCTTCAGTCCTCCATAGCACAGACCAGCGAGCTTTGCCTCTTTTCCTCTCCCACGTCAACAAGGACTCCCCCAGGCTTGGTCCTTCTGCTTGGTTATTGCAGCAGCACAGGTCCACAAATGCCAGAAGTCTTAATCAATCATAAAGGTTTATGTGAAGGAGGCTCAGTCTTGGATAATTATTAAAATACAATAGACTGCTTTACACACAACCATGGAAGTTCAGAGACTCCTATGTCAACTGCATACAATATTGATGTAGAGTGCTGAGGAGCCACCTGACACCTGTTCCAACAGGTGAGGACCAGAATGGAGGAACTCTTCCCCAATTTGTCAGGATATTATGACCTGAAAAGATGCTCTGGAAAGCAAAAGTAGGAAAGTAGTAGCAGGAAGAATAAGATAAAGGATGACTTTTTAAAGAGAAAAGAAAGTTCATGACCTTTGCCTTGATATGGCTAAGAATAACAAGGAAATAAACACATACAGTCATGTGAAATTAGATACTATACTTACAAATATCTTTACTCGCTGTGAGCCTGGGGCCAGCAACATGGGTCTGTCCTAGTTCCAGCTCACTTCCAAGGGGCAGAAGTAAGCTCAGCTCCCACAAATATGGAGTGACATCTCCCTTCCCCAAGGACTAAACCAAGACAGTGAGGTCAGGAGAGAATCTGGGCTTCCCTTCTCCTGCCAACTGGATTGTGGCTTTTTCACCATCTTTGAGGATCAACATGTTCTTCAAGAAAGATCATGCTACCTAAAAGAGTGTGGCCTTATGCAACAGACCGCGAGAAACCTAATAAGCACAACATTTAAACAATAAAAACATTCTTTCCATACAGGGTAAGGGGTAATTTTTTTTTACAGAGGATAATATTCATTATTTGGAATTGAATTTAAGAGCTAACATTTAGCTAAAATAATCTGACCAGATAGCTATACCGGTAGACTACATTCCATCAAGAAACCTAAAGGAATAGAGCTATTCTCAATGTTATGATATCCTGTACTTTAAATCCCCTTTATAGCACTTTTCACAATGTACTATAATGTATCTGTTTACTTGTCTGTAGCCCCCACTAGGCTGTTAGGTCCTTGAAGAAGGAACTGAGTCTCTCCCATTCTCTTCTGTATTGGAATTAAGCACAGAGGCCTGGCACAGAGGTGACCCTCAAAACACTGTGGAATGAATGTCTTCATGGGTAGTAAATAGAGCTCCGATCCAATTTCATGTTCTGCACATTATCAATAAAAGACTGGAGAAGAAATTGAAAAGCAGTTACTCAGAAAGCAGTATAAATGGAAACAAAGGCTCTCATCTTAGGTGCTTTGAATCAGGGCTGCAGTATCCAGTTGGTCAGGTTGTTCAACACACAAGATTATCATCTGGGCAAGGGCATAAATTGGGGCAGAAATCCAGCCCATGGTCTGCTTACCAAGCCTTGAACCCCAACACTGCTTTGTATCTGCCCACAGGAAGCAATGTCGTTTTTTAAAAATTCATATAAAGGCACTGTACAGGCTAGAGACAGTCCTGCTTTAAATAGTGACTTAATCTCTTACAGGCTAGATCCCAAGGGCAAGAAAAACTGCCCTACCAATCTGATCCCACCACAAAGGGTGTAAAAGAAAATGTGAAGATTGTCTGATCTTGCATTGAGAACACTGGCGTTGGAGATTGTTTCCCTCTGGCTTCTAAACCTAGGAGTGATGGGCTTATAAAATAAAACTTTTCTTGTAACATAAAGAACCATGCAGTGGAGCCTCAGCATTCAACCTGATCCCAGAAATTGAGCGACAGAATCAGAGATGCGTAAAGAACAGGAAGAAACCTTGCAGGTCACAGAATTTCAAGGCTGGAAGAGACTTTCGAGATACGTGATCTGGTCCAATAATCGCTTCATTTTACAGGTGAGGAAAGCGAAAAGATCAAGGAAATTAAGTGGCTCGCCTGCGGTTAGCTAGCAAAGCTAAGTCTAGAACCCAGTTGTTCGCTGGCTTTCAATCTAATAACCACAACTAGCTGGACTTGCCATCATTATAATCAACACTGATCGTGCACTCACTGTGTGGGAGAGGCTGAGACATATAGACTTGGTCTCCATCAAGGGCCTTACAATGAGGTTGAGAAAACAGAAAATAAGTAGTAAACACAAGCAATAACGAGCTGACATGTGAAGGAGGCTTAGACTCGGGTTTCTGAGTGGCAGTGGTGACGCCAATGTTAGGAATCAGTGGCATGGAGTGGAGTGCTCTCGTGTGGGCCGGCTATTCCGGAGGGTGCCGAACTAGGTGACCCAGAAGGTTCAGCTGAGGCAGCAGGGGGGGCCCAAGGTCACAAATGCAAAGGCAGGAGGACCCAACTTCCGGGGCCCCTCGACGTGCCTTTGGGCTCATGACCCACGCTGCGAGGACGCGCGAGGAGAGCGTCTCCACCGGGGCTCCGAGCCCAGGCGGCCGGGACTGGGGCGGCCAGAGCTGCAGGAGCCGGGAACGGCCGCAGAGACACGGCCGGGGGCAGCGGCGGGGGCAGCCGCAGCCGCAGCGGCAGCACGCGGCGCCCCCGGGACCCGGCTTCCGGGCGGCGCGGGGCGGGGCGGGGCCGGCGCCTCCCACGTCGGGCTGCGTGACAATGGGGGGCGGGGCCGCCGCCGCCGCCGGGTCGGGTTTGAGAGATTAAAACTCCCGGCGGCGCGGTGCGGCGCGGCGCGGCGTGCGTGCGCGGCGGAAGCGCGGGACCGCGGCGTGGCGCGGGGCCGGCGGCCGGCGCGTCTCCACGCCATGAACTACCCGGGCCGCGGGGCCCCACGGAGCCCCGAGCAGAGCGGCCGGGGCGGCGGCGCCTGGGAGCGGGGCGCGGACGCGGAGCCGGCGTTCGGGGGCGGCGTCTGCTGCTTCGACCGCCTGCCCGGCGGGGACCCGGGCGACGGCGAGGTGCCGCTGGCCCTGCTGCGCGCGGAGCCCGGGCTCGGCGACGACCACTACGACTTCGACTCGGCCGAGTCCGGCCCCTCGCTGCGCTTCTACAGCGAGGCCGGGAGCGGCGGCGGCGGCAGCTCCTCGTCGCTGCACCCGCCGCCGCCGCCGGGGCCGTCGAGCCCGGGGGACGGCGGAGCGGCGGAGGGGGGCCCCGCGGAGAGGAGGTGGCCCCGGCCCTGCGGTGCGGCCGCCCGGCACCGCTACGAGGTGGTGACGGAGCTGGGCCCGGAGGAGGTGCGCTGGTTCTTCAAGGAGGACAAGAAAACCTGGAAGCCCTTCATCGGCTACGACTCGCTCCGCATCGAGCTCGCCTTCCGGACCCTGCTGCAGGCCACGGGCGGCCGGCCCCAGGCCGAGGACCCGCGCGGCGACCGTGCTTGCGGCCCTGCCTCCAGCTCCGGGGAGGACGACGACGACTACGACGAGCGCGGCTGCGGCTTCTGCCCGCGCGCGGCGGGGCGCGAGCCCGCGCTGGAGGAGCTGGTCCACGTCGAGCGGGTGTGTGTGCGCGGCGGCCTCTACGAGGTGGATGTGACCCAAGGAGAGTGCTACCCGGTGTACTGGAACCGTGAGTAGCCGGCCGGGGGCGGGGGCGGGAGCGGGCCGGGCCGCCTCTGCGGGGCCCACACGCACCGGGTGGGTCTGGCAGGCGTTGAGGCCTGGCGTTTGGTCGGAGCCGGACGGAGACTGGGGCAGCGCCGGCGGGTGAAGGATGAAGGAGCAGATGGCAGAACCCGAACTGCCTGGGGTCAGGAGGAGCGGGTACTGCCGGGGAGCGCCTCCTAGTGAGCGGGTGCTGCTGCCATCCCCTGGAGGTGCTCCAGGAACGATGCCCAGCTCGAAAGGTTGCAGTCGGTGATCCTACCCGAGCTGTGTCCACCCGGGGGTCTGACTCGGTCTCGTTCATCCTGAACGACCTGTGATTTAAGTAGCAGCCTGTCCTCCGGAGTGGGAATGTCGGAGAGGATCTGCGCGAGAATCAACAGTTTACTTATGGACTCGGTAAAAGAAAATTAATCCCTGGCAGGAAGGGAAAGGAAAGGAGATAGGTTGTTCCCGCCGACCGCGTTCGGGAGAGGTGGAGAGCACTGCGTGAAGCAGTTCTGGCAAGTGGGTCGCTCGCCCTCTATGGAGTACGCGTTTTGTCCCTTAGTTCCTTGTTTACATATTTTCGTTTTTGCCTCTTAACCTTACAAGGCTTATGCCTTGGTTTCATCATCTGTAAAATAGGGATAATTGTATCTACTTTGTCCTGTTGTCGTGGACGTTAAGTGAGATTATATACCTAAAGGGTTGGAAATGTGCTTGGCACACATGTGTGATATAAGTGTTAACAGTGGGTCCTTACTTGTTAGACAACAACGCAGTTAGGTTTGCCGTTAGATTAAGGAGGAAGGCAATCAGAAATATCTGCCGTTGCATGCATTGTGTGTTACGTATGTAATATATGATAGAGTCTGTATATTCTACATGTAATAGGTTCTCACTGTATAATAGATATTCTATAGTAATAGAAGCTGTTGGCCAGCAATAATTTGTAATACGCAGTTTTAATTTTTATGGGCCCAGTGTCCTAAGTCATATGTCTTCATTAATTGTCACTAGCCTTAGGTCTTCCATACGTCTTACAAATTCCTAGTATTAATTATATGTATTGATAACTTTCTATACGTTTAGCATCTTATGGGCAAAGTCCATTACCTTTATCTTCCTTCTCTTTTAGAGCCTAATGCAGTATTCAATAAATAGGTATTGAATTGCATGTGATGCTGATAATATTAAAACATATGTTAAGCATGAGGCGCTGAGATAGCAGTTACAGCGTGTAGCAAATCACTAAGCATACCAGGAAATTTAATTTCTTACTACACTTTAAGGTGACATTGAAGGCATTTGCTACCATTTTCACAAGGCCAAATTCATATGGGATCTGTCACATCACTCCTTTTGATGATAAGTTCACAGGGACAGAATATGCTTGTATTCACTCACTCATTCATTCATTTATTCGTCTCTGATTTTTATCAGGTATTTGTATGTGCATAACGCAGTACTCTTGTTAGGGAGGCGTTAGGCGTTAGGGAAGGTGGAAAAAAGGACAATCCCTACCCTCGGGAGATTCCCACTTAGTCCTTTCTTCAGACGACCTAGATGTCTCTATAGATTTTTTTCCTTTGAAGATAGAAGCACAAGGATTTAGTGGAGTCAGAAAGTTGGATAAAATGCAGTGCATCCTTAGAGAGGGGACTGGAAACCCGGAGATGTATCTTACCCTTAGATCGGCTGAAGTATATTCACCTAAAATACTGTGTGCTTTTTTAGTTTATGACAAAATTGTTAATACTTGCATAGTGTTTTACTGTTTACAAAGTGATTTTTACATGCATTATTTCATAATGATATCAAATTAATGCTAACATTCTGTATATGAAGACACAGGCTCAGTGAAATTCATGAACTTGTTCAAGGTTACCCAGAAAGCGGTGAAGCAGTTTGTGGTCTAGTAGGGGAATACAGTGCAGTGTCAAAGAGCGTCTGACCCACCGAAGCACGAGGGTGTCAGGAAAGCTTTCCACATAGTGAAGGACCGAGTCGCGTAGCTAGAAAAGGAGCAAAGGTGGATACACAGTGCTAAGAAGTTTGGACTTTATCCCCTGAGTATCGGAGAACCGTGATGAGTGACAACCCAAAGGTTGAATTGGAGAATTGGAGAATATCGTAGAATACTAGTTTCATAAATCAAGTGAGAAACAGTGAGGGCCTACGGAAGTTAACCTGAAAGGAAATGAGAACTTGGTCTTCTTGAATCTTTTTTTTCTTAAAGCAGATAGCCAATAAACCAGTGATAGCTTATAAATCGATTTTGTTTGACTACCACAACAGCAACACCTGTTTTGACTCCATTTTAGCATTTTCTGCAAGATGTAATCCTGTGGGTGTCCTAGGCCTTCATTTGAGCTACAGTGAAAATGCAGTACAGTCGTGTACCGCATAACATCGTTTCGATCAACGCCGGACTGCGTATATGATGGTCCCATAAGATTAGTACCGTGTAACCTAGGCGTGTAGTAGGCTATACCATCTAGGCTTGTGTAATTGCACTCTATGTAAATGTTCGCACAAGGATGAAATCGCCTAGCAACACATTTCTCAGAACATATCTCTGTTGTTAAGTGACACATGACTGTTTTGGTTTTTGTCCATAGTTTACCACTTCTCACAAAATCCCATGTAATTTTGCTCTATTTGGTTCTTCGGCTCTCTGTATTATATACGTTTTCACACCTTCTCAGGAAGGGTCAGTCCCAGTGTGGACTGTTCAGCCTTTCTTCAAATGGAGGGACTCTTAGGATACTTTGAAGTTTTTGACCTTCCTGCCATTTTACTTTGCTTTTTTAACTTTTCTGGAAACTTTTGAATAGTGGTAATGAAAGGTTAAAAAAAAAAGTCCAATAAATTCCTACATAGAATGGTGGTAGGATTCTAGTGGCCATTTAAACTTTTGTGACCTCATTGTCCCCACTGCATCTGAGTGTCGAGGCCAGCTAGTTAGCTATGCCTAGTCTAAAAGAAAGATGTTACTTTAAATTCACTCTTCCTTTTGAACTCTTACCAGCAGATAAAATTTGAACCAGTTTGGGGTACATGAATCAGAAGAGGAACAGAATTTGCCTAATATAGATAGGGAGCCAATATATTACCCCAAAAAAGTGTTAATTATAGGAAATTTATTTTTGTTTTACTGTTTTTTGGATATTGTTCTGACTGCATGTGGATGTTTTAGATAAAAACATCATTGCTGAGGAATGGCTAAATGAACTCCCTTGCTCTGTGTTCTTCCTAAGCTGCTTGCAGCCTCATAGGCTTCTTTTGAGAATTATCATATATAACATGCTTAGAACAATGGCTGGCACAAAGTATGAGGTGTTAACTATATCTGTGTGAACCTCAGAAAACAAAATACCTTACTGGTAGAACTCACATGAAGGTTAAGAAGGCTGACCGGTGCAAAACTGTCTAGTCCCCAGGGCTGCTTGTTATTAGCCTGTACCTCATCACAGGTAAAAGAACGTGTGTAAAGAAAATAGCAAGAAAGTGGCCAAACCATATAGTGATAGCTATAGGCAGGCATATGGGCCGTTATAGAGATATTTGATGAGTTTAGAATAGCCTCATGGCAGTTCTAATGGTAGTGATATGAGCAGTATGAACTAGAGAGTATGTAATTTCCATTCATTGACTAAAGTGATAAAGTTGTTTAATTGACCAAATATTTATATGAATGTGTAATTTCCAGAAGCAGTCATTAACTATAAGCCACAGCTTTCTTCCCTTCCCTTCCCCCCATCTGATGTGCTTACAAGGTCTTTTTCCATTTTTACAATTCTAAACCAGTTGTAGTGTCAAACACCTTAGAAATTAACCAGTCTTCATGATATATTGAAGAGGAAATAATATTCCCAGTAAAATGAGATAGAACAATTACAGCTTTTTCTGCAAGTACCCAAATTATGTGATGTTTATTGACTTCACATAACTGTAACCATCTGTTAGGTCTTTTTCATCTAAGGGTTAATAACCTTAATAATTAGTAATCCTGAATGAGGCATAGGGCATCATGGGAAAGTAATGGAGTCCAGGCTGGTAGAAGGCACTCTTTCTTGATCAGTTTCTGCCCCCAGTCAAGCAGAACTATAGGGAATAGAGACCAGGGATTGGCATGCCTGGCTCTGAAAATGTGTTGGAGACTTTTATTTCTTACTCTTTTTAACTTCATTATCTCTCACTAGCCCAGCCTGGAAAGCATCCTTGAGCTTCATTGGAGCCCTGGCTGTGTAGGTTTGCAGAATTCTGGCAGAAGTCTTCTGAGAGCCCCATTCCATTTCAGGCCTGCTTTAGAGTGTATTTTTCAGTGACCTCCTGAAACAGCACAAAGATAGGAATGACAAATGAGTGATAGGTGTGGAGGGCAGGACTTGGCATGACTTGACCACAGCCTTCAGGACTTTTCTTTTTGTTTGCATTGTACCATTAGTTTGAAAACTGATCTGGTATCAGTTATTGATCCACTTTGTGTATGGCTCAAATGTAATAATGCATGTTGTGTAGTTGCTGTATATAAATGTTCAGAGTGATTAGTATGTTTTTCTTCCCCCCCCCTTCTTTTCTTTCTTCCTTTAGTATTTTGTTATAAAAGAGACCTTTTGTGCTCTTCCCTCTTCCAAATTTTATTTCCTGGGTCTTTTGATGACCCAGGATGAATGATCTCCACATCATTCCCTGTCCTTTGTGCTTTGCTAAGATCTTTGATGTCTGGAGCCCTAGGGCTGATCTTTTTCTGTAGAGAGCAAGAAAAAGCTGGATGTACTGGTCACAGAATCCTCTGAGAATTGTGGACACTGGGTGAGGAGAGTAGGGGATAGAAAGGAGAGCGGGAAATGGGAGGTGTATTCACAGGAAACTTGAGATAAAGATTATTGGCAGAAGACATGGGGAGGTAGGCAGTGCTAGACTCCCTGATTGTTGGGGAATCTGATCGTAGACCTTTATCTTTTCATAAGTGTGAGGAAATTTAAACTGTGTATGTTATCAAGAACAACTTCAATACTGAATAAAAGATATACAGTCTCTTTTTTTTTTTTTTTTTGAAGATTGGGACCTGAGCTAACAACTGTTGCCGATCTTGTTTTTTTTTTTTTGTGGTATTCTTCTCCCCTTAGCCCCCCAGTACATAGTTGTAGATTCTAGTTGTGAGTAGTCTCTCCTTTTTTGCCACAATGCATTTCTAAAAGCTCAGTTAAAAAAATAAAACAAGGGAAAACGTTTTTTATAGCCATTGTATATAACCTGCAGTTTGCTCTTTTGCATCTGCTTTGGTGAAGGGAAATTGTGCCCATAAAAGACGTTGAATCCCTGACAAATGAGTAGATTAATGAAATGAAAAGCATAATACAGATACTTTTGCTACCCCTGGATTACGGAAAAGTGAAATTCAAGGTGGTGAAAAGTAGCAATTGCTAGTGCCAGAGAACTAAAGAAAAGTGGTAGAAATATTGATATGATTATATAAAAGTAATTCTGATTTCTGTATCATTTTCTAATTATACCAGATTGCCATATGACAAGAATAAATTATACACTCATTAGTATTTCTTCTGATATCTTGCTACATTAAGCTATATCTAGATTATAATCATTGCACTGTTTTTTCAAATAAGTCCTGTTGAATGATTGTTGGGAGCCAAGCCAGCCTTTGGAAATTACATTGTTATTGGTATTTCTATACCCCAGGACCTCAGATATCTGGAAATCTTAGAGAAATATACATTCCATCTGAATGTATGGTTCTTCCAAATAGTTGAGAGTTAAGTTTTTATTTGCTAGAGTATAATTTTAACTATGTGAATGGAAATCTCTCTAACATTACTAATTTTCCTTTAGCCACTTCTCAGTGAACCATCATTCTGAACAGTGATGCAGGATAGCCCTTGAGACACATGGTAGGGACAAAGAACTGGATGAGTGTGCTAAAACATGAGACTTCTAAATCCTATGCCATGGAACGTGCCGCTCGGTAACTTGAGATGGTGCCCAGGGAGCAGAGCTGGAGTTACTTCTGAGCCTTGATATACATAGTTAAAGCAATCTCACCTTGTATTTTACTACTTACTACAAATGATCAACTTTTAGTTAGTATTTTATTGGCTGAATACATTGTTTTCTTCCCATTTAATAGAATTGCTTCTAGATAGGCCCAGGGTATCCCATGTCCACCTGATTCACCTACCTGGACCTTCAGTAAAACTTGCATTTTAACATCTGTCATATATTTTAACATTAAGTACCCCCCAAGTTTGTTTATGCTTTGGGGAACCAAATCTTTTCTGTGAGTCAAAAGATAGTCATTGGAAAAAGAGCGTCTACTTGGAAGAGATTGTGAGGACCACTCAAATGAGGAACGCACTTTCAGTGGCACTCACTCTTCCGTGCTGGCTGTCCACTGCTAAAATGAACCCTTACTCCATGGCTGGCACTAAATGAACAGGTGTGCATGTCTCAAAGGCTCATGTGCGGATACTTGCTTTGCTTGACGTTTTCATTTTATAGCTAACTACTCTCACTCTTCTAATTCAAGATTAGCACCCCACCCATGGTTCGGCTCTTTGCCCTTCCAGAAAAATTGGGACCTTATATTTTAGAATATCTTTTTGGATATAGTTGCAGTTTGTTCTTTAACTTCTTTACTGTTTAGCCTGTTACATTAATTTGTGTAAACTACATTATCTATTATACTTTTTTGTGGGGTAGAAGAATGTAACTGCAGCATGTATAGTGAATGTTCCTGATCCTGGAATACTGGATTGAATTGTTTGGAATTTTGATTGCCTGACAGGGTTCATCTTTTATGGACAGATCTAGAACCCATCAAAGTGTATGGTAGGTCACAATGTAAAGGGTGGACCTGGTTGACAACATTTGGTTTGTAATCAACTCTTACCCTGCTTCAGCTCCTCAGTTTCATCTCTGCCACCTCCGTTTCAGTTTGTACTGTTTTTTCTAGAGAGGCAGCGTTGTGTAGTGTTTATGAATGTAAATGACCGCTGGGGGCAGACTGGGCCCAAATCCCAGCTCTGCTGTATACTATCTGTGTGACTTTGGGCAACTTAAATTCTCTGTACCTCAGTTTCTTCTTCTGTAATAAAATGTGCATAATAGTACCTACCTCCTGGAATTGTTGTAATAAATGAGTTGAAATATTTAAAGATCTCGAAACATCCCACGATGAATAATAAGTTCTATGTAGCAGTTAGCTGTTACTATTTTCTCCATTTTCCTGCCTCTTCTATCCTTTCAAATTTAGAACCTACTTGACATTCTTGGCTTTCAGCCCTCCTATTTCAATTTGTAGTCTCTGTCCTGATAGCATTCTTTTGCCCTACTCTCTTGGTAGTTGACTCTCAGTTAGCTGCAGCCCTAGAACCCTCATAACTGTTGCCTGCTCTTGTGAGAAGCTGGGACTGATTGTTGCCTAGTCTCACACCCCAGAAAGAGCTGTGTTGTCTTTAGTCTTCCTGGCTTGGACCCCAGAGGAATGCATCAGTCATTCTGTTACATATCTGCCTGTAGGAAAGGAGGAATTCTTTTCCATAAAAGCATTCTAAATTCTTGAGAATATTCTTTTTTTGGTATGCACATCCTGTCACCAGATGTGGGAGGTGCTGACTCCACCCCAGCAGCTCATTTGGGATATCTCTACCAGCTACCAGGAGTTTTGATACAATAGAGAACTTTACAGCTTTCTAAAAGGCTGCTCAGTTTTCAGTAGAGGCAGACCCGGTAGTGTTCTTGGTTTTCTGCCATATGGCAAGAAAGAAAAATGGCCTGTAATTCTTCTTGCGGTGGAGGCCTCAGCATGAAAACCTTGAGGGAGTCCTCTTCATTGACCTGCAGTTGAACCAGGAGTAGTAGGGGTGGCAGCTAGGTCTGGCGCCTAGTGCAAGATCTAGCTTCAAATATGAATCTGCCCTTAGTCCAGGGATTTGAAACAGCCATTCCTTATCCAGCATTGGCTGTAAAAGCCAAGTGGGTTCAGAGAACAGATCTTTGTTGTCAAATTCCCTTAGTTGGAATCCTTGATTTACCATAGCTGTAAGACTTTGGGCAAGTTATAACCTCTGCATGGCCCAGTTTCTCCTTTGTAAATGGAGATAATTTCTGTTTCACAGAGTTATTATGAAGATTCCATTGAAATACACATATGTAGAGTGCTTAGCACAGTACCTGGTTCAATAAGTGTTAGCTATTGTATTTAAGTCAGGCTGGTGTATTGCCTCTTGAACTAGAAGCCTAGCTTCTGGAAATTAAAAAATGTGTGGTTGACCTGTTTTATTTGTGAAAAAGAAAAGTGGGAGGCTATGCTCTACCAAAATTACTTCAGCCTAAATTTGATGACTGTATATATATCTAACACATGCATGCACACATATTGCCCTGCCTTCCCTTTCCTCCCATCCTGCTCTCTCTGTATACATCTATGTGCTCATCTTAAACCTGCTTAATCACCCCCTGAGAATTCTAGGAATCACAATGAAGTATCACCCTACAGGGACCTTAATTCCTCCTGAAGTCTCTGAGGTTGAACTTTGCAGGTGAAGTGAGGACAGTGGAATACTCTTCAGCCTCTAAAGAGCCTCTGCGTGCTCCTTGACTGTAGAACGGCATCCTGTCTTAGACCAGTACTTTGAAGATTTCATTGAGCCTGACAGTCAGTGGGAAAACTTAAAAATGTGGATTCTCAGATCTCCTCCTTGGAGATTAGATTAAAGAGATCTGAGCCTGGGGCCTGAGAATCTACATTTTTAATAGGTATCCCAAATAATTCTGATTGCCGGGGTTTTATAGACCTCACATTGATAACATTGTTAGTTCATTAATTCCTCCAGTCTAAATGGCTTAAAGCTGCCTCATCTTGAGTTGTCTTCACCTACACTCAGAGGATTGCCAGTTCAACCCGTCCAAAGTTGCATTTCAAGGGGTTCTAGACGTTCTGGCCTTCAACTCACAAATTGGTATCTTATTTCATCTTGTTGGTTTTTCTTTCACCTACCTGTTTCTGCTCTGTACTTCCATTTTAAAACTTATGTATCCTTATTAATTTTTTGTCTACTCATCTATCATTTATTGAGAAGGAAGATATAGTCCCTCACTATATTGGTGGATTTATTTACTTATCCTTTCAGTTCTCTTGGTTTTTGTTTCATGTGTTTTGAAGCTCTGTTATTAGGTATGTGCACATTTAGGATTGTTACATCCTTTTGGTAAAATAATGCCTTTATCATTTTGAAATGTCCCCCTTTATCTCTGGTTTATTGTATTGAAGTCTATTTTGATACAGTTTAGCCACTCCCAACTTTCTTTTGATGAGTATTTGCATGATATATCTTTTCCTGTCCTTTTGCTTTTCAACTTGTGTGTCTTTAGCTATCTATTGGATGTTGAATTTTAAAATCCATTCTGACAATCTCTGTCTTTTATTTGGTGTTTTAGGCCATTCACATTTAATGTGATTAATGCTACATTGAGTTTAAATTGACCATCTTGCTATTTGTTTTCTCTTTGTCCCATTTATTCTTTGTTCCTTTTTTCCCTCTTTTCCTGCCTTCTTTTAGATTGAGTATTTTTTATGATTCTCTTTTATTTCCATTATTAGCTTTTAGGGATATCTTTTTCATTTTTATCCTGGTTGATGTTCACTGTGCTTTTTGGATTCCAATTACACATATATTAGATCATTTGATATTGTTCCCCAGCTCTTGGATGCTCTATTTTGTTCTTTAATTTTTTCACCACTCCTTTTTTCCTTGTGCTTCAGTTTGGATAATTTCTGTTGATTTACCTCAGGTTCACTGATTCTTTCCTTAGCTGTGATGAATCTGCTCATGAGCCTGTCCAAGGTATTCTCTCTCTTATTGTGCTTTTAATTTCTAGCATTTTTTATTCTTTCTTGTAGTTTCCATCTCTATGCTGAAATTATCCATCTGCTTATACATGCCCACCTTTTCCACTAGAACCTTTAGCGTATTAATCATAGTTATTTTAAATTTTCTAGTAGTTCCAACATCTGGAACATCTCTAATTTGGTTTTGTTGTTTTGTCTGTTGACAGTATGATTTGTTCTTTTTTTCTTCTTCTTGCTTTTTGTATGTCTCAATTTTTTGTTGAAAACTGGACATCTTATGTAGAACAGGAGAGTATTTATACCTAGACACAGGCACTCCTTGTCTTTTTCTAGGCCTTTAGTGTGGGAGGTTGATCAGTCTAGTTCGGAGTTGAGCTGGGTTTGGCTTTTGTTACTACAACGCTTACCATCAATGCACCACAGGCTTCAGATTCCCCTAGCATTACCGTGTTTAGTTGGGGCTTGGTTGGCCAGAGGGATTTTCTCCATGCTCGTCGCCTCCCCCAGTAGTAGATTAAATGCTTGCTATATTGGTGATGATGGTGGGAACAGGAGTGGAGAAGGGACATCTCTGTTGTTCTGATCCATATTCATTCTTCAGCACACTGTCTCTGAGTCTTAAGAGTGGGGCCTTCTCAGTGATTCTGCCCCTACCCCAGCTGTAGGAGACCTCCTGGTCTAGATCCAGGACAGTGTCCTACCCCTACACCAACGGTAGTTTTTTTTTTTCTGTTGCCTTTTCCCAGCTGATATGAGCCTTCATCTGTGCCCTAAATGCAAGAGCATTTGCCCCCCTTCCAGCAGCAGCTTGAGTCTTTTGTTCCACAGGTGAGGTAGGGAGGTCCTAGGCAGAGCTTCACTCCTTTCCCACAGCTGCTGCTGTTCCTCTCCCCCAGGCCTGCACCATGAAGGGGTACATCTCCAGGTTTCTCACCATTCCCCTCTCTCAGGAGCTCCTAGTGAAATTTTTGGAGAAGAATGTGCAAAGGGGTGCAGTTTCCCTTTGTGTCTGAAGCCCCAGGGACTGTGTACTCTCACTGTAGCCCACACTTGATCTTTAGCAGTTTGTTAAAGATTTTAGCTGAAATCTTTTTACTGGCTTATATGACATCTGGTGTCTACCCTCAGTAAGCACGTGCTCACATCTTGTTTGTTCCTGTCTTTCCTTGAATATTAGTTGCTTGCCCTGTGACCTCAGATCTCTGAAGGATTTAAGAAAAATTATAATTTTGCAAATTAAATGTGTCTTTGTTTGTTTCAAGGGTAGGAGCAGCAATCTTTCAGCTTTCTACATCCTAAGTAAAGGCTGAAATTGACTTATACTTTTTGTACGTATGGTGGTTCTATGATTTTCATCATACATCTTTAACTTGTCAGTCTAACTTCAAAAATTATTCTGTGGGCTGGCCCTGTGGCTGACTGGTTAAGTTCACATGCTCCACTTTGGTGGCCCAGGGTTCAGATCCTGGGTGCAGACGTGGCACCGCTTGTCAGGCTGTGCTGAGGTTGCACCCCACATAGCACAACTAGAGGTGCTCACAACTAGAATCTACAACTATGTACTGGGGGCTTTGGGGAGAAGAAAAAACAAAAAGATTGGCAACAGGTGTTAGCGCAGGTGCCAATCTTTAAAAAAAAAATGATTTTGTCATTTCGTGTAGAGTGAAAGCATCTTATTAGTGTGCTTCCGTTTACCCCCAAAGCCTTTTTGCTGTTGTTTTATACATTCTACTTCTACATATGTCATAACCCTCAAAATATTTTTAAGTAGAGTTTTTAGAAGAGATTTAAGTTAGAAAATGTCTTGTATTTGCCAAATATTTGTCATTTCTATTGTTCTTCATTCCTTTATGTAAATTCAAATTTCCATCTAGTATGGAAATTTCTATCAAGTTCTTCTGCTTGAAGAACTGTCCTTAATGTTTCTCATACTCCAGATCTCCTGGTGATAAATTCTCTTGGCTTTTGTCTAAAATAGTATTTCTGTCTCATTTTTTGCAAGATATTTTTCTGGGTATAGAATCCTAGGTTAACTTTTTTTTCCAGAACTTTAAACATGCCACTCCATTATCTTTCACTTGTATAGTTTTTGATGAGAAGTTTGCTGTTGGCTTTGTCTTTCTTCTACATGTTATTCATTTTTCTGGCAGCCGTCCCCCCACCCCCGGCTTTATTGATGATTTTCTGCTATTTGATTAGGATGTGTCTTGGTGTGGTTTTCCTCATATTTCTTCTGCGTAAGATTTGTGGAGATTCTAGGAACTGTGGGTTTATAAGTTTTCATCAAATTTGGAAAATTGGCTATTATTTCTCTGAATTCTTTTTTTTTCTGTTCAACCCACCCTTTTCCGGAATTCCACTACATGCATGTTAGTCTGCTTGATAGTGTCCCGCAGCTCTGTACGTTTTCTTCTCAGTTCTTTTTTCTCTGTTTCATTTGGTTTCTATTGCTGTGTTCTTGAATATGTTCTTTTGCTGTTTTATAAACTTTAAGAAGTTCGCTGATCTTTTCTTCTGCAATGTCTTATCTACTGTCGATCTCATTTGGTGTATTTTTCATTTCTGATGTATTTTTTTGTATCTTCAATTTTCTTTCTTGTCACGTTTGTGTTTTCCTCTGCCTTCTTGAATCTAGGGAGTGTAATGGTTGTTTTAATGTCTTTGCCTTCTCATTTTACCATCTGTGTTGTTCCTGGATCTGTTGCTTTGATTGGCTTTTCTCCTGGTTATAGCTTGCATTTTCCTGCTTCTTTGAATACCTGTTAATGTTTTTTGGATGCCCGACATTGTAAATTTTCTGCTGTGTGCTGGATTTTGTAGGATTCCTTTAATGTCGTTGGGCTTTGTTCTAGTACACAGTTAAGTTACTTCAAATTAGTTTGATCCTATCGAGGCTTTCTTCTGAGCTTTATTAGAGAGTCGGATTTATCCCTATTACTGAGGCAGTACCTTTCTGAGGACAGTACTCATTGCCCCATGGATTAGGTCTTCTTCACTCTGGCTGATTGGAACTTGAACTCTTCCAGCCCTATATGAGCTCTGGAGATTGTTCCACCTACTCCTTTCCAGTGGTCCTTTTCCGTGGCCTCAGATAGTTTTCTCCCCGTGCGTGCTTAGGTAAGTGTTCAACCCAAGACTCAAGGGAACCCCTAGCGAACTCCAGCACTGTCTCTATAGGCCTCTACTTTCCAATATTTTGCTCCACAGATTCCAGCTACCTTGGCCTCCCTGAACTCTCAGCCGTTTTGCAACAGAGGCAGACTGCTAGGCTCTGTTTGGGTTACCTCTTCCTGCGCTGCAGTGTGAAAACTCTAGGCACTAAGCTCGGACAGTTATAGGAGTCCTCTCAGTAGTCACTGTCCTCCTCTGCCTGTTGTGCAATAGCTGAAAATCATCGTTCCATATATTTTGTCTGATTTTCTAGTTATTTAAGGTGGGACAGTAAATCTAGTATGTGTTACTCCATCACAGTTAGAAGTAGAAGTCTCTCCTTCCAGTTTAGCAAACTGATTTCCTCTCTTCATTCTTGGTGGTCTTGCTGTAGTAGTTAGTAGGCACAAGGTACTACTCTCATATCCTACATGCCTTCCCACCCAGGAATGTTGGAGTGGATAATGATAAAACCTTTAGTGAGCTAATACGGATCAAATGGCTGTTTGCCACACAGAGTGAAACCGAGAAGTCTTCTGCAGCTTTTCTGGGCTGTAGGGTAGAAGTGATTGTTAGACTTGTACATCAGAACTCTTTGCTGCTGCCTCTTTTTGCTGGCATAATACCTGCTGCCCACCAAACCCACCTTTTACTGATATCACCAGGAAGTAAATCAGTGAACTGATTAACTTGCCAGTCAAAGTGGATCTGCAGTGAGCTCATCTGCAAGTCTTAGCTTATATTTTGTTCTGTGTCTTCTGACCTGCTTCTCTGGTTGTCATAGCATGAGATTTTATTTTGGAAGAGATTGTAGGGGAAAGGGGAGTTTAGTCAAGTGGCTGAGGATTCTAGAAGGCTAGTCTTGGTATAGCTAGATTTAAGCACTGCCTCTGGTTTTAGAAACTTTAAAAGATACTGTGTGAACTAGAATAATGCCATAATTTGGAATGAGATTTTGTAGTTTACGAGGTGTTTTCACATAAGGTATTTTACTAATCCCTATTATAACCTTGCAGTGAGGTAGAATATCCTCAGGTTACAGATGATAAACTGAGGCTCAGAGAGGTTAAGGGTGGGCCTGGCATTAGAGCCTAGGCCTTCTGAGTCCTTACCCCCCTCCTTTTCTGCTGTGTACCATCTACCACTTCACAGTTTTGCCATCTGAGCAGATGGGAAGCTTGTATGCCACTAGTACCTAATATCCTGAAGTATTTGGCAGCCTGCTTAGGTCAGAATTACTTGTCCACTTTTACTGCTATACTTACTTACTCCTTCTGTTTGATGATTTTCTGAATATATTCCTCAAATAAGTTTCTTGTGACTTTGGTCTTAGGAACTTCTTAAATGTTTTTTCAGCTTGTTTTTACATGTCTTCAAGTTTTTGCTTTTATGCTTGTTAGCATTCTGAATTTTGACTGCACAAATATTTCTTTTCTCCTTTTTCTCCCGTTCCTCTTTTTTCACAGATTTTAGATTTTGTTCTGCTTTTGACCTAATTTCGAGCTTAAATTCTGAGATGACGAGGTTTCATCTGTAGCCAGTTAACCTGCCTGAAGAGAAGCTGTTTGACAGTTTTGACATTTGTTTCTCATCTTCCTAATCTTCATAATGTGAATTATGTCCACATTTTGTGAATGTGAGCTATTTTCTTTTGATACATTTTTTTCTTTTTTTTACAACTCAGCAGGCCACATTTTATTAGTTTCATTCCATAAATATTCATCTAGTGTCTACTAGGTAAAAGAAGAGTGACCACCTCTACGTCAGGCTTACAGAAAGCTTTCCAGAGAAACTTCTGCTCCACTGGGATCTTAAAGAAGGGCATTGCTGGCCGAGGGAATGGCATGGGAAAGGCCTGGAGTCATGAAGAAGGATAATGCACTCAGAGGACTCGGGTTCTGTTTGGCGGGAGCATTGGGAATAAGGAAGAAAAGAGTAGAAGATGGCAACTGTGTAGGCAGGCAGAGACTAAATCAGGACAATGCCTTTTCATATGCAAACTTAAATTTTAGCCTGTGAGAATGAAATATTGGAAGGTATAAAATGAGGAAATTGCTTCATCAGATTTTTTCATATAAGATTATCGCTCTGGCAGCCGTGGAGAAGATAAATAGAACGCTGGAAAAGTGGTAATCATAATCAGAGAGCTAGTTAAGGAGTTATTGCAGTATTGCAAGTGAGGATCAGTGAGGGTCCAGGACAGCCCTTTTCACCTGGTTATTGGAAGGATGGAGGAAGATGTTAAAGAAGTAGAATGCACGCTATTAATGCAATATGAGTAAGAGGAAGGGTGGTCTAGTTTAGCTCTCATGTTTTCAACTTCGGGGATTGTAGAGGAAGAACAGGTTTCCCACCGAAGTCCACTTCGGGGTGGCCGAGGGAAGCTAAATAATCATTTATTGTGACATATTGCATTTAATGCCTGTTGCACACCCGGGTAGAAGCATCCAGTGGGCAGTTGGATATATGGGTCTGGAGCTCAGAAGAAAATAGTGCTGCAATTAAAGAAGCAAAGATCCTCGTAATTTAAGCAAGTGGTCTCTGAAGTGATGTGTGCAAACACCCTGTTGGGGATTCTACAGTGAAAATATTTGAATTTATATTTACTTTCTATTTCATCCTTTCAAATTTTCTATTTTTGTATGTTTTATAATGTATAAAACATTTTAGAACAGTAATACATATGCATAATGTATAAATAAGTATGTATGAGAATGTGCTCAAGATATTTTTGGAGGTTAGTAATTTAAACTGATTGGGAACTAGTGGTCACTTCTGAGCGTTGCCTTCACCATAATAACCTGAATTTTTTTAAAAAAAATACATGTTTCTGGACACTATCTCCAGAGACTCTGATTTACTAAGTGTGTAGGAAGAAACCTGAAAAATCCATCTTTTAATTTAATTCCTCCAATGATTCTGATAATCAGCCAAGTCTGATTACAGGGTAAAACCATGGAAAACACATATAGAAAGAGAAGATAAGAAGATAAGATAGATAGGTTTGAATGACACTGCTAATTATAAAAGTTCCAAATATGTTAATTCATATTCTCTTGATTTTTAATAATCTCATAGAATGGCCATAGTCAGTATTGAATTGTCTCCACTAAGCTAAAATTAACATTAAAAATTCAAAAGTCTATTTTAATGTTATATGTTCTATTTTGGGCACAGGTTTCTCTCTCATACGTACACAGATTACATGGAACATTTTTTGACTAGCCGAGAGAGAACTTTTTTCCTAAGCATGTAAAATTCTGCCTTGCCTGGATCCACCAAAATATTAAACTTGGAAGGCTAAGGACAAAAATGGCCTATGATTTAAAGCCTGTTCTCCATTTCAAAATGAAGACATTGCCCACATCTAAAATCTTCCTTCTGTGAATCAAAATTTGAGAAAAAGATGACAACGTAATGTGAATGCCTGAAAGGATCACGTAATAAAAACTTTTGAGGACTGTTACGGGCTGAATTATGTCCCCCTGCAAACTCATATGTTAAAACCCTTACCACCAGCACCTCAGAATGGGATGGTATTTGGAGACAGGGCCTTTAAAGAGGTGATTATCAAGTTGAAAGGAGGCCATTAGGCTGGGCCCTAATCCTCTCTGACTGGTGTTATGTAAAGAGGAAATGTGGACACACACAGGGACACCAGGGATGCGCACACAGAGAAAAGACCACGTGAGGCCATAGTGAGAAGGCTGCCAAGTGCAAGCCAAGGAGAGAGGCCTCAGAAGAAACAAAACCCACTGACACCTTAATCTTGGACTTCCAGCCTCCAGAACTGTGGGAAAATAAGTTTCTCTTGTTTAAACCACCCAGAATGTGGTATTTTGTTATGGCAGCCCTAGCAAACTGATACCAGGACAATAAACCACTTATTCAACTTTACAGTTAGACTGATGAAGAACTGAGAAATATGTACAGGTTTTTAACCCTTATGGCCTTGTTTTTTGAATCAAAAGAAGCAAACAGTACTTAACAGTATAATTGTATTGTCCAGAGTTTCTCACCTCTGTGAAATTGATTTAAACTTGGTAAATGGTAGATATTATTGACAGCAACTCTTGCCTCAATGTAATTTAGTATTCTTAGTGTAATTGTTACTTTGAAATGTGATCCCAGGTATATTTTGAGGTCTATATATTTTGTAAGATAGAATTTTGTGTGATTGCTAACTACTGACCCAATTTTGCAATTATAACATTGTAACCAAGCTAAATGAAGATCAGAATAAATGATTGTTTAATTACTTTTGTTGTACATCATTCCTCCAGATTATAGTTCCTGTCTAGTGAATGAGCAGGTGTTCAGGTATTCAGATGGAAAGTAACATTTGATAACTAGTTCCTAATTTACTGCCTTTCATTCCATTTGCCAATTAAACATTATTATTTTTATACGTATTCTCTTTTTATTTTATGAGCCAACTTGTGAGAACTGTCAGGTTTATTGTTTTTAATTGATTTTATTATGAAATATCTCAAGTATGTACAGAAGTCTAGATGACATAACCAATAATCAGTACTTTCCCTCACTTAGCTTAAGAAATTAAACATTACAAATATAATCAAAATCTCTTCTTTGACTCCATTCATTCCCCTTTCTTCAATCCAAAAGTAACCACTCTCCTAAACTTGCTGTTTATTCCCATGCATTGTTTAGATTATTAGGTTATGATTCACACTGGCTTTTTTTTTTTTTAAAGATTGACACCTGAGCTAACATCAGTTGCCATTTTTTTTTTTTTCCCTCCTTCTTCTCCCCAAAGCCCCACAGTACATAGTTATATATTCTAGTTGTGGGTCCCTCTGGTTTTGCTATGTGGGACCCTGCCTCAACATGGCCCGATGAGCAGTACCATGTCTGCACCCTGGATCCGAACCGGTGAGATCCCGGGCCGCCAAAGCGGAGCGTGTGAACACTTGGCCATGGGGTGGCCCCCTTTTTTTTTCTTTTTTAACTTGATATAAGTAGTGCTGCCCTGTTTCTATCCTTCTGCAGTTGGCTTTCTGGTTCATGTTAGGTTTTCGAGATGTGTCTGCTGACGTGTAGCTCCAGCTATCTTTCCACTGTGTGTAGTAGTAGTCCATTGTATGCATGTACTACAGTTTGTCGTCATCTTTGGACACTTAGGTTGTTTACCATTTTTTTGCTATTATAAAGAGTACTGTAGTAAAAATTTTTAAATATGTCTCCTTCTGCAAATGTGCCAGAATTTCTCTAGAGTATGTATCTAGAAATAGAAGTGTTTCAAATTTCATCTCTTTCTCTGATTACCAGTGAATCTGGGTGTATTTCATGGTCTAGGTTTACTGACTATTTGGATTTCCCCTTCTGGAAAATCTTGTTATATCAGTTAAGAGTCCAATCAGGAGACAGAAACTGCACAGCAATTTCAACAGAGAAAGAGTAACATAAAAAATTATTAACAAAGAAATGAAGTTCAGGGCAAAAAGAACTCTATGAAGAATACAGAAATAGCAGATACAGGTAGCAGCCACCACCCCCAGGACTGAGACAGAGCACTCAAGGACGATGTCGTTTCCTCGCAGGGCTGAGAGTCTGACCTTGTTGAAGAGTGTGGCAGTGGTCACTGAGGTGCTGCCCTGTGGAACTGCTGGAAACCTGCCCCCTGGAGTGCTGAGGAACCTTCCACAGGCAGGTGCCTGGCCTGGGAACACACCTCAGCTGCCTGAAAAGGGGTGGGAGAAGTAGTCCAAGGTCGTGTGCTGGGGGAAGCTGCCCATGGGAAGGTGGCACAGCTGAGAAATACACTGCACACCCTGCCAGAGCCCAAAGAGGGAAGTGCCCTGGACCAGAGAACCTTCCTCCTCCATTATACACGGCAGTTAGAAATAGTTGCACAATACGTTAGGCACAGAGTGATGTAAATAGGCCTCTGTGGGGCTGATCTGGGACCCTAGCCACCGTTTATGGTATTCATTCTGTGAAAAGTACGTTCAGAATTCCCAGATAGTAAGTTTACGACAAACCTTAAGAATGAATGAGGAAGTATTTTGCTTAATCTTCCACCTCTTTCTTTTCCATCCTCCTTATCTCCTCTCTCCTTCCCCCTTTCTCGTGTCTTCTACTTTTCTTATATCTAATCCTTGCTTATTTCTTCTTCCCCTGAATACCAGTACCCCACCATTCCTCTTGGCCCTTACTCTGTGACTTCCTACTTTAAGTCCTGGGTGGTCAGATTGTTCTGTAAGTTTCTAGAGCAGTGAATTATAGGCATGCCTTGGACCCCAAGTGAGTAAAGCACTAGGGGCATAGCTGAGTCTGAGGAAGAAGGTCAAGATTGCCTCTCTGCACATACCACAGCCCTGTGAAAGTCTGTCTTGGGTTCCTGTCTGCAGTCTGTTGTGTGACAGGTGGGTCCAGATCTCACCATTCTATAACTACAAAGTGAAGTGACATCGTAAGTAGATACCTGTGTAAGATCATATCAGTTAGCCTGAGATTCTGCTACATATGATAGAAAGCCCAAATAGCAGTGGTTTAAACACAAAAGGGTATATTTTTCTCCACCTAAAAGAAGTGTAGATGTCTAGAGTTCAGGGCTATGTGGCAGCTCCACTGAAACTAGGGGCAGAGCCTCCTTCTGTTACTCCGCTTTCTTTCCTTTGTAAGAGAGCTTCAGGAGCTGGAGACACGTGGCAGAGATGAGGGGGAAAGATTAGAGCTTTACCACCAGTGACCCTGCTGTATCCCCTACCCAAAGTCAGTAGTCTTTTAACTGAGCATATTGCTGCCCTCAATAAATTTGTATTCTGTTATGAGGAATGGGAGGAGGATAGATAGAGGATGGGCATCTTGCAGTTTCTTCCAAAATATGTGATCTTTATTTTTTCTGAATGCATTAGCATTCTCCAGAGAATAAAAGAGATTATAAGGAATTGGCTCATGCAATTCTGGAGGCTGGCAAGTCCAAAATCTGCAGAGGTGAAGTCCCAGGTCAAGTTCCAAGGCCAGCAGGCCTTTGTTAGAAGTAGAGAGAGCCAGTGTCTGTTCAAAGGTCATCAGACAGGAAGAACTTAATGTTCCAGTCTGAAGGCTGTCAGACAGCATTCCCTCTTATTCGAGGGTGGGTCAACCTTTTGTTCTATTCAGACCTTCAACTGAATGAATGAGGCCCACCCACATTCTGGAGGATGGAGAGCAATCTGCTTTACTCAGTCTCCTGATTTAAATGTTAATCTCATCCAAAAAACACCCTCACAGAAACACCCAGAGTGTTTGACCAAATATCTCCATACCCTGTGGCCCAGTAAAGTTGATACATAAGCTTCAAATCACAATGAATGTAAGACTAAAACATGTATTGTAAACATGCCAAACATTATAGATATTTGTAATGTGGAAACAGAACGTTCCTTATGTTCTGACCTCCCAGAGGTATCTGTTAATAACATCGTAATGTATTTTTCTCCACTTACTTTCAGTACATAAACCAATATATGTATTTTACAAAAACAGAACTATACTATTTATACATATAGATGCACATGCACAAATATGTATACATGTAGTGCTATGATTCAATCTTTTCATTTTTATTCTAGACATTATTCCATGTGAGTAAGTACAGACCTACTTATTCTGAACATTATTTCACTATCAGTGTATTATCTATTCATTCATATTTTAATTTATTTAATGAATGTTTTTAATACCTACTATGTGCCAGGCAACATTTATATATCCAGTCCTCTATTGATAGAAATTTAGATCATTTTGTTGGTTTTTATTCTTTTTTTTCTGTTGTAACAATGCTGAGGTAAACATCTTTGTACTATATTTTTAGACATTTTTGCAGGAGTTTCTATAGAGTATATGTCTAGAATTGCTCTCTAAAAAGATAGCAGTGTTTTAGGTTTTAAAAGATGGTGCTAGCCCAGAGTTTCTCAACCTGCGCACTGTTGACATTTAGGGCCAGATAATTCGTTGTTGCTGGGCGGGAAGGGTGGGACTGGAGGAGCCGTTCTGAGCATTACAGGATGTTTAGCGTCACATCCCTGGCCTAGATGCCAGTGGCAGCACTACCACTCCCCAGTTGTGACAATCAAAATTGTCTTCAGACATTGCCACATGTCCCCTGGGGAGCAAAATCTTGCCACATGTCCCCTGGGGAGCAAAATCGTTCTGAACTGAGAACCACTACACCAGCCCTTCTCTCTTTTCCTCCTCCCATGAAATAGGGACAGCCTGGCATGTGGTGTCAGAGCCCAAGTTGAGTGAAGAGGTGTCCACATGAGAAGCAGACTAGTCTGGGGTATTGGAGGCCAGGTGGAGTGAGGAGAGCCACAAGGGATGATGGCTTATTGTGGGATGTCAGAGCTCAAGCTGGGGAGAGTTCTTCATTTATGTGACGGAAAGCACATTTAGAGTGGTTCTCCAGCCTTGGAGCTTGGTCTCTGGAGATTCATTACTGACTTGATGATTTAATATCTATTACAGCATACAATTAGGGATTTGTTGGCTGATGTCGCTATATTATTTAGAATTGTTTTAATGGTAGAAGTAGCTAGGCCAAGAACATAACTCACAGCTCTCTGATGCTCACCTGCTAACATCCGGCAAGTAGTTTAAATGATCCCATCTTTGTAACTGACTCTTACAAACATAATACTGAGCCAAAGAAGGCAAATAAAAGAGTGCATGTTACATGATTCTGTTGTATAAGTTATTAAAAAGCAAAGCTAGTCTGTGGTGCTAGAGGTTAGCATTATATTCACACCTGGTGAGGGGTGAGGAGTAGCACCTGGAAGGGAGATGCAAGAAGGGGGCTTCTGAAGTGCTGATAATGTTCTCTTTCTTGAGTTGAGTGTCATTAACATGTAAAAAGCCATAGAGCTGTGTGCTTATGATTTGTATACTTTTCTGTATGTGTGTCATCCTTTCACAAAATGTTTGCCCCAAAATATCCCCTGTTCTTTTATTCTTAGAACATAGGCAGACTCTTTCCTCTGAATCAGATAATTTTGAGAAAATAGAATGTTAATGGCTGACAGACCCTGCAGCATAAACCAACTACACAGACTGGCAAGTACCACTCAAGCTGAGGAAGGTCCAGTTAGGAACACTAATGTGCTGAATTGAACATGTGCTGAATAGGTGAACTGAACACTAAAGTGCTCGGTATTCCAAACTTGCCAGCCAGGGGGTAATGCTGCATGAATGCTTGTTCAGCAACATTCAGCATACCTTTGTTGAAATTATACTTTATGCCAGGTACTCCTATCTTGTAGATTCTAGAGACACATGAGCACATAGTGCCTATATCCAAGGATCCCATAGAAGTGAGGAAGACTAACCAGTTAAAATACAGTAAGATAAACACTGATAGATGTGCACAGAATTAATTCAAGGGCATCACAGAGGAGAGAAGATGACGAAGGACTTAAGTATAAAGGCTAAGTAAAGCAAAAGGGGAAGAGCATCCTAAATAGAAGGAGCAGCACATGCAGGATACAGAAGTAAGAGTCAGCGCAACACCTTCAGGGAACTGTCCTCATTGACATGGAAAGCACAGGGACCATCAGCATTATTTTATGTATCCCCAGACCCTACCCTACTACCTGTTTCATGGTAGATATTCAGGTATTAGATGAATAAATACCTAGAGTAACATCAGGTAGTCCAAGGAAAGATCATAAAGAGTTTGTAAGCCATCCTAAGAAGCTCAGAGTTTATCTGGAAGACAGTGAGGAGCCATAAAAGAATTTCAGTATTGCACTGGATTCAAACATGATTTGTGGCATTTTAGAAAGGTTTTCTGGCAACTCTATGAAAGATGGATTGAGTTTTTAAAGAGGAGAGGGTAAGTTAGGGGAATCCGTGTGTGTGTATGTTTGTCCATCAGCTTACACATACACATATGCTTGTGAGCAGGCATTTGGTAGTGGTGGTCAAAGTGTCATAGAGTTAAAGCTAGGGATACTACGTTTAGATAGGATGTTTTTGAAATAAAACAAGAAGTGATAAGAGTGTGAACTAAGGCATTGACTGCAGACCTGATGAGTAAGGGATGAATTTGAGGGTGATTTAGGAGAAACAATAAACAGTACTTAGCATGTGTTCAGTTATAGTTGTAAGAAGCATGTGAGGAGGAGGTATCATGGCTGACTCCCAGATTTTTCTCTTGGGTTACCAGCTGAATACTGTCAGCACACCATTCACTATGATAGGGAATACAGGTAGAGTGACAGATTTGTGTTCTGTTTTGTTTTGTTTTTTCCAGAAACTTAGTGTGTTCCATGACTTTTTGTGATTCTAGTAACTGTTGATCTTGCTACTAAGAGATGTTTAGTTGGCAGTTGAATATTTGGATCTAGAGTTCAAGACAGAGGCCTGAACCAGAACACTGCAGTACTTGACAGCATTACTGGTGGAATTTAGGGCTTAGGTAAAGCAAAGTAACATAATATTGGATGACAACTATAATTTAAAAAATAGTAAAAAATAAAAATAAGTAAAGCTTAGATAAAGCTTCCAAAACATCTATCCAAAGAATACATATTTAGATTTATTAGGCTCAAGAGAGGAAAAGATTTGAGAGTGCAGATGTGTGCTATAAACTTGCTTTACTCATTCTAACTCTGCTTTTTATTTCCATGATTTTTATGGGCAGACATGGTTGGCTCTGGTTTCTAAGTCTCATAATAGACTGGCAATATAAAGTTTCCCAGATTATTTATTTTAAAATTAGCAATACAACTAAATGGCCTGTGTTTCTTGGGGAGAGAGTTAAAAAGAGACTTTTCCTATTTGAGAACATAGGTTGCATTGTGTATTAGAAAGAGCTTGAATGAACTTTGAAGTCAAATTCTGGTTGGAATCTTGGTTCTCACATTACTTAGCTATGTGCCTTTAGACAAGTTACTTAGTTCACTAAGACTCAGCTTACTCATTTGTAAAACTGGGATAATTATAGCTGTCTTTTAAGCTTACTGTTAAGATTAAATGAGATGAGCTTTTGGGTCTGGAGGATAAAGGCAACTGTCCAAATCTAAATCTCCACATGTCCTCCCCAAAAGCCATAAGACCAAAAAGGACCACATACACACACATATACCGTACATAACTCACACCTTCACCATTACTACAAGAGAGACAGCGCTACAAATGTTAAGTTATTTGCATGTGAAGAAAGAGCAAGTTACAAGAGCTCCTGTTGCTGCTACAAACCTCTGAGTCTGGAGAAGAGGGCAAGGAGAGGCTTAAGAGACCATGAAAAAAGAGGAGATCATAGGTTAAAATGAAGCACAAAGTCACCCTCAGAAAGAAAACGTCCCCACGCAACTGGCAAAATACAAACACAGGCCTAGGACTTAGTATTTCATAGCACTAGCTAGAGGGAAGGCATGTGAAAGTTAGAGGGATGGGAAGTAGCAGCATCAGAGAAACATTGCTCCTGGGAGAGAAGAGAGAAGGAAAGGTGTCCTTGGGAGCCACGGCAATGAGAGGGAAGAAGGAAGAAAGAAAATTACGAGTCCTCGAGAAAAGAAAGAGAAACAAGGCACACCAGTCCAATCTCCACCCACCACCACCACCACCACTATAACATTATCCATTTAAGGAGCTGCTTTTACTAATATGAAGAAGCAGACACTCTTGAACTAAGACCTCTATCCATAAAATGCTTGGGAATAGAATTAAATAAGATACCGTACAAGGCTGCTTTAAGAGGAATACAGAAAATGTGATTCAGTACATTTCCGCTAATAAAAATTCTCCCCCCAAAAGCAAACACAAAACAAAGAGAAACTGTATTGTACTACTCCAACTGAATAAAATGTCCTCAAATAAACTTGTGGACATCCTAATAGGGGCATTGATGTAAAGAAGCAAAATGACCAAAATAATGAAAACGAGATGCAGAAGGAAGTAAAAACCTTCAGAGAGAAAGTGGTTGAAGTGGAATACAGGCAAAGGAAGACTGAACATACTTACATTGGAGACCCTGAAGAAAAAACAGAAATCAATGGAACCGAACTAATTATTAACCATAATCCAAGGGAACTTTCCGAAATAAGAAAATAACCGAAATCTCCATATTAAAGGGCCCACCTTGGACAAACTGATCCAGAACAATGAACTCTGAGTCATGAACTATTCAATTTTAAAAACTAGTAAACATTAGATTTTAATGACAGTTTTTTTTCTGGAACTCCTGGTGGGGAGGGAATCACATTACTAATTAAAAAACTTAGGCTCATGTCACACTTCTCAAGAACAATACAAAGGAAGGCTACAATAAGGCAGCATTTTTAAAAACTCAGGGAAACAAAATTCAAGCTAGCCAACCTGTCCTTCCAGTGTGAGGGCTGTGGATAAACAGCTTTGAACATGAAAGAAACTAGGAAATAGTTATAATTTAGTTGTAGCTCCAAGATTAAAACAGTGGTGGAGACATGGATATAATTGTTACTTGTTCTGACAAAGTAGAAAGAACAAAACTAAAACTGAGTGAGTGGAGAGAGAAGGAGAAATAAAATAAGATCATTCCCTGTTGTATAAGTAGTAAGGCGGAGTTAGAGACACCACTGCACATGGGCGGGCCAGGTAGTTAGGCGAATAAGCAAAAGAGATGTAGGGCGTTCTCAGATACACTCACATACACGTGTGCTCATCTGCCTCTAATGCCAAAGTGATTCTGGCATGTAACATTTAATACAAGTAAAGTTATATACTGTGAAAAATTAGCTACTATGGCTTGAAGTCTGAAATTGAAAATTTTAAACGATTCTGTTGGGTCGTGAAAGTCTGTTTTTGCCACAGCAGTAGCAAAATATAAAATTGTCGTTACTATGTCTCTTTCCGGGAGGTGGATCTTAAAATGTGTAATTCTGTGATTTCTCTTTTCAGAGGCCGATAAAATACCAGTAATGCGTGGACAGTGGTTTATTGATGGTACTTGGCAGCCTCTGGAAGAAGAAGAAAGTAATTTAATTGAGCAAGAACATCTCAGCTGTTTTAGAGGTCAGCAGATGCAGGAAACTTTTGATATTGAAGTGTCAAAATCCATAGATGGAAAAGATGGTAAGACCAATTAACATGTTTAATATGTTCTGTAAACCAAGTAAGTTGTTGATAAAGGTTAGAATAGTTCCTAAATTTGACACAGTAATTCAGGAGGGTTAGAATTTATAAAATTTTCTGATTTTAAACATTTGCTTATTATTTTAGAATTTAAAAGTGCTGTGAATTTCTGAACTATCTTAATTTTATTTTACTTAATATGTATGTTCGCTGGCATGACACTAACATGATTTCCTATAAATGTACAAATTATCACGTACTGTCTGAATTAGTCCTTTTAATAGTTTTTTAATTATCAAAGAAAATTGAACTTACAAAAAATCTCGTCATTATATCAAAAGAGCAGTTTTGTTAATATTTTAATGCTGATTCTTTTCCTGAAATTTAAAACAACTTTAATTTCCTTTGTGTAAGTACCTCTTAGCTATCTCCATATTGATAACCATATCAGTTTTTTAATTTGAAACAATCTCCTTATATTTCCTTATTCAGCATTTGGATACTTTGCAGTAGTTTAAAATATCTGTGTAATAGCCAGGATTGCCATGTTTTGTTATGTCTGATCTTGAGTAAAATTCAAATTGTGTGGTAAAGTTAAAAATACTTCTGTTGTTCCATTTACTGCAGGCAGTGGGATCAGCTATTCTGGTGAGTATGTAAGTACAGGTGGATTAGAATTTGTAGATTTCTGTAAAGTTTTTTTCCTAAAAGCACTTATTCATCTATGTTTGCTTTTATTTCTTGGCAAGCCCTTGGTTCTTTGGCAAGCCGTACTGAATCTAGTGAATCAAACTGCAAATTGATTTTTCCTCTTCCCTTGTAAAACATCTCTAGAGCAGAAAAACTCAGTATTGATCAAGTAATTCACAGAATGTAGCTTGGAAAACATGAGTTACATGGATGGAAGTAATTGTTTGTATAACGTAATGTCAAAACAATAAGCTTTGGCTTTTTTTTTTTTTTTATTGTTAGTGATATCCAAGTCTTTTCTCTCTCCTACTCTTTGCTTTTATCTCTCTCCAAACATAGACACACACACACACACACACACATCACAAGCAAGGAAACTGTATAGTTTAGCTTATACCAAATTAAAATATCTTTTGTATCTAGTTGATTAAAAGTCTGCATAACTGAGGAAAGTTATGGCTTCTGAATAAATTGGCAATTAAATCTAACAACTATATGGTAATAGTTGTCTATTGTGTGCCAGATGTCATATGCTAGAAATTTTAAATATCTCATTTTTCTCTTCTGTAGAGTCAAATCTGTCCTTATTTCACTGTAAAATTCATGCTCGAGATTCTTACATGTCAGTGTAGAAAGCAGCTCCGGGTCTGCAGGGCAGAGCTGTGTCCGTATTCCTGCAGACTACCATGGAGACAGCACTTTGGTTACAGCACAAATAGCAAATTTTACATATCTGTAATCTTCTCTCAGTGACTAAAGTATTTTGTAACCTCTCATCACCACTAACAAAATAATCACAAAAGCCTACTTCATAGTGTTTAAAGGACTGAACCTTTTCTCATACTTTCATTGCTGTTGGAGAAGGCCAAATTCTGAATTTTTTTCTTTCTGTTAATTCTCCTTAAGTCTTGTCTCAAAAGTGCGAGTTCACCTTAACAACCCAGGTTACCACCCAAATTCTTTACTGTGAATGTATGAAAAACCCGAGAGCTTAGAGATAAAAAAAAGGATGAGTATGAAAAATAAAAATATAAGTAGATTGTTCTCCTTTCTCTTACTGTATTGAAACGGTTTTCCCACTTGCTCATTCATCCTGTGGAGGCCAGTCCTGAGCTCTGTCTCGTCTCTAGATCCCATCTACTTGGAGTCTTGTTTCTGTTACAATAAAAGTTAGAATTTCTTGTGTCCTCCTCACTACTTTTCCCTAAGGAAACATTAAAAGTAGCAGGATATTTCAGTTTTCTTCACAGTGCCCTGATTGTATAAGCCAGTCGTTTAAAAATAAGTCTGATAAAAGAACATGGTTTATTTGTATGAGTAAATTTTCAGTATGTCTTTGACTGTGTGTGTTGATTCTAGAGCATCAATCTGGGATAATATAGTAAATTTTTTTTGCTAGCTTGAAGGATATACATTGAGTGGTAAAATTCAAATTAGAAATAACAGGGAATTGGTAAACTTTTAAAACACTTTTGCATCATCTTTCAAAATGATGATTCTTTGAGGTTTATTACAAGAAAAATTGATTTTTTCAAATATGCTGTGGCGTTTAGGTGAAACATCAGCATGTTTTGTTATGAACAAAGGTTATAAGTTTGATTCAGTATATATTCTCTTGTCATAAATTTTCAGCCGTTTTATTTGTTATTCAGTATTATGTAAAAGATTTATGTGCTAAGATGTGACATTTGACTTTGAAGATTATGGGAAATTTTATAGTACCTTTGAAAATTATCACTGGTCTTAAGGAAAGAACATTTGCTGTCCAAAAAGCCACCATTGTTGGAAAAATAACTCAAATTTACCACAGCTACAAAGATAAAAAATATTATAATCTTTTATTTTGCTTCTTACCTCCAAGTTTCTGGAATTCCATATTTCATTAATTTGAGGGGGAAAAATATGCCTTTTCCACCCAGATTTTCTCATGTACATATAATAAAGCCTTGGCTCTTCATATTGTCAGGAAATTTTGAATGCTTCTGTGTGCAGATAGTGCTGTGTTAGGCACTCGTGTGAAGAAGATAAGACATGGTTTTGACCCTTGAGCAGTTGTAAACCTCTTGGGGAAGCAGAGCCTAGAGATGAGAAGAGCTAGAGAGGAAGTCCAGATAACACAGTGACTATCACACATTCTGAGAAGAGATTTGCAGTAGAGAGAGGTGATCACACTGCACTGGAGGCACTCCAATGAAGCTCTCTGGAAGAATCCATTTAAAAACTAAAAACATTAAAAAATATTATATTCAGGAACTCTTATTAAGTGCTCTAGGAGAATTTCTAAGAAATTAAATAGAGTTCTAGCCTTGAAGGACGTTAAAATAAAATACTAATTCCTTTTCTTTCTGACCTTATCTGTGTTTTAGTTAGGGTAGCTGAGCCACAGATTAATTAGATATATGTAGAATTTTCTCATTAATTTTCCTACTAATCTCAAAGTAGCCTTGTATTAAATAGATTGATGAAATTTAACATAGCTTTTTTTAGCATACAGATAAAGATAACCCCAAAAAATGCAGTCGCTTTTTGTCATTTAGATACTTCAATCTAAATTTCGTTTTCTCTGAGAGTTAAAATAAAACTTGATTCTCTTCCCACCACACCACCTAGGCTAGGAAACATTTATCTAGCAGCCTAACAAATTAAAGCCTAGAGTTTCACTGGGGATGAATTATACGGATAAAATCAGACCTTCAAATAAGTAATTTTGTAAATACTTAAGCCTTGTAGTAGATTAGCATTTCATCATTTTATAATGTATCTATCAAAGTGATTATGAGTAAAAAACAGGTGAACGAAGTGGGTTGGTCCTGCACCTCAGTCTGGCCAAAAATGCATAACCTCAATTCAATTGTGAGAAAATGTCACATAAACTCAAATTGAGGGGCATTCTACAAAATAAGTGACCAATACTCTTCATAAGTGTCAAGGCCATAATTAAGTAGATGGGGGAGTCCTTTCACAATGTCTAAGTATATCAAATCACCACAGTGTACACTTCAAATATCTTATAATTTTATTTGTCATATTTATCAATTGTACCTAAATAAAGCTGAAACTTTTTTTAAATTGTCAAGGTCATGAAAGACAGGGAAAGACTGAGGAATTTTTCACAGTTTAGAGGAGACTAGGGAAACATGATAGTAAAATGCAACATGGCACCCTGGATTGGATCATAGAACAGCAAAGGACGTTAGTAGAAAAACTGGAGGAATCTGAATAAAGTCCGTATTTTAGCTGATAGCATTGTACCAATGTTAATTTTTTTGTTTTGTTAATTGTACTATAGTTATGCTAACATTAGGGGAAGCTAGGTGAAGGATATATGGTAACTCTCTGTACTATTTTTGTAACTTTTCTGTAAATCTAAACTTATTAAACAATGAAAATTTTTTTCTTAAAGGCCATAGAGGGACTGGCCCCGTGGCTTAGTGGTTAAGTTCATGCGCTCCACTTTGGTGGCCTGGGTTCACACGTTTGGATCCTAGGCACAGACATATGCACTGCTTATCAAGCCATGCTGTGGTAGCGTTCCATGTAGAGAGTGGAGGAAGATGGCACAGATGTTAGGTCAGCGACAATCCTCCTCAAGCAAAAAGAGGAGGGTTGGCAGCAGATGTTAGCTTAGGGCCAATCTTCCTCACCAAAAAAAGAAGGAAAAAAGGCCATAGAGGAATTAAAATAAAATAGTAAAAAATATTTAATTAACCCAAAAGAAACCAGGAAAAGAGAAACCGGAAACAAAGATACCTATGGAACAAAGAGAAAATGAATGGCAAACGGTAGACCTAAATTCACCCATATCAGTAACTTCAGTAAATGTAAGTGTACTAAGATTCCAATTAAAAGACAGAGATTGACAGATTTGTTAGGAATCCAAGGTCCAACTATATGCTGCCTTAAGAGTCACACTATCAATATAAAGTCACAGATAGGTTGAAAGTAAAAAAAACAGACTTTTTACTGTTCAGCTAATTTGGGATGTTACAACAGCACAACTATTGATGGATCTGTAAGAATTTATAGCATTTAACAATTTGGTGTGTAAAATGGATAAGGATATCCTAAACTGTGAATATAGAATTTCTGAAGTCAAAACGCTACGAAGAGGTAAGGAGTGCTAACTCTTCCCAACCAGCTTTCCTTTTCCTCTCTCTTTGGTGACTAAGAGGATTCCCACCTTCTAGCTTTTAGTTATTATTTAACTTTTACAAATGGACCTAACTAAATTTCCTGAGATCCAAACAGGTTACCAGTTTTCTCCTAGTTGGCAGTTTTGAGATGTGCAAGCCTCCTTCCTCTGAAGTTGAGGTGAGCTGAGTTGCCAGCATTTTTAATAAACGGAAAGGTTACTGAGTTGGTACATCCTAGGGATTGGTATGTTGTCAGCAACCCCCTTTCTTGATACTCTGTTGCTTTCAGAATTATGTAATGAAGAAAACTACTTTGAGATGAATTATAGTAAGGAAATTAATTGGAAATATTTTAGTACTTTAAATCTTTTTCATTGCTTTGTAAGACTTTACTATATAAAAGAATTTTTATTAAATCTTAGCGTTTAATAAGCATTTTCAATTGTATTTTGAGTTTTTGCATACTGTTGCTAAAACTACTTAAGAATTCCTAAGTAAATCTTTCTTTTAGAAAAGGAAAAAATTAAGTAATGCTTTCTGGCACTTAAATTTCCCTTCGCTGTGATCGCTGTTTGGGTTGATGGTAAACCTCTTTGTCTCTGCAGTGCTGCGGTGGTCCCCCTAATTCTGTGCTCTGGGTTGATAAAAGATAAAGCTAACTATGCTACAAGGTGTTCTAACAAATAAAGCAAATGACTTTCAAGTGAAAATAAGAATTATATTTGAGAAGAAGGTTAAGAATTGTGTCTTTAATTTTGTGAAAATGTTTTAAATAAATATGCTTCTCTGTTTTTGGTATACTGAGGTGTTTGTCTTTTTTTAATTCTTAAATTACCCTATTCCTTTAGAAGGAAAAGCTTTCTGAAAGTGCATAATTTTAAAGTGTGGTCAGATAGTCCATGTTTCCTGTTAGTTCTCTTTTAGTGAATGTGGAATTGGTTCATGTTGTTTTACTAGTGGATTTATAAAATCAGGTTTTGTTTCTTTAGATAGTAGAGTCACACATATATACCAGTTCGATCTCCTTGGCGTGTTAGCTTTTTCCTAGTAAAGTTTTTGTTTGAAAACGTCTCCTGCGAGTGGTGCATCTGCTTTCTCCTCACTGACTGATGGGAAAGCACAGGAAAGAGGAGACATTTTCAGTGAAGAAGTGGCTTCACTTGTCCTTTTCCACCCTTGTGACAGTGAAATGTTCTATAATCCTTATGTTACAACCCAGCTTTTAATCCCACTCTATAGTTTTTTGCAGCCATCTAATTAGTATATATAGTTACAAAGTGCCTTGTAAGCATTTCTCAATTTCCTTTATTGCACAAATCTTTAAATATACTTCATCTATATATACAACAGATTTTTAAAATATTTCTAGTAATAACAAAACTTAAATATTTTCATATTTGAGCAGTGTTTAACCTTTGAAGGCCACATTAATGTAGAAGGGAGTGAGGGTAAAAATCAAATGTGTTAGAACATAAATTTGAACTAAATCATAGATTCTGAGATTCATTACCTGAACTGTTAAGAAACTGATTTGTAAGCTTCAATTTCAAGTGGATTTTTAAATAATTTCTTATTTAGAACATAAAGAAATTTATTGATATGTAACTAGCAATATTTGACAGGGAAAATGTTGATTTTAAGGTTATCTACTGATTTGCCAAATAGCAAGTCTGTGTCTGGCTTTCCTCTATGTTGGCTGTTTCATGCTTACAGGATGTCACAGCATACATTTTTACTAATGATTTTTTTTCATCATTCTATCACTAATAAATCTTTCATTATTTTATCATTTATAAATCAGTTAAAAGTAGAGCTTCCAATTTGGGTGAGTTTTTTTTTTTTTGGAAAAGTTTCATTTTTAAAAATCTTCAACAGCTTGAACAGAGTTGTGGAAAGAGTTTTTGTTTCTTTGGGAAGGCTCCATTATACTTCAGTAATGGAGAGCATCCAGTGAAATGTATACTGTGGTATCTTTTCAACAAAGCTGCATTAAATGTTTAAAATGTTATTTTTTACATTCTCAGTTTGCACATTGGCTGTTGGCTATGTCATAGTCACAAATTTGGTGAAAGTAAATAACCTTAGTATTGTAAAGATGAGATTTGTAAGTCTCTTCGCATACAAAAATGCCATGTTGTATTTTTTATTCTGTCTGTGTAAAGACATTAAAAATGGTGCTCACATAGTTGTCTTCAACTGATAAATTTAGATATCATGTGTTTTTTTCCTTTCAGTAGAAGTAGAGCATATATTTGATAAACATTAAACTAATGTTTTGCTTCACTGATTTTTAAGTAGAAATTATATAAATAAAGCCTTTAGAATAATGTTTGTCAAATACAACTCATTTTTCAAAGTTAATAGAACAAAAAGGCAAAATAGCAAACCTCATTTAAAATTTACTTTGAAGCTCAGTGTTTTTGCTTTCTTAGTTGTCTACCACCTCCCTCCCTTCTCCCTCCCTTCTCTGTTCAAATGGAGAGGATATAAGGAGAGTACAGATGCGGCAGGTCTTAAGCGAAAGCGTTCCCAAGGTACAGTAATTGTAGTTTTATTTCTCCATGTAGTTATGTTCCTGGCTTAGAGCATTGAGTTGTATTTAGAGCATAGAAATTAGTAGTTTTTTAGAAACGTATCATTATGCTGTTTTGCTTAGTGTTACTTAATTATAAGAGATATAAGCATCCGTAAACGATGTGTATAGTCCACTAATGGAATGTTGCCAATATTAAGATGTTTTACCTTAAGACAGTATGTGGATGATTTAAGGAGGAATGAAATTTTGTTGACTTAACACTATTTTCTTAATATCTTGGTCTTCTAGTTTCAATATTTTAAGCATATGATGCTCAAAATAGTTTTAGCAAAATGTAGTTTAGAAACAGTAGATAAAAAGGGTTAAAGTAGTGACTTTGATCAGCCATAGAATTAGAAAAGTAAATTGTTAAACTCTTGCAAAAGACTTTTTTTAATTTTTGAAAAGTTCTTTTATTTAAAAAGCTGAGTTTGTGCATTGTATTCTTTGGAACTGAAGATATTATTAATGTTTGTTACATTAATTGTATTTGGTCTTGTGTTCAGTGTTGGTAATGTGTCCTGGCAGGTAAGTAAAATATAAATTGGTTTTTCATTAAATTTTGAAATTGCATTTGTAATAGAACTAAGAAGTACATTTTCCTGGAAAAGATCTACTTTTCTGTATATTCCAGAGGTAATAGGTTTTCATAAAAATGTCCTATGATCTTAGATCTTGATCAGGGCTGTGTCCTTTCACATTTAGCTTGAGGTTATTTTCAACACGTCTTCAGAACAGAAGAGTTAGACTACCTGTAACCAGCTATTAATCTCTTTGTACCTCCGTGTCTTTGCATATAAATCGGAGATAATACTTTGCTTCAAAAGGATTTTAAAAAAATAAATTAGGCTTAGTGATTTGAGGGTGCCTGGTTGTCTGTGATTTGAAGGTGCCTGGTTGCCTGCAGATGGGTATGTGAGTTTTTCTTACCTTTGTACCAGAGATATAGAGGAAAAGTTTAAGTCATTCAGATATAAGTATTATCAGATTACGAATTTGGTGGACCTGCTATGACAATTTTCTTAATCCATTGCTTCCAGAAACATTACTGAACTTATGATACGTGCCAGGTGCTGTACTGGGACTGTGTTTGTTTCTAATGATTCAGAATGATTACGACATAGTCCCTGCCTCACGGAGCTTATATATTTCTGGAGCATGTAGGTTTGATTTTTTTTTTTTAAGAGCTCATTTTCACCAAGTGTAACTCAGTTAGAGAAATGCAATAATCATATTTATTTGAACATCATAGTAGAAAAAAATTTCTTTGATTTCTTACTAAAACATCTTTCAACTTTGGATTTTTGTTGTGGTGAGCAATACCCAGGGATAATTGGCCTTAATATCCATTCCAAAAATACCTTACGTTCTAATAAATTAGATTATTCTCTTCCCAGTTTAAGGGTAAATTTTTTTTTCCTCCGAGTCTTGTTTTGTCTTGCATGGAGTGAAATTGTCACAGATCCAAAAATAAAATCAATAGAAGAAATGGAACTTAAGTTTCTTTGTCAAAGCTCTTGAGGACTTTCATGAAGGTATATATCCCTTAGACCTAAGGAATGGTCACACCACCTGGGAAAGCAGTTCTTTAATAATTGAAACATATTAACTACATGTTAGAGTTTAAAATTATGGTAGTTAAACCAGATTTTCCATATTGTTCTAACAAGTTGCCCTTCCCTGTAGCGGGTTTAGTCATTTATAAAATAAAGTGCCTGGTCTATTACTTGATTCACATCAGTATGCATTTCAGTGAAGTATGTTTTTATTGAACTGATTTCAAATATTGATTCAAAAATCTGTGTATTGCTGATTTTTCACACAAACGAAGTTTCTGTTGGAGACCTTCAAATTACTTTTTCCTTTTTGCAACAGCCATTCACAGTTTCAAGTTGAGTCGAAACCATGTGGACTGGCACAGTGTGGATGAAGTGTATCTTTATAGTGATGCAACAACATCTAAAATAGCAAGAACAGTTACCCAAAAACTGGGATTTTCTAAAGGTAATTGTTATAAATATTAGTATAGTTTGTCAAATTTGGGGGAATCTTACTATTCTATTCAAAATAGACTATTCAAATTGTGTTTTTAGTATATTTTAAATATGTATTAACTTTAGTGACAATTACTCCCCTGTTAAACGAAACTTTTATTCAGATAAAAGAGTTGAAATGTATTCATCAATAAATAATTATATCTTTAGAATGGTCAGACAAGATTAATAAATATCTTTTCTACTTCTGAAAGCACAAAAGCAGTCAAAACTGAGGCAGTGATTTGAAAATAAAACATGGCAATTGAAACATGGTGTCAGGAAAGATGAAGACTGAAAATTCTCTGTTGGATTTAGCGAAATGGAGGTCATTGGTGACTTAGATGGATTGATGGGGTGGAGGCCAGATTGGCATAGTATGAAGTATATGTATAGAAGGTGAAGAAATGGAGGCAGTGAGAATAGTCAACTCTTTAAAGAAGTTTGACTTAAAGAAAAGAGGGAAAAGAAGAAAAGAGGGAATTTAGTTTGAAAAAATAAATTTTTTCAAAAATTTTTGTCTCATGTAACTGTTTTACTATCCCATTTTTTAAATGTCTTTGATAACAGATGTGCTTGAATATCTTTTTATATATTCATTAGTCTGTTGTATTAGTTTTATTAATTACCTTATCATATCTTTAGCCCATTTTGCTATTTGAATGACTGTCTTTTCACTTTTTGATTAGTAAACTCTCTTTCTATACTTAGGTAATTAACTTATTGTGCATCATATTTTTCAAAACTTCTCCCAGTTTGTCATTCATCTTTTATCTTTGCTTCATGGTATTGTCTTTATAGAAAAGTTTCTAATTTTTGTGTTCAGTTTGTTCTCCCTCCTGTCCTTTTCTTTCTCCTTATGGTTTCTGGTTTTGGTGTCATGTCCACTTCAGCACTTTATATCAGAGCCAGTCAATATACGTCATCTTAGAAATCTTATCCCCTACAGCCTGGTGAAATTTTTTCAAAATACTTCTTTTATTTATTTCTTGTAATATGTAGTGAAAATGCTATTTCTGTAATTAGTAGTAAACTTAGAATCATAATTTTTCTACAGCATCAAGTAGTGGGACCAGACTTCATAGAGGTTATGTAGAAGAAGCAACATTAGAAGACAAGCCATCACAGACTACCCATATTGTGTTTGTTGTGCATGGTATTGGGCAGAAAATGGACCAAGGAAGAATTATCAAAAATACAGCCATGTGAGTTCTTTGATGAATACATTCTCCATCTAGTCTGCAATCTACACTTTTGTCCAGGGTATAATAGAGTTTAATCATCCTACCACATGTTTCTCTAATGTCAACTATTCTGCTGTCTCTTAAGTTGTAGATGAAGTTTCTGGACCAAATTTTGAGAGTGATTATGTCTAGATAATGATATTTGTTTGATTTTTTTCCCTCCACAACACAGAGAAGAGAGGGATAAGAAAGTCTTTTTAACTTAATGTATTGTTAATTTACTAATTAAACTGATTAAAGCAAGAAAAAGGTATAGTTTTAAGTTTGTATCTTACTCTCTGAACTGCAGAAACTGAGAATACTGCAAAGTTGCACAATTCTGAAAAAGCTAAGAATTCTTTAAGTTGTTAGCAGCTTAGCTTTTCCAATTAATTACTACCAGAGGAATCTGAGCTCTACATTTTACACAGAAAAGCCAGTTTATACTTTATAGAAAAATCTGATCAGATTTATGATGTGTGAGAACAAATCAGTTGTTGGTGAGAGCATAGTGTATTTGGTTCTGAGACTTCAAATAAATGTATTTCCTGAGTCCTTATAAAACAAATACTTTGTAATATCAGGAACAGTATCCTCAGCAACATCTCTATAATAATACAGTGTTGAGTGTTATTTCACTATTTATTCTAACACCTCTTAATACCAGCTGACGGATTAAAGCAGAATACAGTTCAACTTAAAAAAAAAACTTTGTCAGATACTTCCTCAACAAAATACCAGCAAACTGAATCCAGCAACATGTAAAGAGGTTCATAGAGCATGACCAGGTGGGATTTATCTCAGGAATGCAAGGTTGGGTCAACATTTAAAAACTCAGTCAAGGAGGGGCTGGCCCAGTGGCTGACTGGTTAAGTTCTGCATGCTCTGCTTCAGCAGCCTGGGGTCTGTGGGTTCAGATGCCAGGAGCAGACCTGCTCCACTTATTGGCCATGCTGTGGAGGCATCCCATGTACAAACTAGGGAAAGATTGGCACAGATGTTATTTCAGGACACATCTTCCTCACCAAAAAAAAAGTCAAGGGTAATACACCACATTAATAGTACAAAGGAAAAAAGCCATGTCATGTGGTTTTTGATGCAGAAAAGGCATTTGACAAAATCTAATACCCTTTCATGATGAAAATACTCAGGAAACTAAAAATAGAAGGGATTTTCCTTAACCTGATAAAGGGCATCTACCAGTTCACAGCTAAAATTATACTTTATCAATGAAAGACTGAAAGCTTTCCTCCAAGATTGAGAACAAAATAAGGTTGTACCCTCCCACCACTTCTATTCAACATGGTACTGTAGGTTTCAGCCAGGACAATTAGACAAGAAAAAGAAATAAAAGACATCCAGATTAGAAGGGAAGAAATAAAACCATCTCTGTTTGCAGATAACGTGATCTTATATATAGAAAATCCTAAAAGAGTTCACACACACAAACACACAAACTATTAGGGCTAATAAATGACCTCCCCAAAGTTACAGGATACAAGATCAATGTATAAATATCAGTTGTATTTATACACTAGCAATGAACAATCTGAAAGTTAAATTAAGAAAGAATTTCCACTTACTATAGTAACAAAAGGAATAAAATCATTAGGAATGAGTTGAACAAAAGAAGTTCAAGATTTGTACACTGAAAACTACAGTATACCATTGAAAGAAATTAAAGAAGACCTAAATAAATGGAAAAGGCAACCAATGTTCATGCATTAAAAGATTTAATGTCGTTAAGTGGGCAGTACTTCCCAAATTAATCTGTAAATTCACCACAATCCATATTAGAATCCCACCTGTCTTTTTTGCAGAAATTGACAAGCTGATTCTAAAATTCACGTGGAAATGTAAGGGACCCAGAATAGTCACAACAATCTTGAAAAAGAAGAAAGATGGAGGGCTTACACTTGAATTTCGTAACTTGCTACAAAGCTAAAGTAATTAAGACGTTGTGCTGCTGGCTGGGATAAAGATAGACACAGATGAATGGAATAGAATTGAGAATTCAATTGATTTTCAACAAGAGTGCCAAAACAATTTAATGAGGAAAGAATAGCCTTTAAAAAAATGATGCTGGGATACCTGGATATCCACATGCAAAAGGATGAAGTTAAACCACTACCTCACACTGCATACAAAAATTACAGTGAATCAAAGACCTAAATATAAGAGTGAAACTATAAAACTCTTAAAACGTAGGAGTAAATATTTGTGGCCTCAAATTGGGTAATGGTTTCTGAGATATGACATCAAAAATAGAAGCCACAAAAGAAAAAACAGATTTATAAGACTTTGTCAAAATTTAAAACTTATGTTCTTCAAAGGACACTATCAAGAAAATTGAAGACAACTCACAGAATGGAAGTAAATATTTGCAAAGCATATGTCTAATAAGGGTCTAGCATCTAGGATATATAAAGGACTCTTACAATTCAACAATAAGAAAAGAACATAGTTTTTAAAGTGGGTAAAGGATTTGAATAAACGTTTGTCCAAATAAAACATATAGTTGGCCTGTAAGCACATGAAAACATGCTCAGTATCATTAGTCATTGGGGAGATGCAATTCAAAACCACAGAGAGATACCACTTCATACCCACTAGGATGAGTCTTATCAAAAAGATAGAAAATAACAAGTGTTAGCAAGAATATGGAAAAATTAGGACCTTATATGTTGCTGATGGGATTGTAAAATAGTACAGCTGCTTTTAAAATAGTTTGGCATTTCCTCCAAAGGTTTAAACATAGAGTTAGCATATGAGCCAGCAGTTCTACTGCTAGGTGTATACCCAAGAGAATTGAAAACATAGATCTACACAAAAACTCTTTAAAGAATATGCAGCCTTTATTCGTAATAGCCCCCCAAAATGGAAAGAATCCAAATGTCCGTCAGCTGATGATGAATGGATAAACAAAAGTGGTATGTTTGTACAATGGAGTATTATTCAACCATAAAAAGCAGTGAAGTACTGATTGATGATACAACATGGATGAACCTTGAAATATTATGCTAAATGAAAGAATCCAGACCCGAAATGCCACATATTGTGTGATTCCTATCCAGAATAGGCAAATCCATAGAGACAGAAAGTAGGTTCATGGTTGCCAGATCCTGGGGGGAGGAAGTGTGGGGAGTGACTGCTGTGGGTATAGTGTTTCTTTTAGGGGTGATGAAAGTGTTCTGAAATTAGATAGTGGTGATGGTTGTACAGCTCTGAATATACTAAAAGCCACTGAATTGTTTAAAAAAAAAATAATGAGGTTGTGTCAAAAGGACACATAAACCAACTTGAAGAGATTCACTGACCAAAAAAGGAGACAATTTGAACATCTGTAAGGATAATAACTACCGTGGATTGAAGCGCTTCACATACGTTTAAATCTATGAGTTAGTAATGTCAAAAAATATAAAACTAACGTCTCAGTATTTTGAAAATTATTAATAAAAGGAAAGAACCATTTATCATACCTTTTCTCAGTTCATACAGAAATTATTTGGTGGTACCACAGGCAGCCAAATATTTGATGTGAGGAAATTTCTCTTTTTGGAGGCATGAGGAGTGATGGAATTTAAAAAGCACCTTTTTGCAACCATGATAAATTAATGGATCTAAGCAATGATCATCATAACTGCTAGCATCACCAAAAAGATGAAACCCAGATGTACGTACCTGTGGAGCAGTAGTCTTGCCAAAACAATAGAACTTGAGTCTGATCAAGCCCCTATATGTCGCTACCAAATTGCAGGAAATGGGAGACAAAGAACATATTAAATAACACCGCAGAAATGCAGTCTTTAAAAATCAGACTCTGAAAAACTCTACAGTACAAAAACCAAAAGAAATTACAAGGCAAAAAAAAAAAGAAGAGGAAGCTGTAGATTAAAAGACACTTAAGAAACATATCTACCAATTACCATGCACGAACTGTATTTGGACCACAGTTCAAACATGTAAAGACTTTTTAATATTACTACACATTAATATTATATAAAAATTATATATTAGTATTATAGTCTGGGAAAATGGGACCACTGAACTACGTATTTGCTGAAACTAAGGAATTACTAAATTTTTTTGTATGATAATAGTACTGAATAGGTTATGTTTTCCTTCCATTTTAGAAGTATGTACTAAAGTATTTACAGATGAAATGACGTGATGTCTGAGATTTGCTTTAAAATATTATGGCAGAAGAGTGCTACTATAAAGCAGTAGTGTGAGGGGGTTTTTGGGGGATGCTGGAACTGTATCTTGATTGTGGTGGTGCTAACCATGAATCTATACAATTGACACCAGAAGGGAATAAAGTCAACTTTGGTATATCTTAGTTTTAAAAATAAAATTTTAAAATCCATGTTATGGGGAGAACAAGTAGAGGAATAGATGAAAGAGACAGACCATGGCTTGCTACTGTTTGGAGCTGGGTGATGGCACAGGGGCGCTCATTATACTGTTCTCTCCACTGAACATTGACGCCTATAATTATTTAGCATATGATGTGAAAGCTTGGAATATTGGAAATCATAGCAAATTTAGGAAAGTAACTTTGAAATAAAGGTGCCCAAAATGTGGCAAATTATTGCATGATGTAGCAGTAATTGAAACATAATTCGACAAAGTTATAAGCAAATGGAAGTGTTATGATGAAAGACATTTTATACCATTTAAATACATATGTGGAGTTACTCTGATAAAGTTTTTTTCTGTTAATTTTATTTTATTTTTTTTTAGGATGAGAGAGGCTGCAAGAAAAATAGAAGAAAGGCATTTTTCTAACCATGCAACACATGTTGAATTTCTGCCTGTTGAGTGGCGGTCAAAGCTTACTCTTGACGGAGGTACATTTTGTTTAAAAATTAAATGATTTAGCCAGTAGCAAAGAATTGTTGCTCACTGAGGACAAAGGGTCTTTAATCTAGTTGTCTTGAGGTGTACTCACTCTTTGTTTTAGATTATTTGAGAAAATAAAATCCATTGATTTTTAAAATAATTATATTGACGTGTCATTTTGGACCACCATCTAGATTTCACAGCACAGTTTTCATGCATGCCCTCTGGATTAGGAGAGCAGTGGGGCATGTGGAGGAAACAAAATGTTTTCTAAACTTTTTAACATAAAAGTAACTTGTCGAGGGGCTGGCTCCGTGGCCGAGCGGTTAAGTTCGCGCGCTCCGCTGCAGGCGGCCCAGTGTTTCGTTGGTTCGAATCCTGGGCGCGGTCATGGCACTGCTCATCAGACCACGCTGAGGCAGCGTCCCACATGCCGCAACTAGAAGGACCCACAACAAAGAATATACAACTATGTACCGGGGGGCTTTGGGGAGAAAAAGGGGAAAAAATAAAATCTTTAAAAAAAAATAAAAAAAAAAAAAAAGTAACTTGTCGAAGTTACTTTTGTTGTCCACAATTCCATAAGACCTTACATTTTCTTCCTAATAATTTTCCTCCACTATTTTTAGAAGATACAATCTCAGGTTTTTGTTTTCTTCTGTTGTTCCTGCGATCCCTCAGCTGGTGAATTACAATCTAGCATAGAGAAATTGTACAGTATATTTGTTTAAATAAAATCATTTTTGTTTCCCTCCTTAAAGAGCTGTTAGCCAAAATGTATATATACATCTTTCTCTACACAAAGTTGTATCCTTTGAATGTTAAAACCATTAAAATAGAATATTTAGATTGATTATTTACATAATCTGGCAAATGGGTAGGTTGTGGTGGCCATGATCGCAGCTCTCATTTGTGAGCTTTACTGTGTGCCTGGCTTACTACAGTTCATTTTACATGGATTATCTCAGTTAATTTTCTCACAATCTGTGAAATATCTATTTTATTTTCCCTGTTTTACTGCTAAGGAAACAAGCTCAGTAGAAGGTGAATTTGAGAATGGCAGGCAGAATTTGGGTCTGAGTAATGACAGAGCCCTTTACATCACAGTGCTAACCTGCCTACCTGGATGATTTCCAAGGATTCTTCTGAATCAGTTAGGAATGTCAATTATAGCTTATAAACCAAAATGGCATCAAAAGTTGTAATGAGTTAAGAAAAAATGCCAGTGGCCCAAGAGCCAGCAACAACTCATGTGTGAAGTTCTAGTGTAATAATGCTATCTTTCAGGCTTTTCCCATTCACCCGGATAAATTTCTTAGACTGCTCAGGAGTGTAGACAACATGGATGAAGCACCCTTTAATAAAACCCATGAGTGTGTACTTTTCTGTTAGGTTTAAACTACTGTGATAGAATCTGAAAGGCATTATGCTGAGTGAAAGCAGCTAAAGGAAAAATACCACTCTCTGTTCTTAACACCTCTGACACCAAACGTGGGGGGGATTTTCCCCACACCAACCACTTCTTCAATTGTTGGTGGCTACCAACTTAGTGGCCTACAGCCTCACTCAGTTCCTACACCATCTGCCCAGAGAGAGTGCAGACACCTTAGGGGCTCAGTCTCACAAGACTACCCCCCACTTCAGGTGCCAATAACAAGTCCAGATTGTCACCTGTGTCTCTGACCGACCAGCTGTAAATTGGGGGCTGGGGGTGGGAAATAACATGACCCCGTTTTGAGATTCAGTAATTTAGTAGAATGACTCACAAAATTCAGGGAAGCATTTACTTACATTTACTGGTTTAAAGGATATTACAAAGGATGTAACAGAACAGCTAGATGAAGTGTTACGTAGGTCAAGTTATGGGGAAGAGGTGGAGAGATTTCATGTCCTCTTCCAGTACAGTACCCGTCCACTACCTCCACGTGTTCACCAACCCGGAAGTTCTCCAAACCCTGTTGTGTAGGGTTTTTATGGAGGTTTCATTATGTAAGCATAATTGACTAAATCATTGACCATTGGTGACTGAGCTCAGTCTCCAGCCCCTCTCCCCTTCCCAGAGGTCAGGGAATGGGGCAGAAAATTCAACCTTCTAATCACATGGTTGGTTCCTCTGGCAACCAGGCCCCATCCTCCAAGAGTCACCTCATTAACATAAACTTAAGTGTGGTTGAGAGGGGCTTATTATGAATAATAAAATACATTCCTCTCACTCCTATCACTCATGAAATTTCAAGTTTTAGGAACCCTGTTCCAGGGACCAGGGACAAAGACCAAAGATATGTTTCTTGTATCACAATATCACAGTAGCCAATCTGAAAGGTTACATAATTTAGGCTTCCCTTATGTAACATCCTGGAAAAGGCAAAACTGTCAGGACAGAACAGATTAGGGGTTGCCAGAGTTTAGGGGAGGGAGAGGGTTCAAATTCAAAAGGGCAACATGTGGGGATTTTTTAGGGTAATGAGACAGTTCTGTATCCTGATCATGGTGGTAGTTATGCAAAACTATAATGCATTAAAACTGAGAGTCAATTTTACTGTTTTTAAACTTTAAAATAATGATAAAAGGTTACCTACAGCAAACGTCATTGCACTCATTGGTATTAAAAGACTAAAACATTTCTTTCAAAGCAGGAACGAGCTAAGGATGTCCACTTTTACAACAAATATTCTACCTGAAGTCTTAGCCAGTGCAGTAAGATAAGAAAAAGAAATAATGGTTTTAAGGAATGGAAAAGATCTGTTTTTATTTGCAGGTTATATGATTGTCTACACAGAATATACACAAGAATCTATAGAAAAATTATTAGAATAAGACAGTTTATCAAGGTTGTGAAATAGAAAATCTGTGTATGAAAATAATTGCATTTCTGTATACCAGCACAGTTAGAAATAGCACAGGGGCTGGCCCGGTGGCCAAGTGGTTAAGTTTGCACACTCTGCTTCAGTGCCCCAGGGTTTTGCTGGTTCGGATCCTGGGCGGGGACATGGCACCGCTTGTCAGGCCATGCTGAGGCGGTGTCCCACATGCCACAACTAGAAGGACCCATAGCTGAAATACACAACTACATACTGGGAGGATTTGGGGAGAAAAAGCAGAAGTAAAAACAGAAGATTGGTAACAGTTGTTAGCTCGGGTGCCAACCTTTAAAAAAAAAAAAAAAAAGAAATAGCATAAAAAATAAGGTTCCTAGAAATGAATCTAATAAAATATGTATATTTATATTAAAAATGAAAAAACCATTAGAAGATATTAAATACAACTTAAATGCGAAGATCAATAATTTTCTTAGGTTGGGTGATTCAATATCTCAGAGATGTTAGTTCTCCCAAATTGATCTATAATTCCCTGCAATTCCAATCAAAATCCTAATAGAGCTTTTCATGAAACTTGGCAAGCTGATTCTGACATTATTATAGAAGAGCAAAGGCCCAAAAACAGCCAAGATACAGAACAAGGGGGTGAGGTTGGGGGGGGAGTCATGTCCTAGTAGGTAGCTGGACCTGTTATTTAACGTTTGTAATTAAAACAGTTTATATTGGCACAAGGATAAGCAAATACACCAGTGTACCAGTATTAGGAAAAAAAGTATTAGAAAAAAATATAGGAGAATATCTTGACACAAAAACACAACTATAAAGTAATGTGGATAAATTTGATTAGATTAAAATTAAGAACTTCTCTTTTTCAATAGACACCATAAAGAGTGAAATACAAGCCACAAACTGGGAAAAAATGTTGCAACAGAGCAACAGATATAACCACCAAAGGTTTAATATCCAGAGTAAAGAACAGGAAGCTTAAATGGAGATAGATAGATAGATAGATAGATAATACACACAACAAATATATGCACACAGACACATATTTTAAATATATATTTATGTATAATATATATAAAATGTTCATCTCAGTAATCGAGATGCAAATTAAAACCACAATGAATTATCATTCACACCAGGCAAAAATTTATGAAAGTGCTTAACACCACATGTTGATAAGGATGTGCAACAATGAAGATTCTTATTCACTGTTGGTGGGAATATAAATTGGTATAAGCACTTTGGAAGACAATTTGAGGTCATCTTGAAAGTTGAATGTGCGTGTGCCCTATGACACAGCAGTTTCACTCCTAGATAGATATACCCTAAAGAAACTCTTAGATATGTGCACCCAGGAGGCATGTAGTGTGATTAGGAACAGTTTATATTAGCAAAAAACTAGAAACAACCCAAATGTGTTTCAAAGGAAAAAGGATAAATTGTAAGATACATATAGAGTAGAATACTGTACAGCAGGGAAAATGAATGAATTAAAGCTATATACATCAACATTGATGAATCTCAGACACGCAATGTTGAGAGTGAAACAAACCGTGGACAGTAACACAATTTACATAGTGTTTAGAAACAGACAAAATGCAATGAAATATTTAGCTCTGGCACATAATAAATGCTATAGAATTGGCTAAAATTATTAATATTAGTGGACATATGTAGGAATATATAAAGAAAAGCAAGAGTGTGATAAACACAAACCTTTTATTGGTGGTCACTTCTGGCAGAGAAGCAGGGCATGTGATCGTTTAGAAATATACAGTCATGTGTTACTTAACAGTGGGGGCACGTTCTGAGAAATGCATCATTGGGTGACTTCATCGTTGTACAAACATCACAGAGTGCACTTACACAAACCTAGATGGTATAGCCTTCTACAAACCTAGAGTATACAGTACTAATCTTATGGGACCACCATTGTGTACAAAGTCCATTTACCAAAGCCTTATTCTAAGCACATGACTGTGCTGTGGCTTTCAGAGATCCTGGCAGTGTTCTTAAGCTAGGTGGTGAGCATGTTGTCCTTTTTATAAATTATTCTTTCAGCTGCACATATATATTAAATATCTTCTTTTGTCTGTATGAGTATTTCACAGTACAAACTATTTTGGAAATGTGTTGAAATGACAGCTGAACTTTTTGTATCAGCTTGGTAGTCACATCTTTCACTTTTACAATTTATAAATATGTTGTGCTACCCATGAAAAGCCACAATATTCCCCTTTCCCTCTTTGAAAACACCTCTGGCTTTTGCTTGAATCATTGCCTTCCAGTCTTTGTTAGATTGTATTAAAGTAGGGAATAAATAAAAATAAAATAATTTAAAGCAATGCAGTGAAAAACTGGAAGATAAGAGAAATTACACTAAACTAAAAATATAAGCCTTCTCCTGCCCACCCTGTTCTTGCAGATCATGATACTCATCCAGGTATTGGCCTTTTTTGTATTGCTATAAGAAATGCAAATTTTTCTGTATCTCTAGTCATCTTATTAGGCATTTAATAGAATAATCTTCCCAAGGTGTAATTTCCAGAGGTTAGCTGTAACTCCTGGAAGGCTGAACTATCTGCAGTGCGGTTTGTGTAACAGTTTTTTCCAAAAGTCAGGTACACCAGCTTTATCTTGTTTACTGAAGGGGCCTTCTGCTCATTTGCCTTTGTAATTTGACAGCTCTTGCCCTTAAGATCTTTGGTTCACTAAAGATAGGTACATGTAAAGTGTAGGGAAACTTTTTAATTTGTTGCTGATTTGCCACCAGTGGCTCTAGGCATTTCACGTGGGTGTTACCAGGCCCAAGGAGCATAGGCCAAAGAAGAAGAGGAAGGAAACAGAAAAGGAGGTACCGAAAGAGTGAGATTGTGTCTCTTGACACTTGTTCCAGGAATAGAGATGGTCTGGTTTTGCTCTGAGACCTCTGAGTGTCATGCAGAAGTCAGTACAACATGCCACAACTAGAAGGACCTGCAACTAAGATATACAACTATGTACCGGGGGGGATTTGGGGAGATAAAGCAGAAAAAAAAAAGAAAGATTGGCAGCAGTGGTTAGCTCAGGTGCCAATCTTTAAAAAAAAAGTCAGTACATATAAAAAATGATGAGGCTTTATGAATGTGGTAATGGCCTCCATCCTTTAATGTTTCTTTTCTTCTCATGTCCCCTTTGTCTTTCACGTTTTATCCTTGCAGTATTTTGCGGGATGGGAAGGTTCTCTAGATCCAAAGCGAGTCTTGAGTATTTTAGTTGACTTAAGGAGCTGTTATCTCAGGGAGTGTAACTTTTTTCAGTTTATTTTTTCCCTAAAACAGAGATCTTCTGTAAGTTTAATTTTTTTTTTTTTTAATTTGTAGACACTGTTGATTCCATTACTCCTGACAAAGTACGAGGTTTAAGGGATATGTTGAACAGCAGTGCAATGGACATAATGTATTATACTAGCCCACTTTATAGAGATGAAGTAAGTATTGTGATTATCTTGTTGCTATTGGGTATTTTTTAGAGTGATAACATATATGTCCTGAATTTTAACATTTTGTGCTCTTTTTTTACAAGCAAATGAGAAAGTACAGGAATCCATTAATTTATAAATAACCCATATTCGATAGTGAATTTGATAGTCTTCAAACTGCACATTGGGACCCTTAATAAAATGGATAATCTTGGAAGCGGAAGATTGGTTAGAAAATAGTTCTTTGAAAAATAACAGTTTTCATAAATCTCATTAATTGTATTTATGATTATTGTCCTCACAAAAGAGTTTTAGACATTTAGAAATTTCCTTCAAATTTTTTTTATATAATAGACTTGCTTTTGTTGTGTCATGTCTGTAGTGGATTTGTATGCGCTAGTCATGCCTTATCCTGGGAGTACGGGTTCCAAAACCCCCAGGTGGATGCCTGAAACTGCAGATAGTACCAAACCCTAGGCATCCTGGTTTTTTCTGTATGTGCATACTTATGATAAAGTTTAATATCTAAGTTAGGCACAGTAAGAGATTAACAACAATAATAATAAAATAAAACAATTATAACAATATGCTGTAATAAAAGGTACTGTAGGTCTTAGCAACCTCAGCATATCATTTCTTTTCTTTCCTTATTAAGTCGAGAATTTCACCTTTTCACTTACAGAAGCTTTTTACAGCTTCTCTTCTCTACGAATGCCAGCATCACTACTCTTGTGCTTTGGGGCCATTATTAAGTAAAATAAGAGTGATTTGGATACAAGCACTGTAATACTGTGACAGTCAATCTGATAACTGAGACGGCTACTTAGTGGCTAATAGTTGGGTAGCATGTACAGTGTGGATCCGTTGGACAAGGGGTGACTCACATCCCGGATAGGATGGCATGAGATTTCATCACACTACTCGGAATGGCATGCAATTTAAAACTTATGAATTGTTTATTCCTGGAATTTTCTGTTTCATATTTTTGGACTGCTTATAACTGAAACTGTGGAAGGCGAAATTCCAGACACACGGGAACTACTGTAGTTCTCAAATGGTAATGCTGCCAACATATCACAAAGTTAACCCTAAAGGAGGTGAGGGGTGAAAGTTTGTTCTCAGAGTGAGAGAAGCGCTACCAAATGCATTTTCTCACTTGACTGGTAAGAGAAGAAGAGTCCTGTTTCCTAGGAATAAGCTTGGTAGTTACCTAACGTGTATTAACTTGTTTAATCCTCATAAAAACTCTGAAGTAGATATGGTTAGTCTTCTCATTTGAAAGAGGAAGGAACTGGTGCAGGGAGTCGTTATCAGTAGAGCTGCTCTGTGCTCCTCCAAGCCAGTCCAGTTCTGATTTTATTCATTCGAAGTCCTTCCCTGACTTCATTCGAAATATCCTTTATCTACAGAATTGTGTTTGGTTAGTTGCCACAAAAACTATGTTCTCCTGCAGCTACCATGCCCGTAAGATTTTTCTCCATTCTTCTTTCTATATCCCCTCATTGCCATGTACCAGTATTGGGCAGGGTCTGCCTTGATCTGATTGACAGCAGTAAAAGAAGCCTCAAGGAGAACTGCTGTTCTGGACCTAATTCTAACCAACAAGAAAGGCCTAGCTGGTGAAGTAGAATACTAATAATTAACATGTTTGTAGTCCTTTATAGTGCACAGTGGACGTTGTCAGATATGCCCTAAAGGTTAGGAAGTAGGACTATAATATTGCAAGTGAAATCAGTGAGGGGGAAACGGAAAGAGAATGGCCAAGAGCGTATTACTCTACACACACACACCCCATATATACATGCCTTAACACACACATGTATATATATGGTTGGTAGCACTCCTACGGAAGGTATCCTGAATGTTCAAGGCTGAAATGTGCTGAGGCATGAATAATAATAAGGACCTTTTTTTTTTAAGTTATAAGTTGATATTAACAGCAAGAAAAACTAGAAAGAGGCAAGTGTCAGACTTAAAGCTCTGGCTGTTAGCTAATGATGACTGAGAAAGTGGTCACTTTCTGTTTTGCTCTTATATCTTCAAAGATAATAATCCTCGGAATGGAACTGAATAAAACAGATATTCAGTAGGAAGAGGGAACTGATAGCTAAGATAAACAAAATGGAAAGAGAACACTCAGTGTTTTAAATGAGTTTGTTTGTTGATCCAGTTGCATTTCATGGAAAAACTCTGAACTTGTGACCAAGATTTTTTAGTAATCTTTATCAGTGTTTCCCGAACATCCCTAATTAGAAGTTACCCTGAGTGCTCATAAAAATGCAGGCAAAAGGAGAACCCTGTGGGGGGCTTTGGAATTGAGGATATTAATGTGAATTTATGATTTTGAAAATATGTGAGTGTGTATAGATATTATCTATATATTTATATGTTTATATCCATATATATATTTACTACCTCTGTCCACTGAGAGCCAAGAAGCAAAGACACCCCGGTCTAGTGAGCACACCTGGCACCCAGATCTTTGCCTCTAGCACTGTTACTCTCCACTAAGAACTAGAGTTCCTCGGAAAAGTGGCTGGTTCCAGGACTAGCACAGAATGGGTAAAGGTGAAAGAAAAGAATGTTGGGGCAGACCACAAGGACACAGGAGCCAGATTGAAGAAGCAGATCCCTCTGACCAAATCAGGAACAATTTGAGCACCAAAATAATTAAGTAATTATTATTACTTAAGGAATTATTAGTGGTACCTTTAATAGAGAATTATTAAGGGTAATATAATGAGCTGTTCTGAATCACGGAAAAGTTAAAAGTCCATGTCGATTTTAAGTACATTAACAAATGAGGGAGAAGGGAGGTCCCTTGCTTATAGTAGAATACCAAGGGCTTACTGGTAAATATGGAGGGAATACTGGAGTTAGAAGGTCCTCTTTTAACAGCTGTCATGGTAAGATCAGGTAAGAGAGGACTGGGCAAACATCAATGAATGCTAAATTGAGGGCAAAATGTTGATGTACAGAATATTTGCATGGTCTTAAAGTGTCTCCTCACAGACTGCTTATTAGTTAAAAAAATGAGAAAAGATATACAGTGGAGAAATCAGGCAACACATTTACTGAGTGTTACTGAGGGACACCCAGAGAAGGACACAGTGTCATTTTATGCAGTATTTCAATCATAAGGGGACGTCAGACAGACACAAAATAAGGGAGTTCCAATAAAAAAGGAAGAATGGGACTCTGTTCTTTTAAAATGTCAATATGATAAAAGACAAAGAAAGGCTGTGGAAAATGTTCCAGATTAAAGGAGGCTGAGGAGGTGTGCCAGCTAAGTACAGCGTCTCATCCTAGGCTGCATCCTGTGCTGGACGGAGAGACACCAAAAGGGGTTTATTAGAGCAATTAAGGAAATTAACATGTGGATGACAGATTCAATTGGATGAAATATTATATCAAAGTAAATTTATGAAATTGATAACTACACTATGATTATGAAAGGGAATATTCCTCGTCTTAGGAAATACATGCTGGCGTATTTAGGGGTAAAGGACCATAAATTACATAACTTATGTAGGATATCCTCAAATGGTTCACAAAGTAGTTGTGTGTATGTGTTATAGTAACAGAACAAATGACGAAGCAACTAGGATAAATTGCTAAAAATAGGTGAATCTTGGGTAAAGGGTATATGGATGATTTTTGTACTATTTCTGTTTTGCAATATTTTATAAATTTGGAATTATTTCCTAATAAATGTTAAGAAAAGGAAACCAAAAAAAAGAATTTCCCAGATCCCTTCCTTGGAGATTGCAGTTCAGTAGGTCTGAAGTAGACCCTGTGAATTTGTGTTTTTGACAGTTCCCTAGGTGATACCATCGAAGAAGTTTGGGAAACATCACTTAAAGCGTTTGAAAAACAAAAGAAAAACTTTGAGAGAAGTGGGCAAAAATTGTTCTTTTTTTATAAAAAGGAAAGCTGATTCTACAAATCACAGTCCATTTAGCACAAGGTTGATGTTAGGCAATATTCTAGAATAAGTTATTTTTAAACAGTATATGTTTCCTTAGAGAAGCAGTGATAACAGGCAGCAGGAGTCCTTTAGGATTGTCATGCCTGGTGAATGAACATTGTTTGGTTTATTGGATAGACATAAAAAACAGCCTTTTTTCCCCTTCCTCTCAGCCTTTGGAATCAAATGGATGCAGATTCAAAACCTACCACTTCAGGCACAGACCTATGCCACTTGTCTGTCAGTAGCCATGCTGTGACAGTGGCTCACATACAAAAAGAGGAAGGTTGGCAACAGATGTTAGCTCAGGGAGAATCTTCTTCAGCAAAAAAAAAACACCTACCACTTAACCAGCTATGTGACCTTAGATAGAATTTCTCAGCTTCCTCACTTATAAAATGGGCATACAATACCAACCTGATAAAGGTTGCCACGAGGATTGAAGACATAATGTATATAAAGTTCCCAGTACAATTCCTCATCCTTAGATTCTCAAGTTGTGATTAAGTATCGGTCTTTATGTATTTCATGGGCTACCATTTTTTTTAAAAAAAAATCAGTAGACTTGCTGTGTTAATTCTAGAGAATGAAATAAGAATCAATGAAGAGAAAATGTGAAAGGGAACATGTTTGTTTACTAGTGAAGAACTTTGTCATAACTAAAGCTACCTTAAAAAATAGAAGCGTCACAAGGAAAAACAATTTGTAAATAATGTGAGGTGATGGGTTTTAACTAAACTTATTGTAGTAATCATTTCACAATATATATATCCATCAGATCACTATGTTGTAGACCTTAAAATTATACAATGTTATATGTCAATTATATCCCAGTAGAACTGGAAAAAATAATTTGAAAAAAGTAGAAGTGACCACTTTAGAATGGAATGACCACGGGGGCAGATGCTGAGCTGCTAAAGGGACTCCTACCTTCTCAGCAGTTTGAGTCAGGCCATGTGAGGACCCTTTGCACTCGAGATTGTGAGGTGCTCATGGGAGGGTCCCAATTAGTGGCTCTGCCAATAATCACTAAAAAGCCATGGTTAGGGAAAAAGTTTTGTGTATTAGTCAGTACTTCTCAGGTCACACTTTTTGAGGAACAGTTTAAAAAGAGAAACTCATTCCAGACTATGAAGACATTATCAGAGAGCCTTTGGCCCTTACTTTAACCCTAAATAAAGTAACATGAAAAATCCAGAGAGAATTGTATGTTTTGTGCACATCTGAACTCTCTTTTGAGTGGATTTTTAAAATGAAGAATTATAAAGAGAATTGTCATGGCCACATCTTGCCGTTGTTACTCAAAAATTGTTTAATTGATGTATATGACTAAAACTCTAAATTACTTTTTCTCATTAAAATTTCCTGAAGCGGGGAGAAAACAGAGGACTAACTATATTCTTAAGCCATATTTTGTCTGTATTCTCTCTTAAAACTGCTGGCTTTTTCCTTTTGGGTTGATTTTCTTCATAAATTTTAACTTTTGAGCAGTGGATGTGAGAATTAGAAACTCTTCTAAGTGTTTAAAAAGCCATCCAGTGCCTACTGTATAAGTAGTTAGCTGACTTGATTAGATAATATTTTAGGGCTAATAAAATTACGATTGTATATCATTAATCTTGGTTCAGATATCACAAATGAACAGACATGGTCACAAAGGGATTCTAGCTGGGAGAATATAATTGGATCAGAGGAAAAGGAGGGGGGGATCTCTAATTAGAGTAGGCTTTTGGATACAACGTAGAGGTGGAGTTCTCCTTTTCCTGCTGAGTAGGTGATTTATAAAAGCGTTTAGAGGTGGTGCAAAGCCCTTTTAAAGGTTGGCTTTCAAAATCATAATGTGTTGGCCACAAATGTCCCTGTATATGTAAGCTATAGGCAGAGATTTTAAATGCTGCCATGTCTAGGTATGTTCTAATGACGAAACACAAAGACTGCTTCTATTCAAGTATATGATTATTAAGACACATGAAAGCACCAGCTCTTTAGAAACCATCCTTTCTGTGTTTCATTCCATGGTGGAATATTTTAATGTCACATCAGTATTTTTTCTGTCTCAGATGTTTACCCTTGTTTTGTTATCCATATATGATTGCTGGACTGAGGAAGTATTGCGTAGAGTGAGAGGGGCTTTGAATTTTTTTAATATGCAATAGGTTAATCACTGGTAGAGATACTGGTAGATCTTTTGTTTTTCTTTTAATTTTTAAATTTTAATTTGAAGGTCTGGTGTTTAAAAAAACAAAAAGATTGGGTACCTTTGCCAGAGTACTTAAGTATGTATCTTTTAGTGTTTCTAGATTTACATGGTATGAGTCTTAAAATCAAGGCCTTTAAAGTAAAAACTGTTAACAAATCTTGCTTTTAAAGGAATTTATTTTATCTAAACATAGCATTTTCTACACCTCCCTTCAGGTACATTATAAATCAGGAAAATTATAAAATTTTAGGACTTAATTGATACTCTTATCAAAGCCAATTTCAAAGCATTGCGCTATAGCTCCCTTTAAACAGAACATGTAATTTCATATCACACTGCTTACTCCTTGAACTAGATTGACTAGAATTACATACAACGCATGTCTTAGGAGGTTGTTATATACATTTACCACTAAAGCAGTAGGTCCTAAGGTGTGGTCCCCAGAACTGCTGAATCAGAAACTCTGGGATAGAGCCTGGCAATATGTATTTAACAAGCCTTCCACGTGATTCTGATGCACACTGAAAGTTAGAGAACCATTGCACTAAAGCATATTTCTGTTGCTTTTCCCAGGAAAAAAGCTGTAATGTCCAGTTAAAGTGAAACTTTTGCATTCCTCCCTGAAGAAAAGGCAGCTTATCATCCTTCCACATGATACCAGCTCATCTTTCCTTCTCTTCCTTCATTGGCTGAATATATTTCCTTAGATCCCATACATGGTTAGAGTGGGTTTAGCCAGGCCTCAGCATCTCATTTAGAGCTCTGAGATGTGAGCAGTCAGAGAACACCGGCCTCATCTGTGTCCCTGCCAACCCTGCCAAGCATGAAAGCTCACCTGGTTTTCAGTTCGTATCAGCAGATAGAGAAGCATCAGTAAAATCTGATGGAGGCTAGTTGTCTCTTGAGACAAAATAACAAGATTGAAAATGGAAGCAGCAACATAACTAGTGTTTGTATGTTGGAGTAACAGCTTGCATATTAGGTACTGAAATGAGAAATTGAATATCACGGAGGAAATTTATAATCAAACAGTAGTAAGTAAATGATAGAAAAAGGAGAAGCCTGCCTTAAAATTCAGGTCAGGGGCTGGCCCTGAGGCATAGTGATTAAGTTCTGCGTACTCTGGCAGCCGAGGTTTGTAGGCCTGGATCCCAGGCGTGGACCTGTACTACTCATCAAGCCATGCTGCGGCAGTGACCCACATACAAAATAGAGAAAGATGACACAGATGTTAGCTCGGATAGAATCTTCCTCAAACAAAAAAAAGGAAGATTGGCAACAGATGTTAGCTCAGGGCAAATCTTCCTCATCAAAAAAAAAAAAAAAACTCAGATCAGGGCCCAGTATAGGTTTGAATAACAAAAAAATCTTATTCTTCTGACCATATGGAATATTTCAGCAATATTTATTAAAGCTAAATATCAAAGAAAGCAGTTTTACAAAGAAAAATGACTAAGATGGTTCCCAGATTATTAACCTCTAAACGTTTCAAAGCCCTGGTTTCTGGACATATAAAACTTTTTACTCAACTCTGTGTTGCCAACTTAATGGGAGTTTTGGAATATCAAGTAGATCAATGTTAGCTTTTTCTTCAGTCATACAATGGCCTTTCATTACATTACTCTTGGCCAAATGCAGAATGTATTTACAGAATACATACTATAAGTACATATAATATGTTAGTACGCCTGTTATCGTAAACTGAAATATTCTTTTCCAAAATTTGCTGTGGCTTAAAAACTACAAGCTACAAAAATTTAGAATTACATATGTATAAAGTTGCAGAGAAGAAATTTCCAGGGGCTCTTTGGAAATTTTATTGGAATCTGCATAGAACATTTTTTTTAATCTACGGAACTCTTGGCTCATATAGTTGGTTTAAGGACTATGGAAGGCTCTGTGTGGGTAATATCTGCTTTTATTCTTCAGTGATGATATGGATTAGAATAGCGTGTAAACCTTACTTCATTTTCTGCAAGCTTTTGAAGCTGCTAATTTTAATAATCTAGATATATTTGGCCAGTAATATGTGTTTTTCTTTCTCAATGTATTTCAGTTTAGAAATAAAGTTTTTAGCAATCAATGATTACTCTAATATGACAATGTTTTCTTATTTCAAACAGCTAGTTAAAGGCCTTCAGCAAGAGCTGAATCGATTATATTCCCTTTTCTGTTCTCGGAATCCAGACTTTGAAGAAAAAGGGGGTAAGGTCTCAATAGTGTCACATTCCTTGGGATGTGTGATCACTTATGACATAATGACTGGCTGGAACCCAGTCCGCCTCTATGAACAGTTGCTGCAAAAGGAGGAGGAGTTGCCTGATGCGCGATGGATGGGCTATGAAGAGCGACGTCTCCTTGACGAGCTCTATTTAACAAAACGGCGGTAAGATGCCCTAGTCTCTGAAGACAGTTTAAAATGACTTCATGGAATTACTGGACTTCATAGGAGAATGCTTTTAAGATTCTCATGATAAAGAAGAAATATGTTGTTTAGGGTACTAAGATTGTTAGATAACATGCCTAATCAAGCTAGAGACTATTAATTTCATGCTAATTACATATGTTTTCCTACAGCATAAAATAAATGGTTTTGTCATCTTCCTCTTTTCCCTTCTGTCTTGTCTTCACAATTTATTTAGCATGAAATCTAAAATATATTCCAGGCTGAGTCACTGCATAGAATCCTTATTGAAAATGTTTGCCAGTGTGTAGTCCTTTGTAGTTTTACTAATCTTAGAGATGGGCCTTTACCTTTCTGATTATTCTGAAAATCATTTAAAGCCCTTTTTTCTTGGCAAGTATGTTTTTGACAGATTTTATAATTATCTGATCACTTGTGGCCTTCCTGATGCTATCTTTTAATTCTTTGCTACATTCCTATCTTCATATATAGTTACGAGCTCTATCTTCTTTGTCCTCTTAGCAATCATCTGATCAGTTCTTAACAGTGAAAAGTCACTCGTTTTGATAGTTAACATTATATAAAAACAACCAATTTAGTTGACTAAAATTCTTAGGAAGCCTTGGATTTATTTTAGTGTCATAGAAGTTGTCTAAGATATCTAAATTGCATTTAGAATCTTATTAAGTACAATAAGCTAGATACACAAATCATACAGTGTCAAAATAATTGATAGTTTTGAAAGAAAATATGTTGGCAAGTCTTAGAGCATCATTTTAGATATAAAATCCGGTAAAGTTTTTTAACAGCTTTAGAAAATGAACAGCACTTTTTTTTAACTTAGTTTCATTGTTTATTAAATGTAAGTAGATACAAAACATTATAATTGAAAAAAATTGAAATAATCCAAATGTTCATCAGCAGATAAGGTTAAATAAACTGTAGTTCACCCATATGGTAGACAGTTACACAACTGTTACAGAGACTGAAGCAGATCAAGAAGCAGTGAAATGAAAAGATCTCTAAGATCCATTATTGAATGTAGAAAAAAGGACACAGAACAGTATATGTGGTATGAACGTTTGATGTGACTTTTTTAAAGGTGTATATATGCTTGTACTTGCCTCACATTTTACTGAAAGATCTCCCCAAAAAAATGTTAACAGCAGGTGTTATGAAGAGTAGGGGTACTTTCACTAATCATTTCGTAAACTTGTGTAGATTTTTCTGTACTACAGCAAGTGCATTTGCCAAATACTGTCCATACGGGTTAATTTGAGGGATTAGATACTGAGGCATCCTTTTCTTCTCTATACTTTAGTGAACTAGTGAGCGTCTAGTATTTATGGAATTATGAATACGAGTGTGTTCATAATCTCACACTGCTTCCTAGGCTGAGAGAAATAGAAGAACGGCTGTGTGGACTCAAGGCATCGTCTGTGACACAAACACCTGCCTTAAAGTTTAAGGTAAAGAAAGATAGATGAGATTTTCATTATTGATCTCAATTTTTTTTCCAAACATCATTTGAAGTATGACATTAGGATTCAAATGAAATCTTAATAATTGTTCTTTCAAATGAATATTTATTGAACACATACTCTGTGTTGGACACAGTTTCTGGGTTCTACAAAGAAAAGAATGGACGAGACAGTTCCTCGGCCCTCAGGTTATATAACGAAGTGTTATTGGTGCTGTTAGCAGTATACAGAGTGATACATGCGCGAGAGAGAGGTTTTAATTTTGCCTGGAGAAGTTTACGAAGGAATGACATTTGATCTCAGCAAATTGGATATTGCCAAGTGGAAGAAAAGAGGACTGCTGTTCTGTGGGAAGAAGCAGCATGAACAAAGGTGTGGAGGGATGTAACTACCTAGTACCTCCAAGAAACATCACGAAACCTTGAGTATTGGGAACAGAAAAATAGATCTGGAAGATATTTAGTATTTAGAATTAACAAACCTTAGTGACCAACTAGTTGTGGGTGGTAAGAAAAATGAGTGGAGGTATATCAGTGAGAATTCCAGGGATGGAAAATTAGCATTTCCATCAATGAGAATGTGACACAAAAGCACAAGAAAGAGGCGGGTGTAGTTAGTCTGGAGCAGGGCGAGCAAGCTAGTTTGGCTACAATAAACAGGACCCAGAGCAAGGGGCTGTAGGAGAGCAAGAAGAGCTGGAAGGAAAGAACTTATATATGATATAGGCAGTAGAAGCTTTTCAGGGTTTTTGAGCATCAGAATGGAGCAGTGATTTAGAAGGAAGTGACAGAGAGATGTCGACATTGATCTACTGTTGGAAAGAACACAGCCTATAGCTGAATAACAAATAATTTGTTTGCAGTGTTACATGGAGTATGGCATGTTTCCTAATACTCATTTCTTTTGAATGTATGCCCATGTCTAGTGTGTTATATCATCTCTTCTTGAAATCTGTTTCTTTATCACAGGAACTTAACATACAGGTTAAGTTATGGAATGATGTAGAAATTTTTTTTAAAACAGAATTTTCTTATTGAATCTATCTCCATGACTTACAAAGTTTTTTTTTTAACTTATACATTTAAAAGCCATAAGGTAAAGTAATAATATACATTTAAAAACCGTAAGAGCATGGTCTTTGGAGTCATCCCCACCAGGAATTTGAGTTCCATCTCTACCACCATTATTATACATAATCAATGTTAAATGTATAGAATTGATTTGGTAGAAAAAGTAAACTCTTCTATTTCATGGCTTGAGTATTTTACTGGAGAGTTGAGTATGATCCACCAAGTGTATTAGGATCTCAAAATTCAATATCACATTACTAGAGCTTATGTACTATAATTGTGTATCCTTCTAATATGTAGTTATATGTAGCCTAATAATAAGGATTTTTAATTGTTATTTAATTAGTCATAGAGAAAAATGTAGAAATCTGAAATTTAAAAAGGAGTGTCTCATAAATTGGCAAATGAATATTTAGCACTTGAGTTCTAAAAGGAATAGAAATTTTTCTTTGCCTCTTAACCAGCAGATGGATTTACTTTTAGAATACAGATGTTCAATCTGTTACAAGTGACCGTTGAACTTAAAAAAAAGAAGAAAATATTGACAAACGTTGGTCTGGAGAGTGGGAAAGTTTGGTTCTGATCATGAGGCTTTGCCTAACTAGTAAAGTAACATTAGCCAAATCGTTTAACATCTCTGAATTTATCTGATTGTCCCTGGACAAGGAGATTAAACTAAATATCGAAAAGTCTTTTTCGCCTTTAAAATTCTTTGAAGAATTTGGGCATCACTAAAGAGGATTACTCTTACCTGGGAGAGAATAACTCCTTTGTGTGTTTGTCTATCAGACTGCAGACCAGTCATAAACAGAGAAAGGAAAGTTGTTTATTCTGTGGATTTAACAATTTAATAAGCATTTATGAAGTACCCGGCCAGTGCATAAAGCAGTTTCCTGGGGTAGATTTGTGTATGCCTGTATGCCTATGTCTATCAAGCAGAAAGGACTTACACAGCTTTCTCTTCTATCTCAACTATTTTTTGTATCTTTCTCTTTCCTTTATCCTCTCCTCACTTTACAGATGAAGAAATTACCTTAATCCTTTCACAAATCACTGTTTTCATCTGTGTCACTATTATTTCACTTGCTTTTTCTTTTCCTTTTTTTAAAGATTGGCACCTGAGCTAACATCTGTTGCCAGTCTTTTTTTTTTTTTTTTTTCCTTCTTCTCCCCAAAGCCCCACAGTACATAATCGTATATTCTAGTTGTGAGTGCCTCTGGTTGTGCTGTGTGGGACGCTGCCTCAGCATGGCTCCAAGAGGGGTGCCAAGTCCATACCCAGGATCCAAACTGGTGAAATCCTGGGCTGCCAAAGTGGAATGTGTGAACAACCACTCAGCCACGGGGCCCCTCACTTTTTTTTCTTATATTTTTAATTTTTCTTAATACAAGTTAATTTTCTGCAGCCTTCAAACATTTTTTTCAAGTAATTTTATTGAGATCATAATTTCAGGTATACATTATTGTTCATCAGTTTCTGAATACACTTAATTGTGCTCACCCCAAGTAGTCTAATTTTTAACCATCACCATACATATGTGCCCCTTTATCCCTTTCCCCCACCCCACCAACTCTCTTCCTCTCTGGTGACCACTAATCTCTTCTCTTTATCCATGTATTTGTTATTGCCCACATATGAGTGAAATCATGCAGTAACTGTCTGGTGCAGTAGATGAGAGTTCCCTTTCTCCACATCCTCTCCAACATTTGTTCTTTTTTGTCTTGGTAATTATAGCCATTCTGACAGGTATAAGGTGATATTTCATCATAGTTTTGATTTGCATTTCCCTAATAATTAGTGATGTTGAGCATCATTTCATGTGTCTGTTGGCCATCTATGTATCTTCCTTGGAAAAGTGTCTGTTCGTATCCTCTGCCTATTTTTTGATTGAGTTGTTTGTTTTTACTTTGTTGAGTTGTATGAGTTCTTTATATATTTTAGAGATAACCACCTGTCTGATAAATGATTTGCAAATATTTTCTCCCAGTTGGTGGGTTGTCTTTCCCTTTTGTTCATGATTTCCTTTGCTTTGCAGAAGCTTTTTAGTCTGACATAGTCCCATTTGTTAACTTTTTCTTTTGTTTCCCTTGCCTGAGTAGACATGGTATTTGAAAAAATGTTACTAAGACCAATGTCAAACAGTGTATTGCCTATATTTTCTTGTAAGAGTTTTATGGTTTCAGGTTTTACATTCAAATCTTCAATCTATTTAGAGTTAATTTTTGTGTGTGGTGCAAGTTAATGGTCTACTTTCATTCTTTTGCATGTGGCTGTCAGTTTTCCCAAGACCATTTATTGAAGAGATTTTCCCTTCTCCATTGTATGTTCTTGGCTCCTTTGTGTCAAAGATTAACTGTCTGTAGACGTGTGGTTTTATTTCTGGGCTTTCAGTTCTGTTCCATTGATCTGTGTGTCTGTTTTTGTGCCAGTACCATGCTGTTTTGATTACGATAGCTTTGTAGTATGTTTTGAAGTCAGGGATTGTGATGCCTCCAGCTTTCTTCTTTTTTCTCAGGATTCCTGTGGCTATTCAGGGTCTTTTGTTGTTCCATGTAAGTTTTTTAATTCTTTGTTCTATTTCTGTGAAGAATGTCATTGGGATTCTGATCGGGATTGCATTGAATCTCTAGATTGCTTTAGGTAGTATAGACATTTTAACTATGTTTGTTCTTCCAACCCATGAGCATGGAATATCTTTCCATTTCTTTAAGTCTTCTTCAGTTTCTTTCAATAATGTCTTATAGTTTTCAGTGTATAGGTCTTTCACCTCTTTGGTTAAGTTTATTCCTAGGTATTTTATTCTTTTAGTTGTGATTGTAAATGGGACTATACTCTTGATTTCTCTTTCTGCTAGTTCATTGTTAGTGTGTAGAAAAGCAACTGATTTTTTAAAATTGATTTTGTACCCTTCAACTTTGCTGTAGTTGTTGATTATTTCTGATGGTTTTCTGGTGGATTCTTTAGAGTTTTCTATATATAGAATCTTGTCATCTGCAAATAGCGAAAGTTTCACTTCTTCCTTTCCAATTTGGATTCCTTTTATTTCTTTTTCTTGCCTAATTGCTCTGGCCAGTACCTCCAGTACTATGTTGAATAGGAGTGGTGAGAGTGGGCACCCTTGTCTTGTTCCTGTTCTCAGAGGGATGGCTTTCAGTTTTCACCATTAAGTATGATGTTGGCTTTGGGTTTGTTGTATATGGGCTTTATTATGTTGAGGCACTTTCCTCCGTTACCCATTTTATTGAGAGTTTTTATCGTAAATGGATGTCGGGTCTCATCAGATGCTTTCTCTGCATCTATTCAGATGATCATCTGATTCTCATTCCTCAAGTTGTTGATGTGGTGTATCACATTGATTGATTTATGGATGTTGAACCATCCCTGCGTCTCTGGAATAAATCCCACTTGATTGTGGTGTATGATCCTTTTAATGTATTGCTGTATTCGGTTTGCCAATATTTTATTCAGGATTTTTGCACTTAAGTTCATCAGTGATATTGACCTGTAGTTTTTCTTGATGTTGTCCTTGTCTGGTTTTGGTATCAGGGTAATGTTGGCCTCATAGAATGTGTTAGGAAGCATTCCATCTCCTTCAATTTTTCAGAATAGTTTGAGAAGCATAGGTATTAAATCTTCTTTGAATGTTTGGTAGAATTCTCCAGAGAAGCCATCTGGTCCTGGACTTTTGTTTTTTGGAAGTTTTTCAATTACTGTTTCAATCTCTGTGCTTGTGATTGGTCTGTTCAGATTCTCTGTTTCTTCTTGATTCAGTTTTGGGAGGTTGTATGAGTCTAGGAATTCATCCATTTCTTACAGGTTATTAAATTTGTGGGCATATAGTTTTTCATAGTATTCTCTTATAATTCTTTGTATTTCTGCAGTATCTGTTGTAATTTCTCCTCTTTCATTTCTAATTTTATTTATTTGAGCATTCTCTTTTTTCTTGGTGTATCTGGCTAAGGGTTTGTCAATTTTATCTTCTCAAGGAACCAGCTCTTAGTTTCATTAATCCTTTCTACTGTTTTTTTAGTCTCTATTTCATTTATTTCTGCTCTGAGTTTTATTATTTCCCTCCTTCTGCTGACTTTGGGCTTTGTTTGTTCTTTTTCCAGCTCTTGTAGGTGCATTTTAAGATTACTTATTTGAGATTTTTCTTGCTTGTTGAGGTGTGCCTACATTGCTATGAATTTCCCTCTTGACCACTTTTCCTGCCTCCCGTAAGAGGTGGTATATTGTATTTTCATTTGTCTCCAGGTATTTTTTAATTTCCCCTTTGATTTCTTCAATGATCCAGTGGTTGGTTGACAGCATGTTTTTTAGTTTCCACATATTTCTGACTTTCCCAGTTGTTTTCTTGTGGTTGATTTCTAGCTTCATAGCATTGTGGTTGGAAAAGATTGTTGGGATGATTTCAGTCTTCTTAAATTTATTGAGGCTTGCCTTGTTTCTCAACATATCATGTATCTTTGACAGTGATCCGTGTGCACTTGAAGAAGAATGTATATTCTGCTGTTTTTGGATGGAATGCTCTGTATATAGCTATTAAGTCCATCAGATCAAGTGTTTCATTTAAATCTACTATTTCCTTGTTGACATTTTGTCTGGATTATCTCTCCATTGATGTAAGTGGGGTGTTGAGGTCCCCTACTATTTTTATGTTGCTGTTAATTTCTCCCTTTAGGTCTGTTAACAATTACTTTATGTACTTTGGTGCCCCTGTGTTAGGTGCGTATATATAGATAATTGTTATATCATCTTGGTGGAGTGTTCCTTTTATCATTATATACTGGCCCTCTTTGTCTCTCATTGTCTTTTTTATCTTGAAGTTGGCTTTGTCTGCTAAAAGTTTAGCAACACTTGCTTTCTTTTGTTGGCCATTAGCTTGGAGTATTGTTTTCCATCCTTTCATTCTAAGCCTGTATTTGTCTTTGGAGCTGAGATGCATTTCCTGTAGGCAGCATTTTATGGGATCTTGAATTTTAATCCATCCGCATACTCTGTGTCTTTTGATTGGAGAATTCAATCCATTTATATTTAGAGTGATTATTGATATCTGAGGGCTTAATACTGCCATTCTATCTCTTATTTTCTGGTTGTTCTATGTTTCCATTGTTTCTCTTCCTTTGTATTCATCTGCTATTTCATTGTGGTGGTTTTCTGAGGAGGATTCCTCAGTTTTCTCTTTTTGTGAATTGTGGCTCTGCTCTGATTTTTTGTTTAGTGGTTACCATGAGAATTGTATGAAAGATATTGGAGATGGGATTGTCCGTTTTCTTAAGGCCTGTGCTCTCCATTAACCTAAGCAAGTACCTTCCCTTTCCTCTCCCTTTCTGAGTAATTGCTGTTACAAATCGTTCTTTTTAATGTTGTGAGTTTGTGACTAAGTTGAAGTCTTTATCATTACTTTTGATGCTTTCTTTCCCTTTCTCTTTTAAAAAGTTGTAATTGAGTCTTTGCCTCCTTTTTCTGATAGAAAGCTGCAGGTTTCTGATTTTGTCTGCCTATTTGTCTCCTTGCTTGGGGCTTTGTAGACCTTTGTCTTTTTGTTGCCACTGTGAGGGCATGTTTAATTATTTCTTGTAGGGAGGTCTAGTGGCAGTGAACTCCCTCAACTTTTGTTTATCTGGGAAGCTTTTTTTTTTTTTCTTTTTTTTTTCCAGTTTTTTTTTTTTATTGAGTTATTGATAGGTTACAATCTTGTGAAATTTCAATTGTACATTAATGTTTGTCAGTCATGTTGTAGGTGCACCACTTCACCCTTTGTGCCCACCCCCCACCCCACCTTTCCCCTGGTATCCACTAAACTGTTCTTGGTCCATAGTTTTAAATTCCTCATATGAGTGGAGTCATACACAGATTATCTTTCTCTCGCTGGCTTATTTCACTTAACATAATTCTCTCAAGGTCCATCCATGTTATTGGAAATGGAATGATTTTGTTCTGTTTTGCAGCTGAGTAGTATTCCATTGTATATATGTACCACATCTTCTTTATCCATTCGTCTGTTGATGGGCACTTAGGTTGCTTCCACGTCTTGGCTATTGTAAACAGTGCTGCAATAAACATTGGGGTGCATAGGACTTTTGGGATTGCTGACTTCAGGCTCTTTGGATAAATAACCAGTAGTGGGATGGCTGGGTCATAAGGTATTTCTATTCTTAACTTTTTGAGGAATCTCCATACTGTTTTCCATAGTGGCTGCACCAGTTTGCATTCCCACCAGCAGTGTATGAGGGTTCCTTTTTCTCCGCACCCTCTCCAACATTTGTTGCTATTAGTTTTAGATATTTTTGTCATTCTAACAGGTGTAAGGTGATATCTTAGTGTAGTTTTGATTTGCATTTCCCTGATGATCAGCGATGATGAGCATCTTTTCATGTGCCTATTGGCCATCAGTATATCTTCTTTGAAGAAATGTCTGTTCATGTCTCCAGCCCATTTTTTGATTGGGTTGTTTGATGTTTTCTGATTGAGTTGCGAGAGTTCTTTATATATTAAGGATATTAAGCCTTTGTCAGATATATGACTTGCAAATATTTTTTCCCAGTTAGTGGGTTGTTTTTTTGTTTCAATCCTGTTTTCATTTGCCTTGAAAATGCTCTTTAATCTGATGAAGTCCCATTTGTTTATTCTTTCTATTGTTTCCCTTCTCTGAGAAGGCATGGTGTCCGAAAAGATCTTTTAATACATGGTGTCCAAAAAGATCCTTTTAATACTGATGTCAAAGAGTGTACTGCCTAGGTTTTCTTCCAGAAGCCTTATGGTTTCAGGTCTCACCTTTAGGTCTTTAATCCATTTTGAGTTTATTTTGGTGAATGGTGAAAAAGAATGGTCAATTTTCATTCTTTTACATGTGGCTTTCCAGTTTTCCCAGCACCATTTGTTGAAAAGACTTTCTTTTCTCCATTGTATGCCCTCAGCTCCTTTGTCAAAGATAAGCTGTCCATAGATGTGTGGTTTTATTTCTGGGCTTTCAATTCTGTTCCATTGATCTGTGCACCTGTTTTTGTACCAGTACCATGCTGTTTTGATTACTGTAGCTTTGTAGTATGTTTTGAAGTCAGGGATTGTGATGCCTCCCGTTTTGTTCTTTTTTCTCAGGATTGCTTTAGCAGTTCGGGGTCTTTTGTTGCCCCATGTGAATTTTAGGATTCTTTGTTCTAATTCTGTAAAGAATGTCATTGGGATTCTGATTGGGATGGCGTTGAATCTGTAGATTGCTTTAGGTAGAACGGACATTTTAACTATGTTTATTCTTCCAATCCATGTACATGGAATGTCTTTCCATCTCCTTATGTCGTCATCCACTTCTCTCAGAAAGGCCTTGTAATTTTCATTATATAGGTCCTTCACTTCCTTAGTTAAATTTACCCCAAGGTATTTTATTCTTTTTGTTGCGATTGTGAATGGTATTCTATTCTTGAGTTCTTTTTCTGTTGGTTCATTACTGGAGTATAGAAATGCTACTGATTTATGCAAATTGATTTTATACCCTGCAACTTTGTTGTAGTTGTTGATTACTTCTGACAGTTTTCGGATGGATTCTTTGGGGTTTTCTATATATAAGATCATGTCGTCTGCAAACAGCGAGAGTTTCACTTCTTCCCTCCCTATTTGGATTCCTTTTATTCCTTTTTCTTGCCTGATTGCTCTGGCCAGGACCTCCAGAACTATGTTAAATAAGAGTGGTGATAGAGGGCATCCTTGTCTTGTTTATCTGGGAAAGCTTTTATTTCTCCATTGTATCTGAAGGAAAGTTTCACTGGATAGAGTATTCTTGGCTGAAAGTTTTTGTCCTTCAGTATTTTGAATATATCATTCCACTCTCCCCCAGCCTGTAGGGTTTCTGCCAAGAAATCTGCTGAAAGCCTGATAGAATCTCCTTTGTAGGTTATTTTCTTCTGCGTTGCTCCTCCTAATATTTTTTCTTTATCATTGACTTTTGCCATTTTTACTATTATATGCTTTGGAGAAGGTCTTTTGGCATTGATGAAATTAGGTGTTCTGTTAGTTTCCTTTATTTGTAAATCGGGAACCATCCCCAGGTTTGGGAAGTTCTCAGCAATTATTTCTTTGAACAAGCTCTTTCTCCCTCTGGAATACCTATAATCCTTATGTTGCTTTTCCTAATTGAGTTGGATATTTCTCAAAAAATTTCTTCATTTTTTTGAAATCTTAGTTCTGTCTCCTCCTCCACCTATAGAATTTCTACATTTTTATCCTCTAGAACACTAATTCTTTCCTCTGTAACATCAGTGCTATTTCTTAAGGATTCTAGATTGTTTTGTATTTCATTAATTATGCTTTTCATATCCAGAATTTCTGCTTGATTTTTTTTATAGTTTCAATCTCTTTGGTGAAGAGATTCATTTTATTGCTGAGCCCCTTGAATTGTCTTTCTGTGTTTTCTTGCATCTCGTTGAGTTTCCTTACGATAGCTGTTTTGAATTCTCTGTCATTTAGGTTCTGAATTTCTGTGTCTTCAGTTTTGGTTTCTAGAAAATTGTCATTTTCCTCCTGGTCTGAATATTTGCTGCAGTTTCTCATGGTGTTGGATGAAGTAATCTTTTGTCGGGGCACTTGTGGTGTTTTTAGGTTGCAGATTGCTCGTGTTACCGCTAGGGAGAAGCAGGAGCAACGTTTTTGGCCCTACCTTGTCTGCTCGATGCTGTGGGGGTATTTTGGGTGCATGCCCCAGCGTGGGGTGCATTCAGGCGCTTGTGCGGACTCTGCTTGGTGGGCAGGGCTTCCTGCTGAGACCTGAGCTAGGACCACTCCTTTGCACTGCAGGGACACTATGGGCTACCCCTCCCCACCAGGAGAGTGATAACCAGTGAGCTAAAAGCTGCCACCACCTCTTTCCACAGCTGCCCAGGACATGTTACCTCTTTTGGGGCTCAGCAGCACTGTGAGCATGCTCGCATGCAGGCCTCAGCTATGCTTGCCCCAGTGCATAGATCTGCTGCAGTCTCTGTTTACAGTCTGCAGGGCCACTGTGCTTGGCGGGTGGGGCTTTCTCACTGGACCAAGCTAGGGCCACTCCTTGGTGGCACAGGGGCATGGTGGGCTCCGGTCATCACCACAAGAGCGATCATGATTACAGGCTAAGGGTCACTACCACCTCCTCCTACAGTCACCCCGCTGCATGTTCCCACTTTCAGGGCACTTGTGCCAGGTTGGAAAACGTTCATGTGCATGCACAGGGCTACTAGGGAGAGAAGGGCATGCTCACCTCTCTCTGCCACTTCCAGGGGGACCAGTCCGACCACCCTCAGATTTGTAGCTGCATGTGTGTCTCACGCGTCCTGTTGTGCTGTGTGGGCTCCCTCTGTTGGTCAGTGAATGTCCATTTAAGTTGTAGCTCAAAATGGGAGAGACAGAGGGAACAGCTCACTCTTCCATGTTGCTGATGTCATCTACAAACATTCTGGTTATCCAATCTTTTAAAAAAAGAACTATATTTAACATAAAAGTACCATCTCAAAATGCATACTCATTCATATGTATTTTTTAATTTGGACATAGAGAAAAATCACTCCAGAGACATTGTGGGGAAGGAATTAAAGGAGTTTAAAATTGGAGGCAGGGACACTGTTACCATATAGTCCATTTGAGCTGTGATGAGGTGAAATGTTAGACTCTGTTGGAATGATTTCTTAGACGCTGGGGGCGAGAGGGAAGGATGTATTTGGGATGTCTCACTCATGAAGAGATGGAACATGTAAGAGAGGTAGGGGGCGCTTAGGAGGGAAAGAGATTGCGTTCTGTGTGCAGTGCAGCACTGTGACACCCTGTTTTCCTTGAAGGCCTCTCCTCCCTTGGCCTCCATGATACTACTTTATCCTGGTTCCCTTTCTCCTTTCACTCTCCCTGTTGTAGTTTTACCTCCCTCACCTGCTAATCAAATAGATAGTCCTCATAGTTCTATCAAAATCCCTTTTTTACTCTGTGCACTTCCTAGGCAGTCTTACCCATTCTCTTGGTTTTCCATGTCACTTCTATGATGGTGACACACAGACTTAGATGATGATATATGCAATTCTATATCTCTTGCCCTAAATTTTCAGCTACCTGTTAGATGTGTTACAGATACCTCAAACTTATTATGAACAAAAGCAGGATTTACCTAGAGCTTCCTGTTAGGATTAATGGAACCACTATCCTCCCAATCAGCCAGACTCAAATCTTGTGACTTGCCTCTGACTCATTCCTCATCTCCATTCACTCAGATTGATTCCACCCTAACCTCTCATATTTCCGTTTCTGAATGGAACAGTTTGTCCTGCCCAGGTTCAGATTATCTTTTGCCTAAACTCTTTGAGTAGTTTCCTAATTTGTCTCTGAGCCACCAGCCTCTCAATTTTCCAGTTCATCCGCAAGCTAGTACCAGGTTTACTAGCCTCCTAAAACATGGGTCAAATCCTATTGTCCTTCACTACTTATAAATTAAGTCCAGCTTTCTAACTCAAACAGTCAAGATTCTGTACATTTTCATTTCAAACTACATTTTCCCCACACCCAGTTTTTCAGCCATGTCACACTATTTCTGTTCTCTAAATTGAGCCACGTTCTTTCTTGCCTCTGCTTTATAGTTCATGTGGTTGTATCAGTCTGGAATGTCCTTTTTCCCAGCCCCAGTGTCCCAACCCCAACTGTGGAAATCCTTTTCATCTTTTGTGGTCAGTGTAAGTGCTTCCTCCTTTGTAAAGCCCTCAGAGTTGGAATTAATTGTTCCTGTCTCTGCTCTCTTTCACTCTATTATGGATTTATTTTATTCTGCCTCCCCCACAGGATTGTAAACTCTGAGTGCAGAAGCTCTGCCTTATTGGTCTTTCTATCCTTAAGAGCACCTAGTGTGTTACTTCACTCAAAATGGCACTGTGGACAAGTGGTTGAGTTCTCATGCTCTGCTTTGATGGCCTGGGGTTCGCCGGTTCAGATCCTGGGCACACACCTACACACCGCTCATCAAGCCATGCTGTGGCGGCATCCCACATAGAAGAACTGGAATGACCTACAACTAGGAGATACAACTATGTACTGGGGCTTTGGGGAGAAAAAAACGAGGAGGATTGGCAGCAGCTGTTAGCTCAGGACCAATCTTCCTCACCAAAAAGCATAAGAAAAAAATAGTAGCTTAGGAAGGGAGGAAGGCAAAAGGAGTGACAGGGCACATGTATGGTGACAGATGGTAAGTAGTCTTTGGGTGGTGAACATGATGTAGTCTACACAGAAATCAAAATATGATATGCATCTGAAATTTATATAATGTTATAAACCCGTTACCTCAATAAAAAAATTTAATTTAAAAAAATAGCTTAATAAATCTTTAATTAGTGTATGGAAACACACAATGAAATGATCTTCCTTCTTCTATCCACCTTTTCTCATTCTTCATTTTCTATTAGATTTAAAGATAATGAAGTTGCTCCTGTAAATAGATTGTTTAGGATAATTAGTGGTTGGTGTATAGTTAACAAATAATGCGAATACCATCTAGACAAAACTCATTAAAAAAGACATATTTGGAGATAATTTTATTGTTTGTATTTTATCATATATTATGTCGTGGCCAAATTCTATTGAAAAACACTTCACCATTTTTAAAATTTAGGATGACTTTGTCATTTTAGGTTGAGAATTTCTTCTGCATGGGATCCCCACTAGCAGTTTTTTTGGCATTGCGTGGCATCCGCCCAGGAAACACTGGAAGTCAAGACCATATTTTGCCCAGAGAGATTTGTAACCGGTTACTAAATATTTTTCATCCGACAGATCCAGTGGTGAGTTGCAGATACATTTTTCTCTCAATATTAAATTGTTCCTAAAAGAATCCATAAGAAATCTTGCAAAGTACCATTGAATTAATGAGAAAAATTCATTTATCTGATTCTATTTGCGTAGGTTCCTGTTTTTAGAACTTTTATGTTTTGGTTAATTTAGGACTCAGGAAATAAAATATCTTAGAGTTGATCTGTTTATATTTTAACTTGTAGTGTAAGAGTATAATGTAAAAATATGATCTCTGGACAGTTAATACAAGGGACAGGAGTCATCTGGACTTTCAAACTTTAACCAGTTGTAATACTAATTAACAACCATAAATTTTTAAAATCCCACTTTACTTTTTTCTCTAAAGCATGCTACAATATTGAAATATGTTGATAGATCCTCATAGAAATGAAAATATTTAAGTATTGTGTATTAAACATGAAAAAATAGAAGAGTTTATTTTAGCCTGGTAGAATTATAAAATTTTGGATTTTTACATTCTCATTTCTTTGTACTGTAAATAATTTTTTTTAATGTGAACACTCCAAAGATCTTGCATGCAGGTAAGCAGTTTATATGCCAAGTATGATTTTTAGGTGAGAAAAATGCTTCCTTAAAATCTTTTTTTAGGGATAAGCTAGATAGAACTAAATTTTTTTTTTTGAGGGAGATTAGCCCTGAGCTAATACCTGCTGCCAATCCTCCTCTTTTTGCTGAGGAAGACTAGCCCCGAGCTAACGTCCATGCCCATCTTCCTCTACTTTATATGGGGGACACCTGCCACAGCATGGCTTGACAAGCAGTGCGGTGTCCCCACCCGGGATCCGAACCGGTGAATCCCGGGCCGCCAAAGCGGAACGTGGGAACTTAACAGCTGTGCCACCAGGCCCGCTCCTAGATAGAACTAAATTTAAAAGAAACTACTCTCTATAGCATTCCTTCTCTGAAAAACAGCTTTATATAATTGGGTAAAGTTTTTTAAAAGATCTTTAGCTAGTAGCAAATAAATATAACATTGACTAGACACTACATTTTAGAAAATTACCCATATGTGAAAGAATCAAAACTGCTCTATTTAAGAAATAACTTTCACTGACCTGGAGTCTAGTATTAGATTCGAATACAGCCTGCACAGTCCTGGCCAAGTCACTTCTGAGACGTGTTTCTCATCTATATGACGCACACGATAATATTTTACTTCATAGGGTTGTCAGGATTAAGTAAAATATATGTGAAAATACCCAGCTAGACGTTAAGTATTTCATTAATATACGTTCAGTTTACTCATTCTCTTAGCATTTGAACATGAACTTGAGTTCATAGGTGAACTCTGAGCTTTCAGAGAATACCCCATCCTTTGTATCATCCTAACTTTGTTATATGATAAAGGAGAGTTCCAAACTCATTTTAAAATATTATTAAAGTTATTTTTATTATTCATTTTATAGTTTTTCTTTGATTTCTTTTTGTATGCAATGGTTTTTTAATGGTTTCTGTCAGAACTGTGCTAGGCAGTTTTTAAAAACATCTTTCTTCCCAACATCCTTGTGAGGTAAGAAGTGTTGCTCAGGAAGCTGAGGCTCTGAGACCTTGTGACTCAGTAAGTGTCATACAGTTAGAGACAGAGGCCAGAGTATAAACTCTAGTGATCTTGACGCCAAGGCCATTGCCTTTCTTCCGTATCATCCCTGCTTCACATTAGACAAATGATCTTATATCTCATCTAATTTGTGTTACTATATTAATTTGTTTGAAAACAGAGTTCAGTAGGAGCTCCTAAAAATTAAAAATTGACCTTATTTCCTGTTTTCCAGTTTACTGTTTACTACTTTGGCTTTTTTGTGAGACTAACATAAATCTAATTGTTAGATGATATCAGAACATAATAAAAATGAATCTGTCTCTCTGAAAATAAATTAATGGGCACTATTAGCCTGGACTAACTCTATTTTTCCTTTCGTAGTCTCATCATTAAGGGTATATAATTTGATCAAATACACATTATTAAGAGTGAACAAATAGGAATCCATGTTAGAAATTTCAGGTTTTTAAAAGTTCCCTAATGTCTACTGAGCATGCAATAGAATAAGAATAAACAGGATTTACTAAAATCCAAGCATTGTGCCTTAATGTTGTGTTTCTTTGAATTTTTTTTAATCAAGGCTTACAGATTAGAACCTTTAATACTGAAACACTACAGCAACATTTCACCTGTCCAGATCCACTGGTACAATACTTCCAATCCTCTACCTTATGAGCATATGAAGCCAAGCTTTCTCCACCCAGCAAAAGAACCTACCTCAGTTTCAGAGAATGAAGGCATTTCAACAGTACCAAGCCCCGTGACTTCACCAGTCTTGTCCCGCCGACACTATGGGGAATCTATAACAAATATAGGCAAAGCAAGCATATTAGGTAATTTCTCTTCAGTATTCCTTATCAATGAGTATAAGCACTTTTTATATAGGCATTTAACTTTTGGGTACTTGGGAATACTCTATGTATTACAAAACGTCCAACAGTTAATTCATGTGTTTAGAGTTAACTACCTTCTCACTGATCGTATATGAGGGCCAAAAGCCCCTGTCGTTGTCTAGAATCTGAAATAGCTGGATGCACTAGAAAAGGCCTAGGAATCAAGTCCCTCTTTCAGTCTTGGCCCTACCACTGACTGAGAGATACTGGGCAAGTCACACAGTTTCTAATGCTCTGCTTCCTCCTCAGAGAAATGAGGCAATATTTAAGTTTTAAGGGTGCCCTAGCCAGCCAGTTCTCTGATCCGATTCCAAAAATCTCTAAACTGTGTCCTCCCTGAGGGCAACAAGGAGACTTAGTTCCCCTTTGAGTGATCTCCAGGACAAGCCACAGTGTTTGGTGTAGCATTGGAGCTCAATTATGTGAAACTTGAATTTGTCCATTGCTTTTGCTTGTAAGTTGCCTTCATGTAAAATGCCACAAGATGGCACTATAAATAGGCTTTATCTGCTGGACTCATTGATACTTTACTTGATCATATCACAGATTATCATCCACTTAATTTTAGTAGTAAGTATGTCAATGGTAAATATATGCCGATGTCAGTGGCATGGTTTTTTAATTAAAGTTTTTAATCTTACTGAACCCTTTAATAAGCAATGATCACTTGAATAAAATACATAGAATCTTTATTCCTTTGTTTGTAAGCTGTATTCCTAGAGTTGGTACAGCTCTCATTCTGTTCAACACCATTTTTATTTAGAAACCTACAGTGTAAGTTGTCTTTTTGATACGTTCCCACCCTGGAACAACGTGACTAGGGCTTGGTCCCTCTGCCAGTTGGCGGTGATTGTGGGTGGTGCTCTCAGCTTGCTACATGGTGTAATTCAGCAGAGTGACTGCCCTGTTTGTGAAACGCAGGGGCTGCGAGCATTGGAAAGGGGCTCGGAGGAATGTTGTTCTCAAGATTTGGACGCTCATCTGCATCACAGCCATCTGAGACATCCAAAGACTCCCTAGAAGATGAGAAGAAGCCGGCTGCCTCGCCTGCTACCACCACTGTGGCAACACAGACCCTTCCACACAGCAGTTCTGGGTTTCTTGATTCTGCATGTTAGTTCACACAGTTCTTTCCTTAAGTTTATACTGTATCTTTATAACACTTGAGAAAGGCAAAGGGGATTATGATATTAACACCAGCGGTCAGCTCTAAAACCTAAAGCATACTTCAGCTTTTAAAGAAAAATACTTTCTCTCTGCTTACATTTTTACGAATAATCCCCAGGTAAATGCAGTTTTACTCTGCATTGGTGAATTAATAGATGAGAACGTTATTAATCAGGACCCTGTGGGACAGGCATTTTAAACACCAAGCATAAAACAAATCTATCTGGGGTAAGCACCCCTAATTTTTACAAAGTAGATGTTTTAAAATGTAGTCTTCTCAGCCTTAAAAATTCATGTAATTGCTTTAAACCTATGCTGTGTCTACCCCTGACACTTTTTAAATGCTGAGCCAGTGCCGTCCTACTGGTAGTCCCCTGAATGCCTTCGTCCAACCTCATTGCAACCTTCAGAGCTTCAGTTGTCTTAGATCCACTGTGTGACGTCCAGTCCTCTCCGCCTACCTCAGGTGAAGTGGGAGCTCAAGAAACGAGCGAGTGAATGGATGGCTTAGTTTTCTGCCAGTGCATTTATAAGGTTTAAAATCTCAAATAGTAGTCAAACAGTAATACACTTCGTGTATATTTACTTTCAGGGGTCTAAACTTGAACCTTATTTTAAGTGTCCAGTAAAATAAGACTAAGAAGTCTAGTCCTATTTTTCCATTGGCTTATATGAGGAAACGTAGTTTCTGAAACCAGTTACTTCCTTTCTGTAACTATAGCAAGAGGAAAACTTTCTCTAAAAGGTTTTAAACAGATTTCATTTCAGATACTTGTAGCCTTGTTTACTTACTGTGTCTGCTACTCTAAATTTTAAAATAACCAGCATCAATTCCCATCCATAAAACTTACTTGAAAAGGAGTGATAGCCCTGAAAGCTGGGTCCTTCTCCACAGTCAACCATACTCCAGGGTGAATTATCCTGGACATTCCTATTTGGGCCAATAGCATTTTTTAACTTAATCCTGTCTGTGTCAGACTGAGTGCTGAAAATTTTGTAGCTGCAAGCCTTTTGAACACTGTCTACAACATTCTTTTTAGACTTTGATATATGTACAAAATTAATATTTCAGTTTTCTTTTGAGTTCCTATACCATTGCTGACTTAAGCTCTCACTTCTACTTAATATCAGAAATGTGCTCGTGAAAATAGAAAATGCTGTTGTGACATGCAGATGTCAAAAGAAATCTAAACTTCTGAGGAAAAATAATTTCAAAGAATTTTGTTAAATGGCAGGTAAAAAGTCACAGTTCCTTATAATGTTAATGCACAGTGATGATGCCAGTAAATGTTAGGGTGAGTGAGGGGACAAGAAGAGCAGAGGAGGGTTTGAGCCCCAGAAAAGGGTAATGAAGACATACAGAGAGAATCTATAGGATGTGAGAGACGAAAGCTATTTTTAGTAGTTTTTACTGTTTAAGGTAGTAATTTCAAAATGATAGTAGAGTAGCCTGTTTCTTCTTTTAGGACCACAGTCAGTAGAAGTGCTTAGCTGTATTGCATCATTATATTTTGATAGCCTAACGAAACACATTTTCTGTCATCCTTGCATATAAATTCTTTCTTAGTCCTAATGGTTAATTCCTTGTCAACTACAGACTCCGAACTAAATGTGAACTAATCATGAGTCTTAGTTACGTATATTCATCTCTAGACATAGATGTAACTAGTAAAACTGGAGTAGTACTACAGTAGAAGTCTATCTTTTAAATCAAATTCCCAAGATTTGCCTTACTAATTCTTGGACTTGCTTCAGTAATATACTCTTCCATGTACTCCTGTTTAGACAAATTCTTGTCGTGAGTGCTATTTTGGCTATATCGTGCAAATCGTAAAACCTGTCTTTCCATCAGTCTTCTTTCTGGAATTTGGTCATTGTGACTGGTGACTTTGGCTTCCTTCCTTCTTTCTGCTCACATTGATTGCCTCATTTCTTCTCGATAATCTTTGTTCTGAAGCTGCCGACTTTGATTCTCTCGCTTTTTGAGGGTAAGATGGACACAGATTTTGAATTCATGAGTAATCAGGGTTTCTCTCTTTGAAGGATGTGTTGTCAGTTGAGACCATTTTATTATCATCAAGCTGAAATATCTTATATGGCTATTCTTCATTTCTTTTGAAAAGTCTAGGCTTATTTCCAGTAGTTTCACTGTTTCATTTCTTGGGCTCTGTATTTCTAACATATTATGAATTCTTTTAGCGTTGTTTTGCCTCTAGGTTAGAACTTAAATGAGCTATAAATTTTGGGGATATCTGGGTGTTAACAGATTATGACATTATATTTCAAAGTTAATTATGCTTACATTTTCCATGTAAGAGCTCTTCACAAGAACCACAGTGTGTGCTGCTTTGTGTATGCTAGGTTTAATCAGCATGTTTAGGAATATTATTCTAACTTTTGGCCACTGCATCTGAAGGCCATTTGTAACCATCAGCCGACACTTTACAGCATCTTGTGTTTTTTTTCCACAGATTTCAGACTTCAAGAATCGTTCTTTAATCTCCCACAACTTCTTTTTCCGGAAAATGTAATGCAGAATAAAGATAATGCCCTCGGTATGGTATCTGTCAGGAATAGCATTCAGAGTATTGTGAAAATGAACTGCCTAGAGTTCTTCTGCTCATTGATAAACCGGATCAATTCTTCTATGAGATCAGCTTGAATGTTACCATTGTAAAGTATATGTATTTCCTTCCTGTATTTTCTTATCTTAAATGGTAGTGATCATGAAACCCAAGTATTGATGAGCCACTTAATATGCTAGAATACATGATGTTCCTGTACACTCCTACAAAGAAGGGCCTTTGGAGAGGGGAGAAAAGCATTAGGCTGCTTACTTTCTTCTCTTTGGACAATACTGGACAGTAGTCCTTTAGGACTAGAGGCTTCAAAGAGGTTCACTCTGCTTTTGCTGTAATACACTTAGATGTAAAAGGGTGTCATGGCATAAAGAATTGTCTCATTCCTAGTTATTTCAGATGTCGGATGCTACCAGGTAGGGCCATAGGCATGCCATAGCTGATAGCTGGTTTCAACACAAATATTTAATGTTTTGTTAGAGGGGTAGGTTTGCTTAAAAAAAATTAGTATCATTGGATGCAAGAGATATTTTCGGTCTCCTAATTTTGAGCAGATTCTAAATGTATCACTAAGATTAATCTTAGCAGTTTAAAATTATTTTTATCATTAACTTCTCATTTCTTTTTCCATAGCTCCTCTCTCTTGCCTTTTCTTTAATATTGGGTTTTGTCTTAACAAAAAATGTTACAGGTTTTTCTTTGGATTTTTAACTGCATCTAATTTTATAACTTCTGTATTTAATTGCTAATTTTCATTAATTTTTTTCTATTTTTAAAAGAAATTCTTGCTTGATACAAGTTTCAAAATAATGTTTTCATATAACAAGTTGATTTGGGGTTTTTTGCTCCATGGCAACAGTTTGCATTGATCTAACTCAGTGATTTCACTTAAGAAGTGATCTTACATGAATGTTCTCTCTGGTCCCTGCTCATGTCCTATTCACTTCTGTAAAGAAATCACTGGATCTGTGCTTTTTGTATATTTATTTGGAGAAAGGAAAATTAATCTACTCATACATTGGTGCTGCATTCAAGTAGCCTTACATCCACTGTCTTAAAGCGATCCCAACTGCCCGAGCAATTAGACCACTAACCGTAGCTACACCACACTGGTTCAGATGGTCATGTGTATATGGCTTCTATTTTCTCCTCCCTTGTTTTTATTCATTCAACAATTGTATTAAGTGTTCACCATGAGCCAACATACCAGGGTAGTCAGTAGAAAAGATGCCCAGATGAAACAGACTTCAGTACTGCCCATAAAGATGTTAAATGCTACTGTAGAAATGAAAAATTTCCTAGAGGGCATGTACTTTACTAGGAAAGGTAGATAACTGCATAAATAATTGTAATATATGGTAGAATGTGATGAAGCACATAGCGGAGGCACAGGTAAAGGACTCTGTCGGTTCTAAGGAATGAGAAAATACTTTCACCTGGAGAAATAGTGAAAGGCATTGTGGAAGTAGGATTTGGACATGCAGACAAAAAGACATTGCAGGGGAAGAAGCATCAGAAGCAGAAGCACAGAGGTGGGAAGCGTGGGTATACTGAGAATCAGAAGATGGTTTTCTTGACGAGAACCATGGTGAGGGAAGGGGGTTCTGAATATGATTGAATAAAGTTTCTTAAACCAGATTGAAGAGGGTCCAACAAATCTGGCCGTCTCTTGGAGTTAGTTTGTATTCAAAATTTACCCACAGAACCTATATTTACCCACATAGCCCACGTGTGGTCAGATGTCAGGTATTTGAATGTCTCTCAGGGAAGATTAGTGTTGGGAAATTTTTTTTGGCAAGTATGACAACTGATTGTAAAACTCATTTTAGGATTTTTTGTTACTTTTTTTCAAATAAAGGATGACTGGAGAATATTCTTAGATGCATTTGGAGCTATGATAATTCACAAAATGTAAACATTCTTTGAATGTCAGACACCTACCCTGTTGAAATGTATAGTCACCGTGAGGCAGCACAAAAATAAGAAGACATACCTTACCAACAAGAACTCTGAGCATAATCTTTCTTATTACAAATGAATCCTTCACCAGTCATTTGGAAACAGGGTTTCCTTCACTACTACTTTAAGTATTTTTCTTGGTGTCTTCCTAGAGCCGAAATCATGCAATTATGACCATAATTATTACTTACAAGTAAGATAACGTCTAAGATTTATTGCACTTTTGAAAATTTCTCTCCAGGGAAGTTAAGATGCTTCCATTAAATGGTAGAAACCTGTCCAGTTAGTACACATGTTACTAAGATGCTTACTTTCTATTCACATGTTATCTTTTTAATACTATATCCATGTTGACAGGCCTTGTGCATAAAAGGACTCTCTGATGAAAGCACAGGACTGGTGACACTATGTAGATTGCAGGGATTCACTTTGGGTCATGAGGAGGGGAAGTATGCCTGTATGTGTGACTCCCCAGAGAAGAAAATACAGTCGGCCCTCTGTATGCACAGGTTCGGAACCTACAGATACAGAGGGCCAGCTAAGGAACTTGAGTATCCACGGATTTCGGTATCTTCGGGGAGTTCAGGAGCCAGTCCCCCATGGATACCAAGGGACAACTGTGATCCATGTTTTAAAACAGTATAAGCAAACTGCTGCTGACTGTTAAAATCCCACAGTCTTTTTCTCATTTTTACTTCTCTTCAACTGTGCAGGAATCTCCTTCTTTTCTTTGTAGATAGAGAAACTCTAGCACTTAGGCACTCAAGAGAGAGAAAGAAGGACAAAGTGATGGCTTTATGTTCCCCTTTCTCTTTCACCTAACTCAGCGAGATAAACTAGCAAAAAAAACTACCAATTTGTGTGGCACCACCCATTCTTGAAATGGTACTAATGGGAAAGTAGATCCAAGGCAACTCCATGTAGATTTGGGCCAACGTTGGCTAAGAACAGATCTCACAGCACATAGAGACTGGTGCTGCCACATAGAACCTCACTCCCTTGGGAATTCTGCCATCTCCATAAAAAGTGGAGGGAAGATGAGACATAGGCGCCCCTGCTTCCATCCATCCACCTGCAAACCAACACCTGTGGGGTCTGCTGCACCTGCAACCAGACTGCCTGGGGTAAACCTTTTAAGGAAGGCAAGAGACTAAAACAGGCTCATCAGGGACAAGCTGGCTGCCTAACTCCCGTTTTGATGGGGACAACCGACAGATAATAGGGATAGGGAAGGCCGGTCTAGTTAGCGACACTGACTAAAGCTCCTGTGGGTGGCAGGAACAACAAAGGCATGTCATAGGACAATAATTAAATTTAGCACTTCAGTGTCTGGTGTTTGAGAGGCAGTGTTGCACAGCCATAATAGCATGTTAAGAGTAACACTTGTTATAACAGAAAAAAATCTCCTTTTCTTTACCTGTAAAACAATTCAGCTTAAGACTGTTGGAGTAGGAAGACATTCTACAGTGGCATTTGAAAGTGAATTCTTAGAAATTATAGCTTGGTGGTCTTCACCAGTATTAATGCGTATGTTTCCCATCTCTTCTGGTTTTCCTCTTATTTCTCCCTTTTTTTTTTTTTAGTAACTAACTTCACCTTGACTCCTCTTCATCATGCTTGAGAGTTCCAGTTTCCTCTTTTTCATCTTCCTGTCTCGTGTGCCAGAATGTAGCTAGAAATCTAATGCAAATGTCCCATGGAATATGAAAGATAAAAGATTGACATTACTGCTACCCCACAGTTGCACATACGGATTCCAGCTACTTCTGACTTCTTGTGGATTAGTTTATCGTAATATAAATGAGCAAAATAGCAGTTACAAAAAACTTTATAAAAAAGCCTATGTCGTATATTTTATAGGTGTTTTACAAGCTAATTGGTTTTTCTGCTGCTTAAGTGTGAACCTTATCTGAAAATGTATAGAGAGATCGATGGACATTCCTTGTCAGAAAAGCACCATTGAATAAAAAAATAACAGCTGTATATGCATTTTTGGTCTTGTCACAAAATACCTGTTTAAAATAAGCATTAGCTAAACAGTGAGATGAAATCCTCCTCAAGAGAGATGTGATTTCCTATGAAGGGTTACCGAATTCCCAGTGTAAAGCAAAACCTAACTTTTTCTCCAACATCCTTAATTTTTGCCAGTTTTTACTTTTCACATCCTCTGGCATTCTGAACAAAGAACAGACTGAGTGTCTGAGTGGTGGTGATTTGGTTGTTTTTGTTTTTAAGATAGACCCTTCAAAATACCCTAGGGGTCATTGACAGTTTTAAGGAGTTTCTGAAGATCAAAATATTTTTCTATGTATTTTGTCGCTAAGGATTTATTAAATGAATCGATTGCATTTCTCCTATAGCCTTCTTTTGTTAAGATGATTTTTCTCTAACAGATATTGCAGGCACTTTCTGTGGGTTTTAGAAAAGACTTGATTGAATTCACTGAAGTGTTTGAGGACAGCAGTTACAAATGCAGTCCTTCCTCCCCGTTCCTCCCGCCACCCAGTGGGTGCTTTCATTGAGTAGACATTTACTGAGCACCTGTATGCCCCGGCACAGGGTAGGCCCTATTGACTGGATGGAGGCTAGGGTGGGTCATACTGCCTTTGGGGAGTTCAGCCAAGTGGGGAAGAAAATGTTCTAGGACTGTGAACAGATGCTGGTCTTCTAGCACATCCCCAGAGAGCCAGTTGCTGTATTGGGCCTCCCCATGACGGAGCCGTTGAGCACCCTGTGGCCCTCTCACAGGCATCATGGCGTGTAAGCCTGGCCCATGATTGCGCAAGAGGGCTGTTTTCCTTACTTTACCCATTAGGCACACAGATTAAATGGGAAAGCCAGGAGTTGAGCCGAGAGTCTTTACTCCAAATATACTCTGATGCCACGTGAATGTTTTTGTTTTCTTCCTTTATATTCCATATTGATCTGGACTTGCAAAGGAAAGGACTCCACCGAATAGAATCCTGGGCTACTAAGGCCCTGAGTGTTTTTTCCCATAAGATTAAACTGAAAAGTCACTTAAAAAGAAAAAAATTAGGAGAATCACTTGTATTAGTTAAATTGTTATTCTCAACTCTAGTAAGTCTTTATAGACACTATCTTATTGTCATACGTATTCATTTGTTTGACTCCTTTTCTTTTCAGTGGAACTGGATCACAGAATCGATTTTGAGCTCAGAGAAGGCCTCGTGGAGAGCCGCTATTGGTCAGCTGTCACCTCGCACACAGCCTATTGGTCATCCTTGGATGTTGCCCTCTTTCTTTTAACCTTCATGCACAAGCATGAGCACAATAACAATGCAAAACCCAGTTTAGATCCTGTCTGAACTCTTGAAGGACATTAATGGCCCAAAACTCATTTTTTTCTGTTAAAATATGTGTGTCAAGGTATGGAGACTTCAGGTTTAAGTATGTTCCAATTTTGTTTAGAGCAAGAAATATTTGAATTTAAAAGCACTTTATTTTATTCTAAAAACAAAACATTTTTTCAGTCCGAAAGAAGTTATTTACAGTTTTCATCATTTTAATTGTCAGTCTGACAGAAACCCCTGCAGAGAATCAAGCAAGAAGTGAAGCAGGCTTGGGTGAACTGCAGGGTTATAAATCACAATCTAATCTCTCCCAAATATAGAGGCATATTAATGGGTTGAAGCTAATGTATTAACCAAAGTATGTTAGAAATCTAGAACGGTCAAGGTCCAGTGTGTTCTATGTAAAGATCAGGAGGTGGTATCATTGTTTGGATTTCTAGGAAAGCTTCCATTTCCAAAATGCCTTTGAAAGAAGAGTATGACAGATTGAAAGTGTTTGAATTTAACTTGTTTGGAAAAACTGCTAAAAAAGAAACAAAATGTTTGAACTACTGTATTTATAATTTATTACCTCTGACTAATTGCTTTATTTAAGTTATGAAACATTGCATTTTTTTAAATGTTTCCTTTGAACAATTTAAGAACCATATTTATTTTCTACAGTGTTGTCTTTTTTCTCAGAACTCCATCTTTGTACTCTTCAGATGAATATGTAGACAGTGTGGCATACTTTGAGTAATTTTTCATTATAAACTTGTAGTTCCACACAAATAACACTAGCTCAATTGTATTGGGAAAAAATTAACTTTATATTACATCACATGTACCTCAGAAGAAGTAAAAGTTTTCTGAACTTGACAGAGTACTCCATAATGAGTACATTTCATTAACTTTATTGGAAAATTAGTAAACTACTTTGGAGTAGGGAGTGTGACAGCTATTTTAAATATATAAAAATCTTTGTGCCAAACAATTAAAATATATAAAGGGATAGAATTCCACTAACAAATTTTATTTTCAAAATGTTTAAGAAAACATGATTGAGACACACGGCACAATAGGTCAGGATTCCAAGGCATTGGGAGAATTTTCCTCAGCTGCAATTGTTTCCACAGTGCTTTTCATCCGAGGAGCTCAAAGTGCTTTACGATTCAATAATCTATGTAGTAGCTCCTTGAGGCAAGTTTTTCTCATGTTACATGTTAATACACTAAGGCACCAAAACATTTAAAGTGTCCTGAATTAGATTACAGAGCAAAGCAGAAGAGCTCCGATTGAAGCCAGACCACATTCTTTTATATGCTCTTAAGCCACTAGTAATTCATATGTGACCTCTTAGTTCGCAAACAATAATAAGTAGTTGCAATTCGTAATTTGGAGAAATGACTGAAGCCAATATTTTACCCTTCCTGTCTTATACATTCTTGGGTTCTCACCCACAAAGGAGGAGTTACTAGAGGGGATTGGTAGCCATCTCTGCCACAACCAACCCTCACTTCTGAGTAGCTTCCACCAGGTTTCACTTAAGGTGCTGTCTTTGCTTATCTTGCAAGGATTTTTCTTGGCCTCCCAGTATCACTGTCAAACTGGGAGCAAAGCTGGTCAGTTGCACATCTCACCTACTCCTTTCTTTATAAGATAGTAAAATCTGTAGCTTACCTGTAAGCTTTACTCAGCACCATCAGTCCTCTTGTCTATTTTGGCCTTTCACTGAATTTGCACAACATAACAAAGCACTTCTTTTTAGTATTTAAAAAGATCCCAAGGCTCCGTGACCAAATATGTGACTCACTAAGAAACCCGTGCTATAAAAGGCTTCTGATGAGATCTTAGCAGCGCTGACGCAGTCTCTGTCGGATCAGAGAGTCCTGTGAGCTCGGGCCACTTTCATACCCTGTTTATTTCATAGGTCTAAGTTAGTTCTCGGAATATTAAACTCATGTCTCATATGACTGGATCATTGAAGATACCTGAGCATATGTTGCTGTGGGTGGTATGACACTCAAATGCCTACAAGCTCCAAGGGATTCATTCTTAACCACTACGGTGTGAAGAGTCCTTTTCACCTAAGAGTGAAAGTCTATCAAACCTTTTAATTTGATATTGAGTAAAAAGAAACATATTCCCATAGCTATGAAATATGTCTGCTTCCCTTTTTTCATATTGAGAAAAAATCAAATTTAACCATGTGGAGTTTATTTGAATGGTTGAAAAAGCAGCATTCAAAACCGCCTTTTCAAAATGAGATATTCTGCATTACTGGACGGTTGTTTTGCTTTCAGTTCATTATTTCATCCATAGAGATGGTGATTTTGACTTTACAGTACTCTTGTTTCCATGTCTCTGCATGTTATCACGGAATGTACTTGTATATACTAACGTAATATACAGAATATGTGTAATTCTGGCTTGATTTAGAAGCTAAGTCAGTTACTGAGTAACATTTTGCAGCTTTATTTCAGCAAGTACTAAACTGGCCAAAAAGCTCTGGTTTTGATACCATTAAAATTTTATTCTCTATTTTGTGTACACGCTATGATGATTCTTCTAAGTACTGGGCAGATCGTTCGATTTTAATCCACTTAGGTTCCCAAGAGTTATTTAAACCTAGAATAAGGAGAATCTTTTGGATTAAATCTTGCTTTATTTTTACTTTAAAATTAGGCTTTGCTAAAGCCTTTTGTTGTTAGTTCATAGCTTTATTTTCAGCGGTAACCATGCTTATGTTATAATCCAGTGTTACTGTAGTTTAGAACATACTTACAAAATGTACCGGGTTTCCCAATAACTACTCCTCAAATGCGAAGCAAGCCTTCGGAATCTTACATTTTACTTCTATTAAACAGCATCTGTCAATCTTTGGGAATTCTCACCCTGAATATGTTCTTTTGAAGGCCTCAGACAGTGATGTGTACACAGTCATCTTCATTCTCTTTTTTTCTCTGTTGTTTCCTCTTTGGGAACTGAAGCGTCCTGGTCCTCATGGCATTGAACACACCATATCCCAGCTTTGCATCCTCCCAAAGAGTAGACAGAAGAATCGTCAGTGCACTCTCGTCAGCCAGTTCCAGCGTTCATTCCTGTGACGGAACGCGAGCTACTTAAAGTGGAGGCAGACCAAACCTAGAGGTTGCACCATTAAGGCCTACAGGAGAGGAAAAATGATTGAGTTGCTTTTTTTTTCTTCTCCCCAAAGCCCTCTGGTGCATAGTTGTAGATTCTAGCTGTGAGTGCCTCTGGTTGTGCCATGTGGGACACTGCCTCAGCGTGGCCTGACAAGGCGCCGTGTCCGCACCCAGGATCAGAACCAGGAAACCCTGGGCCTCTGAAGTGGAGTATGTGACCTTAACCACTGGGCCACGGGGTCAGCCCCTGACTTGCTTTTAATTAATTGGGTTGGTTAATATTTCTGTCTTCTCAGCTACTAATGAATAAGGCATTTGGACAATTGAGAAAACTAATTTGTATGTCTTAAAATTGTTTTTGAATAATCCTTTTTTAAAGATTGGCACCTAAGCTAACAGCTGTTGCCAGTCTTCTTTCCTTTTTTTATTCTCCCCAAAGCCTCCCAGTACACAGTTGTAGATTCTAGCTGTGACTGCCTCTGGTTGTGGCATGTGGGACGCCGCCTCAGCGTGGCCTGATGAGCAGTGCCATGTCCACGCCCAGGATCTAAACCGGCGAAACCCTGGGCCACTGAAGCAGAGCACCCAAACTTAACCGCTCAGCCACAGGGCCACCCTGAATAATCTTTTGTCATTATGGACATGGGACTGAAGAAGGAATATGTGATGTTAAAGAAGAGTCAAGGCAGAACTAGAAAGAGGCTGCAGTCATACACTGGAGAAAGAACTAGAATGTGACTAAACTGATTGTAGGGTAGTTGACTTGTGGTTATTCTCAAATTGTGTCTAATCCATTTTCTGCTGTCATCCCGGGGCCTCATGGTCTGCCAGGAATTGGATGGTATACTCTGGCTCAATTTGAAACACATAGATTAAAATATTTTTATGGTTATGGGCAATACGTATAGTTTCCTAATGTTTTATAATAATTTGCCTACATAAAAACCTTTTGCTGTGCCTACAAAGAGCAGATTTGACAGGAAGCACTCCCCTGAGCTCTGTTACCTCTGGATGGGTCTGGGGAGCCAATACAGCCATGCTGTCTCCCTGCATTCTTCTTTTGCATTGGTCAAGGGAAAAGGAAGTTGTCAAGGAGATGCAGTGTTGAGCTTAGAGCAGTGTGCACAATGGCAGGGGCATGGAATTTCGTCTGAGGTCTCATTTAGAAAATGTTAGTGCAGTGCTGGAAACATCTTGGTTATATACATCCTGTTTCAGTGGGTATTGGTGATCATTTTCAAAGAATCCTAAAATTTCAGGCTTTGTCCAGATTTTAGAGGTTATATAGCCCAACTCTGTTTTAGTTTCATGTGAGCATTTAAATAACGTGAAGTTCATGAGAAGTAAAGTGAGGGGCGGCATTGAGTGGTGGCTTGTGAGGCTCAGCCCAAATGCTCAGTGGTGGACTGAATACACAACAGCAGAGGAGGGAAGAGGTGGAGTCCCGAAGGGCCAGCCCCGTTAGCAAGGCAGACTTCTAAAGCTAGCATGGGTGGGGAGGGCATTCCCCAAAGCGTGTTCTGCACATGTTAACAGCTGTTGTCTCAGAAAGTAAGTTTGAGAAATGCAGTTAAAGATTCCTTTACAGCAGGACGTGAGGAGCCTTTGATGCACTCAGTGCAGTGTGACACTATCTGGTGCTGGGGCGGGGGCAGTTTTTCCAAACTTAGCTAACCAGAGTTATGTTTATTGGAATATTCTTAGAGAAATGCTGATCACATTTAATCCCTGCATTTTACAGAGATTGATTCCTTCATTTGACAAGTGGGTGTTCCCACCCTGTAAGATCCCATGGCCAGCCAAAGACGGTCAGAATTTGAACCTGGCTCCCTGAGTCCCAGCTGTGTCTTACTCCGTCCTGCCTCTTTCCTTCCCCTAGTTAACAGGGAACTACTGAAGGACAGGAACCAGCTCTCTGTCTTTTGTCCCCACTCCCCACCCTCTTGTGTGACCTGACACTGTTTGTGCTGCAGCCTCTCAACAGATAGCTGTAAGCCTGAGTCTCCAGTGGTCACCTTGTTTCCAGGCCCTCATAAAAGAGTGACCTGCCAGGCCTGGACAGACTTCCTTCCATATCTCAGATTCACAAGATCCTGGAGAAAGAAAAGCAAAAGAGTAAGAAAATTAAATAAATTAAAAACACAAAATACCCAGGAAACGTGGTGTTAGTTGTCCATTCTGGTGACAAATGCAAACTTGGTAGGGAGACAAGTTGCACAGTGTTGAATATTTGGTATTCCTTTCCATAGTGTTTATATGTTGCCCTTTCATCAATTCAGGACAAGTAGATAGATCCCTTCTAAAACTGTTCCATCACAGGTTAACTAATAGAAATTTTAAAATTTAAATACTGTACTTTTTGGAGAATAGAAGAGTTTTTGCTGCTCTGTGTGTGTGTGTGTTTTCCCCAAAAATAGTCTCTTGGCAGAGACGTAGCATGCACTTTTCCTCTGCCTTTGTATTTGAATAGGGGGGAATGAGCTTAGTACTGTCTGTTACCTTATGGTTTTTCGTTTGTGCATAACAGGGTACAGCTCACTTCCTCCCCACCCTACCGTTGTCAGGGCATGTGGGGACGCTATTTAGGAAGGTTACATCTGGTCTTCTGTTGGAGTAAGATGAAAAACAAGTGTGTTAGTACTTCAGCTTTAATGCTTTCTCCTGGATGAGCATCATTCATACCTTTCCTTGATTACACCCACATACACTACCATCTCTGCTTCATCTTTGAAAATATTTGACTCCCTGTGACCATTTTCTGGTCCTAAGGCTGTCATAATAAATCCAAACTCTGCCAGTAAGAGTCTGGGGCATTTTTTGCTTTTTGCTCCTACGTAGATTTCTCAGAAGCAGCCAGCACTGTGACTCCCCTGAGAGCCGTGCGTCGCTTCCCCCTCCGGCGTCCAGGACCTGTTCTCATGTTCAGGCTCCCACACAGCACCAGGGGCTGTCAGTGACTGCAGGAAAACTCTTAGAAGCTGACCTTTGTCTTTTCTCTTTCTTTTGTTGCCTCTCATGTTCAATAGTCGAGGCAGGGTAGTTTTCTTAGCATCTTCAATTTTCCTGATGCATTAGTCCTGTTCTATCTCTGCAGTGATCAGCTTGGATGGCAAAAAAACAAAAAACCATAACTTTCATTTTAGATTGTCCAGTTTTGATTTTTCTTCTTTGGAACTAGTGCGTGCACATAGTTCAAGGAAGCGAGAGGTAAATGTAGTTTTCTCCTGGACTGACTGTGTTTCTCTTGCTGAATTGATCCATTCATTATCTCATTCACCAGAAGCATGTAGCTGTGCCCCACGTTAAACAACCTCAAAGAGTAGGCTCTTCTAAGCATTCTTGGGAACACAATTCTGATCCCGTACAGTTCATGGTAATCTTCCCAAAAAGTTTATGAAGAGTGAAAGATATTAAAATCTAGCAATTCATGAGCCGTGGTCACCCACACTGCCTCTTACCAGGAGGGTTGGTGGCCACAGTGGCACACTCCTTCCTTGAGAACATCAGAGGATAGAGTATGTGCATGGGAGAAGATTGAGACATTCTCATCTTGGAGCGTATAATCCATTCACAACTTGTGAGTCCAGGGTTCAAGAGTTATCTTTCAGACTAATCTGAACATGTGGTAACTGATAGAAAATTAACTCCAAGAACCAGTGCAGACTGGGGCCAACTGCTACTACATTCCCACTTAACCTCTCACTCCCACATCCTTTGTTTGGTGCCAGAGTGACAGAAAAGTAGGTTCTAGATGTATGTTGTAAGAATCTAGGAATTTCAGTGCTGGACAAAAGTAATTCCCTGAATTGATACTCTGATCTGGGATTGGGAAGTAAATGGCCATGATGTAGGACTACATATAGAATTGAAGTGGGACAGTTGTGTGGACTGGAGAAAGAAAGGCGAACGTTGGGAAGGAAAGAGACTTGGTATGTGGTCGTGATGATCTGACAGCTCAGATGTTTCAGAAAAGTTAGCCCAGGGGCTGTTTCTGAGAAAGGGAGAAAAGAGTGACAGGTCTGATCACAACATTCCTTCAATTGAAGCCCTTTGACGACCCCAGTTTCACTGGAGGCTCCCCACAACCTAGCCCAACCCAACTCCTCTGCCTGACCTCCCACTGCCTGGCCTCAGCAGTCATATTTCTATTACAGCAAGCTGTGCACCATTCGTTTAAGAATGCGTGCATTTTAGTTACTGTAGTGGTTACCCGTTGTGTTTGTCTGCCCAACATCCTATTTCTCCTCTTGGGTCCTTTCCTCCCCATCTCCTTATGAGGTACCGCCCTAGCCCTGCCTATTCCCTGTTCTCATAGGCAGCCAATCCTATAAAAGTCTCCTTGCAACTCTTTCCCACCCCTGGTTAAAATTATGTTCTGCTTTGTATGAGCCCCTGTTAACACAGCTCAATCACAGCAATGTCTGTACCATGGTCAGGTGATGGGTACATGGTTCAGGTCAGACCATATTTCCCACCCCATGAGCCACAGTGATTAGCCCAGAGATAGGCGCATGACCCAAACTAGACCAAGTAGAGGCCTTCCATAGGATTTTATTTGCTAGCCCCAAACTGCAGATAGCTTTCCATGGCTCTTAAGTATAATCCAGTGGCTCATGGTGTGATATGAGCTTGGAGCCATCTGCAACATGGATTATGTCCATCTGTGTGGGAGAAGGAAGTGGACACATGAGCAGGGCCAAGAGCTCCTGGAGAGCTGAAGAAAATGCCACCCCAGATTTCCCAGTTATACGTTCCTTCTATTTGCTGAAGCTATTTTGAGATGAGTTTCTGTTTCTTGGATCCAGAAGAGTTCAAATTAATTATCATTCAACCAAAAATAACCTCCACAGCCCTAATGGAAATTTTGTCTTTGAGGACAATGTCTTGTGAATTTTTCTTTCCTCCATCCTCTAGTTGAAATTAATAACTGCTTGTGAGCACCCTGTCGTAGTCCATTCAGGCTGCCATAGCAAAAATACCGTACAATGGGCAGCTTATAAACAAACGACATTGCTCACAGTTCTGGAGGCTGGGAAGTCCAAGATCATGGCACCAGCAGATTTGGTGTCTGGTGAGGGTCCGCTTCCTCATTGACTGCCATCTTCTCACTGCAACCTCACATGGCAGAAGGGACAAGGGAGCTCTCTGGGATCTCTTTTTGTAAGGGCACTAATCCCATTCATGAGGACTCTACCCACCCTCATGACCTAATCACCTCCCAGCTACCATCACAGTGGGGATTAGGTCTCAACATAGGAATTTGGGGGAGACACTTTCAGTCCATAGCACCCCCCCCCCCACCGTTAACAGTATGTACCTCAGTAGTTGCACTGGTTTCCTTTTGCTTGATTTGAAGTTTGATTACATGTCCCTTTCCCACTTGTTTGCAAGCTCTTTAAAAATAGGGAGCATACGTTAAACATCATCGGGCCCTGCACAGGGCACCTCATCATGGGTGTTTAAATTTATTGAACTATATCTAGACTTGTACTATGTACCAGGCTCTAGTCTAAGTGCTAGGAATAACCATGAATTAGAAACATAAAAATTCTTGCTTTCATGAAGTTTACATTCTAGTAGGAAAATTGCGTGATCAAAATTCATGGGAATTGCTGAGTTGGGAGAAGCCTGGAGAAAAGGCAAACCCTGCCAGGAACGAAGAAGCTCAGACAAAATGGCCTTGCTTTTTCCACAACCAAAGAAAGCAAAATTAATAGCTTTTGGGATATGGCAGAAGAGCGGGAAGTATGTCAGGATGAACTTGAAAATACATCTTAGGTGTACTATTTTAAAAACTGATTGTTGCATTAACCTGTGCCCAATGAAAATGCCTGACTAGATTTTATAATTACAGGCACGCCCCAGCTTGTGCCCCATGGTAATTCAGGGGCTGTGTCCTGCAAAGACCAAGAAGTGTTTCCTCCTTGCCATGTTCTGTTCCCTAAACCTAACAGTGCATGTTCACATCTCTCCGCCTTTGCACTTGCTGTCCCTGCACCCTGGAATGTGTTCTATTTTTTCCCCCGTTACTGAACTTTTACTTACTTGGAAGTCAGTAATCACTGCATTTATAATTAGAGAAGAAAAAATTCCCAGTGCTTTCCCAATTCCAGCTGCAGACTATTTTCTCTCTATACCAGACGGTAACTTAGGATTTACTCTCTCGGCAACTGAAACATAATGGAAGGGAAAACAAGCAAAAGTGGAAAAGATGAGTTCATGGGAAATGGTAGTTGGTCAATTAATTTGCTTTTAGTCAGAGACACTGTAACGTTTTGTTGTGTTTTGTTTATGAAGAAGGGAATGTATTCCCAACTTTAGATAAATAGCTGTTGGGACAGCAACTTTTTTGGAGGCTAAGGATCGCCAGTGTGTACCTATATATAAATGCGCCTCAAGATCAGTCCTTACACAAAACTTTTGCCTCTGCTAGTTGACTGCCCACAAGTTGTGCTAAAGATGACTTCTGTGGGGAAAGGATACCGAGCACAGTGAAGCGGAAGGACTAGTCTGGGCGAGAACTGCTCACAAAGGCAGTGACGTGGAAAGTTACTTGGGCGACAGGAACAAGATGGGTGTCTTGTTCGGGGGCTGAGCTGGTTCCTCTTAGCGACGCCAAGTCAGAGAACTGGGAATTCTCAGCTAGATCTGTGCTTGTAAAGGTTTGCTACCACCACCTGTTTCAGAGGTTTCTCTGCTCATTCTTTCCCCTCTCAACTGTAAACAGATTTAAGGATACATCTGTATATGTAGGGCTGGAAGCTTACTAGCTTGCCAAATTTATTAAATCCTCAATCGTGTGGCTTTTATTGCAATCATTGTTAACTTTTACCCAGCACTGTTCTAGACGCTTTACACCTTTTCCCTCACTTGTTGTTCACAATACTCTGTAAGGTAAATGCCATCGTTAGCCCTCATCGTCCGACAAGGAAACCAAGACACAGGGTTAAGTAACCAGACCATGGTCTCGCGACTACCAGACGAGGTGGAGCCGCAGTGCGTGGATGCTTCAGCCTGTGCTCTGCTGCGTCTGCCAGTGCAGCGTGCGGGCATGCAGTCCAATGGACTCAGGGCCAGACTCCACACAAACAACTGCAGCCAGAGCCCTGAGAATCATTACCTCAGTCAAGATTCCAGCTCACTCCCCTGCTTCTGGTCTCTATTGCTGGTAAAAATAACCACAATGCTTGCAAGTCAAATAGAAATGAGCATATTTCGTGAGAAGAGTAAACCGAAGTAAACACATCCTCGTCTGCCTCCTTCAGGGCTGTGAGCACAATGGCTGACGTCTCGACAGATTAACTGCCCAAAGCGTATTATCTTACCTGTATTCGTTTCACTACGTATGGCAGCTAAATATTCTTACCTAGGAATAAAGTAGTCCTGGGAATTGTCAATCCACATTCCCCAGGCTAAAGAAGGCTGAAAATATCCTGTATTGTAATCTATTATAATCATCCTGGAACCACATTTTTAATGGTGTGAAGTCTTTTTCAGAATTCAGATCCTGAAATCTTTTAGACAATTCTCTAGAACAATTATTTATATATATATATATATACACGTAGGTGTGTGTATATAAATATATATGTCTGTCTCTGTATAAAGGCGCTCAGGTCCTCAGCTGTACTAAGGTCCCTAACTAAGGAATCCATAAATCTTAAATGAAAAATTCTCATCAAAAGGAGCTAGAATTCCCTTTATTTTCTCTGAGAGACTTGTCAGACTCGGATTTCCACTTATCTCAGATTTGTTGAGTCCTGTAACCACAGAATTTAGTAATACTTAAGGCAAATTTCAAACTTCAGAGCACAGTCATGTTTATAAAAAGTATTCCTCATATGACTTGGTTGAAACAGATTCTATTAATATAAGGATAATCAGGAAATTTGTATGTCATTTTCCTAGACTTGAAAATGCTCTCCTAACTTGATATGCAGGATACTAGTTTACTGTAACAGTTTCCTTTTGCTGCCCATTTTGTCTCACCTTTCATTAATTTCTTGTGTCTAAATAATTATTGTTTATAGCCCGAAGTGTTACCATTATAGTGGGGATAAAAGGCAAGTGATATCTGACCCTGTCACACCATTGCCATTCTCTGTTCGGAAAGGTCTAGTTTAGTGATTTTGGCAACATTCTCAATGCTCAACAAACCAGTGAAATCATTGAATTAAACAGCTCTCCTGTTCACAGCTCATCTTTATACTTTCACTAGCTAAATTTTACAAGCTGGTCTCCACTTTAATAATTAAATATTTCATCAGCCACGTGCCTTTAACTTCATTACTTAAAACTTGCCCCACACTTCTGCTTTTAGCCTCTGTCCTACTTTCTGGTATGTCACTAAACAGTCTGAGCATTCAGTAAACTGTGTGCTATTCAGATTCTTGCATAACATTCTCTCTTAGAACACAGTAGTCTTTTTGTTGCAGAGGGCTAAGTAAAGACTGTTCTCATTTACGTGGTAGCAAGAAACCTCAGACATTACCTAGGTATGTATATCGTACTACTGTACACTTTGTAAAATATTTTTTGCAGTCTTCAGCTCTTAATTACACATGGGTTTGAGGGGAAAAGTGTTGACTATAACACAATGATGAAAACAATATTTGTTTTGGAAATGTAATCCAAAAATACACTCAGATGTATGTCAACACATACCTGTATCCTAAGTAATTCAGTAACGTATGCAGGCTCCTTTTCAGCTCTCCCCGTGTTGCAGAAGTAGGCTGATGGGGGGAAGTGCCCAGGTTGCTGCAGGTAATCAACTGTTGATCAAGTCTTGGTTGACCTTTAGTGAGTGGCCATTTATCAAAGGCAGCATTAAAGATAGCTTTTAAATTCATTAGACACTTATTTAAAGCCTGGAAGATCCTCCAGCTGGAATGCCAGAGTGCCCAGGTATGTAACTCAATATTCACAAAAGAACATTCTCCCTCAAGATCTTTACCTTCCATAGTCAATTCACCAGTTGCCCTTCCTGTTTGCACCTTTGTTCCAGGGCTTCCTGAGCACCAGGTCGGTAGAGAACTGAGTTACCACTCCAGTATTTCTGAAAATTATAGTCCAAAGACCCTTTGGCAGACAAATGCCATTGATCTCAATGTCACATTCAGAAAGTCACTGTTCCAAGTACCATATTCAGCAAATACCCAGGCATGATCAAACTTGATAAAAAACCAAACAAGGAAAATCTAGGAAGTAGGGCAAGATCTTGGGTGTCATTGTACAGCATTCAAGCTAACTCTGGTTTCAGAATTCTTTTGCTATTGGAATGCATTCCACTGTGCTTGGCCACAGGAAATACACCGGAAAGACACTGCAGAGTTGTGCTTATGTATCGCTAGCTTTTTGCAGTAAGAAAATCTAATCCTTGGTGGAAAAGTTTGTTTTGTTTTTGAATTTGCATAAAATCCGCTAGTGAGACCTTACCAAATAGCAGATGTAAACTGGATTAGGACTTTCTCTCAAATAGAATCTCAGTTTAATCCCTTATCTTCTACCTTCCCTGCCTGTTTCCAAAAATGCTGTGAAGAATTAATAAGAAAACGTTTTATTTAAGACATTTTTATAAGCACAAGGAAGACACAACTCAAAAGATAGGGACGAGAAATGGTAAGCTCCTGACGATAGCTTTAGCAGGGAACAGTCCCCCTAAATAACCTATTAATGTGATGCAATCTCAGTAAAAGTGCAACAGGATATTTTTTTTAAGCCAGACAAACTATTTCTCAAAGTCACATAGGAAAAATAAGAAAAATAGACAGGAAAAGCCTTAGGGAAAAGAAGAGCAATAAAGGTAATGAGACTGACTTGTGGAGTAAAACATAGTGTAAAGCCACTGTGTAATAGTGTAGGGAGAGATGAGAGAGCAGTGTCCAGAAATAGGTCAGATAGACAAATAGTATGCGATAAATTTGACATTTCAAATCATTCAGTGAAAGAATCTAAAAGTACGAGAAACTGCTTTTCACCTATTATAACACTGACAAAGTTCGAAAGCTTGATATGCTGTGTGGGTCAGGGTGCTAGGAAACAGGAACTCTCAAATGGTGCTAGTGGAAACGTGAGTGGGCATAACCCCTCTGGAGGATAATTTGGCAATAGCTTTCAGAATTGAAAATACCCATACTGTTTAGCTCAGCAATTTTCTTCTACAAATTTATCCTGCAAATATTCTATACATGCAAAATTACCTACACATGAAGTAATTCATTGCAGAGTTGTTGGTGATAGCAAAAGATTAGAAGCAATGTAAATGTCCATTGAGTGGAATTGGTTAAATGAATGCTGGTATCTCCATAAAGGGGAATCATGTGCAGCTTAAAGATAAAAAAAAGTTAAAGATAAGGCAATCCTTATAAGAGCCTTATAAGATAAGGCAATGCACAGGTATAGGACAATCCCCAAACTCTATGGTTAAGTGAAACCCAAACTACAGAACAGTGTATATAGAATGTAGAGTGTACAGAGGTGCACTCTTGGGGAGGGGAGTATAAAATACCTCTGGAAGATAAGAAACTAGTCCTGGTGTCACCAAACCAAAGTGGGTTCACTTCTCAGTGAGTTGAAATCAAAGCCTTCACCCGAAGTAGTTGTCACACAAAGTAAAATTTATTTGCAGCAAGTAACGAGACCACAGGGAATCATTTCCAAAGCCCTGGCTTTCCAAGCAAGGGAAAGCAGGGGCCTTTTATTTCAGATGGGGAATGAATATTCAAAAGGCAAGTTTCGTCATCACATGTAGAGGTGGATATTCACTAGTGCAGTTGCAGTTTGAAAACATGCTCCCACATATATCACATGTTAAGGAATTAAGGCTAAGCTCCTTCTGGGGCAGAGATCTTAATGTTAGAATGAAGCACAGGTGACTCTTGGGCACTTCCTGCCCTGTCTGCACAAGGTGGTTGATAATTGACTCTCTCAACTAAAAGAGGAACAAGTGCTGCGGAGAACCCTCCTCTGAGTTACTCCGGGCAGTCAGTCGGTGAGGAGAGCGGTTTCGCCTGCAGAAGAGAATTCAGTAACTGAGGGACAGGAGTGGGACGGAAGCTCACGTTTAGCTATAGAGTCTTTTGTGCCTTTTGAATTTTTAATTGTATGCATGTGAAGGCGGGGTTTTTTTGGAAACAACAAACAATACAACACCAATGGCAGAAATAAAATAATATGAAGAACAGTCTCTGATAAATTTCTATACCATAGTCTCTAAATACCATGAAATGTAAGTATTCCTTATTCTTTTAAGAGTATTGAGCAATATAAATATGACTATTATCCCTGAGGCAGACATTGGGAGATTGTAGAATATAGGAAATAGAAGTGTCTTATCCAGACATTTAGGAGAATAAAGGATCAGAATCTTTAAACGTAGGATGATTTGACCATCTGTCCCAGAATTCTGAAAGAACTTCAGTAACTGACATGTCGGTCAGTGATGACTTTAAGTCAACCTAATAACCTAAATAACTTTTAAGATCATAACCCTAGCCCATGAATCCTAGTCGTCGAGTGGCCCAAACATTTCAGGAATAGTATTTAAATATGCTTAATAGGATTTAGATGGAGCACTTTCTCACAGACCTAGGAACTGCATACTGAGTTTCTTGTTTTGTTTTGTTTTACCTTTGAATTGTTTGTTTTATGGAGTGAATAATGTTAGGCAAGGGGAAAAATGTAACCCAGATGGCTATGAAATCTGGTCCTTTCTATGAGGGAGAAGAAGCAAATTATGTGAGACCAAAACTGTAGCCACTTCTACCTTCTAAAGACAATGTAACAATAATTCCCAGCCAGTGGGGAAGTATTTGCTCCCCACTTCTCACAAAGGCCAAAAAGAAAAGTCTGTGCCAGAACTTCTCCTTGCAGGCTCAAGGTTCACATTCCCTTAGAAGAGCCACTGTTTTGCAAAACACGATAGAGTTTTGGGATATTCAAAGGCAGGCCTAGAAAAGATCAAAATAGTTCTGCGTATAAAGAGAACTGAGCTGATGAGGAGCCCCCTAGAACGTTGGTAAGTTTCAAGTGGGAAGATGTGAAAGGACTGGAAGGGGGAGGGAAACGAAGCACACTTCTGTCAAGTTTGCCGTGTACTCAGATGCCTTGTATGAATGGTAATTCAAGGGAGGTTGAGGGGTCAATGGCTGACATTCCTCACTTGGGACAAAGCAGTGCAGAAAAGTAACAGCACATTGTGAGGCAGAACAGTTGATAAAGGAGATTAATTCTCCAGATTCTGAGGTGAATGGAAAATGCATAAATTACCCAGACTTCCCTAAGGAGGGACCCAAGAACTCAAGCTAATTTCTTTTCAATTTCCAAGGAGAAGGTAACCCAGCTGGCAGCTGGTCACACCTCCCTCTGCTCAAGGCCTGCACAATGAGATTGTGAAATAGTCTACAGTTGATGTATCATCAGTGTAAAGCAGGCACAAACGACGTGCTTGGACTTCCCCAAAGCTTCCTCTCAGAGTAAACTCTCAGAGGTTTAAGCTAACCCAGTCTCCAACTGCTAGTCAGGACATTAGACTTCTTAAGACTTGTGATTTCTCCTGAGACTTTTGAAATACTTGCTTCCTCCAAAGAACTTCCCAAATTCTCTCTCCAAAGAACTTCCTGAGTATTTACTCATAAACATCTTTCCATGTTTTTTTCTAGCACTTTTATGAATTAGTTTGTTTACATTTCAATATATTGCTCTATCTCGAATGTATTTTGGTATATGGAATTTTTTGTTTGACATGTTCACTCAGTTACCTGTCTGACCACTTTTTATTGAATAATCAATCCTGTCCCTATTTAATTAAAATGCCACTTTAATCATGCTAAAATTCTTCATGTGTAAGTCTATTTCTGGACTCTGGAATCTATTTCCATTGACTTTGTTCACAAAGCGCACTGTTTAGATGCAGTTTTATACTGTTGTACTATTGTTTAAAAAGAGATGGCAGGCCGAGATGGAAACTTTAGCACCACACGCCCTGGCACCCAGCCCCTCGTCAGCAAACCAAGACTTCATACCTAACCGAGTTGGATTTCAGCCTCTCCCAGGAATGTAACCTTTAACCAGTCAGTCTGGAATTACCTGGTCTGCACTAGAGAGGTCACCCGCCAATAAATAGACCCCTGCCTTCCCTTAAGGAAAGCACCTTGCCTGGAACAATCCACTCTTCCTCCTTGTCCCACAGCCCTGTGCCTATACAAGCCTTCCATTGTGCACAGCTCTCCAGAGCTCCTTTCTCTTTGCTGGATGGCATGCTAGAAGCTAAAAGCCAATTCGATTTTTAAATTTACTCAGTTGAATTTTGTTTTTTAATACTATCTTGTAGGGCTGGTTTTCCCTAATCCCTCTTTTTTTAAGTTAAGCTTCTTGACTATTACTTTGAAGCTTTTTTTGTTTTCCACTAAGAACTTTAAAATTAGTTTTTTTACTTCTAAAAAATTTCTCTCAGTGTTTTCATTGTGATTATGTTAAATTGCTAGATTAGTTGGAGGGAAGCAGACATCTTTTCTGACGCTGAAGACTCCTGTCTAAAAAGGGCGTGCTTTTCCACTCAAGCTTTGTTTTGTGCCCCTTGTAGTTTTTTAAAGTTTTCTTTGTATGGACTGTGAACATTTCTTAATTTTATCCTGAAGCATTTTGTCTCTTTTGTGGCCATCATATATGGCCTCTTTTACCCATTGTTTCCTCAGTGGTGGTAGTTTGTATATGTTAGCCTGACTCATATGAAATTGCCATTTCTATAAGTCAAAAAAAGTTAGTTAAATTTGGGCAATTTCATATAGCTTCCCTAATAGGAGGGCTAACGATTTTTTTTTAATTTACTGTGTTAATAATTGCCTTAGTGAATACTCATGATGCTTGTCATAATTTTTCAGGTAATTTTCTTGAGTTTTTCAGGTGTATAGTTATATTATCTATAAATAATGATTAATCTTAACTCTATCTTTACAATCCAATTTTTATACCTCTTATTTATTACTGTTGTCTAATTTCATGGGCTATTACCTCCAGAATGGTGATGGTTGGTTATGATGGTGAGGGTAGACATCCTAGTATTTCCCTAGACAGCATTGGCTTTCTGGTTATATCATATATGTATGATATAACTGATCATATAAGCATTTTAATCAAGAATGGTTGAAATTTTCAAACACTTTTGCAGCATTTTTGGAGATGATCATATGATTTTTCTCTTTTTAAATGCTAATATGGTGAATTATATGGATATATTTCCTAAGATGGAGTCATCTTTGCATTTCTTATATGAATCTTACTTTATCAAGGAGTGCTATTCTTTTTTTAAATTGAAATATAATTGACATAATATTACGTTGGTTTTAGGTGTACAGCATCATGATTCAACATTTGTGTATGTCAAGCAATAATCACCACAGTCGGTCTAGTTACCATCTATCACTACGCAAAGTTAATGCAACATTACTGATTATAGTCGCCATGCTGTACATTACATCCCAATGTCTTGTTTATGTTATGACTGGAACCTTATACCTCCTGATCCCCTTCACTTGTTTCACCCACCCCGCTCCAACTCCCCTCCCCTCTGGCATCCACCAATCTATCTGTTTCTGTTCTATTTGTTCATTTGTTTTCTTCTTAGATTCCACATACAAGTGAGATCATACACTGTTTGTCTCTGTGTCTGGCTTATCTCACTTAGTGTAATACCTCTAGGTCCACCCATGTTGTCACAAATGGGAGGATTTCATTCTTTTTTTTTTTTTAAGATTGGCACCTGAGCTAACAACTGTTGCCGATCTTTCTTTTTTTTAATTGCTTTTTCTCCCCAAATCCCCCCAGCACATAGTTGTATATTTTAGTTGTGGGTCCTTCTAGTTGTGGCATGTGGGACGCCACCTCAACATGGCCTGATGAGTGGTGCCATGTCCACACCCAGGATCCAAACCCACGAAACCCTGGGCTGCCCAAGCGGAGCGTGCAAACCTAGCCACTCAGCTACGGGGCCAGCCCCGATTTCATTCTTTTTTTGTGGCTGAGTAGTATTCCATTGAATATATATATCGCATCTTCTTTTTCCATTCATCTGTTGATGGACACTTAAATGGCTTCCATATCTTGGCTATTGTGAATAATGCTGCAGTGAACATAGGGGTGCTTATGTCTTTTTTCTTTAAAGATTGGCACCTGAGCTAACAACTGTTGCCAATCTTTTTTGTTGTTGTTGTTCTCCCCAAATCCCCCCAGAACATAGTTGTAGATTCTAGCTGTGAAAGCCTCCAGTTGTGCTGTGTAGGATGCCACCTCAGCATGGCATGATGAGCAATGCCATGACCGCACCCAGGATCCGAAACGGCAAAACCCTGGGCCACAGAAGCTGAGCATGCGAACTTAACCACTGGGCCATGGGGCCAGTCCCCATCTTCTTGAGGTATATATATCTATTCTTTTTATGTGATGTTGACTCTGTTTGCTAATATACTTTTGGGAGTCTACACATTGATATCCATAAGTACGTTTGGTCTGTGATTTATGTTTTGTGTTACCTTTGTCAAGTTTTGGTATCAATTATAGGCTGGCTTCCTCATGAGGGTATGGAGGGTCTAGAACATTTGGTGTCATCTATTATTTAAAAGTTAGTAGAATTTACTAGTAAAATCATCTGTGACTAGGACATTATTTATTTTGGGAGGTTAACAACTTTTCACATTTCTTTCATAGTAATTGCTGTGTTTTGATTGTGTATCTCTTCTGGGGACAACATTGGCAATCAATATTTTACTAGAAAATCATGCATTTTGTGCATTTAAAAATTTTTTATTTGCATAGAGCTGAGCAAAATCAGCTTTTAGAAGTCTTTTAATTGCCCCATGTCTGTGCTTATTAATCCATTTCCATTTCTTATTTTTAGTATTTGTGCTTTCTCCACTAAAAAAAATTAATTATTAATTTCATTGGTTTTTGGATTTATTTATTAGTACTATCATTTTTCTGTTTTCTAAGTCTTTAATATCTAAAATATCTACCTTTATCTTTCCTTTTGCTGTATTTGGTATGATAATACCACATCATGCCTAATGTAGTATTTTGGAAATTGTTTAAATAAATCAAAATTAATATGACATTTTTTTATTGAGGTAACACTGTTTTAGAACATTATATAAATTTCAGGTGTACACCATTATATTTAAATTTCTGTGTAGACTACATCATGTTCACCACCCAAGGACGAATTATAATATGCCATTTCTATTGCCCCTCATATGATGAATTTTAAAAAGAGGGAGAATTAAATTTTAGTTAGGAGAAATGGAATGAAGTCTTTAATTCTTTTTCTTTCTTTTGGGTAAATAAAAATTTAACTGTCTTGTGGTTTTTGATTTTGGAATTGTTGGCAATTCATTTTTCCTCAGCAACAAACCTAATATGACAATCAGAGTAAAAAAGATGCTGTTTCTATTGATTTTATTTAAAATGACCTTCCTCTGTCCCCTTATCTCTTAATAAATTACTATACAATGGATCAAGCTGTAATATGAAGATCAAGGAAAAATACAGCCCCAGCGTCTCTCCCTGCCAAAAAGTTGCTTTATCTATTAATTTAATTGTTTAAGATACCTAGCAAGTATTCCTGGCTGGTGTGAGGTTTTGATATCATGAGCCAGTTAGTTCCATTCCTTTTAGTTCAATTTAATACAACAGTCCTTTACTGTGTGCCTGCAACCGTCCTGGTGCTGGAGAGAAAAGCCAGGGAACCGGCCTCCCCACCCCACCCCAAGGAGCTCACAGCCTGTTCTGTTGGTACAGATTGCTCTTCTAACCTCAATCAGACTTTGCAGAAATATGTGTCACAAGGCAGGACAGGGAGAAGGGGGCATGGCTTAACCCAGATCATTTGCCATAACTGTAAAAACAGGAACAAAAGTTAAGCTTGTTAATATGCACGCTCAGTAGTCAGAAGGATCCTGAGCACGGTAATCCTGGTAGCAACCCTCACGAGCCTGAAGGAGGCTCTTGTTTGACTCTCTAAATCCTGCCAGTATCGAATCCCCAGATTGTATTTCCCTGGGACAAGCTTTGGTTCTGCATGCTCTGCCAAGGAGAGCTGAGGGTGAGGAGACCTCCATTTCCCCACAGCTTCTTTCCGTTCTTGACGACAGTGCATCCGGGAGAGCCGGATCCAGTTCACATGCAAGCTGGCAAAAGAGTCTCAGTACCTTCCAAGAGTTTGATTTCTTGCAAATGCAAAATGTCCTCAATTAGTTTAATTCTTACATTCCACACAGAAGTTGGAAGAAATATACAGGTATAAGATACATTTATTATTTCTTGCTTGAAATAGTTAATTCAAAATAATCAGCGTTATCCTCAGAGACACTCTGATGACGGAAGTGGACTTAGATTTACTATGAGGTTGCAAGGAAAGAACAGGGTTTTGGGCCTATTACTCCTCTGAACACATTAGAAACCAGAAGGCAAAGCAAAAATCTGATAGTATACCTGTGGAATATTTCAGTAAGTTTGGATCTTGTATTTCTTCTGTGATGAAAAAGGTAACTCACCTGGAGTCTCTGGGACAACTCGTTAGTTTGTAAACACTGTTGGGGAAGAAGATATCTGCGCCCCGTGAATAAGAGCCCCCAAGAGGAAAGTGTTTGCTAGTCTGGTTGGAGCACAGGAAATGGTCCCTCCAAGCTCGTTCTACTAGTGATGGAAGTTAGCGTCCAAACAACACTCATTCTCATCCTTGGCCCCTGTGGAAAGGCTCATCTCACACTTTCTCTCAATTCCTGTAATATGCCCACTGAGCCCAGTACTTGTGTGGGGGATGTGGTTTTACTTTAGGGTTATTTTGCATCTTTGTACCATTATATTTTTATGAAATTATCTCCATAATAACATAATTTAAAAGAATCATAGAATGTCTTCCCCCTGATTTTTCTAAGTTAAATTTCTCCGGTTCCTCATATAATGATCCATCAAATTCCTGGTCACTCTTCTACTATTTCAATTTATCCCTGTCTACCTTAAAATAAAACACTCTGAACAGGAAAATATACTCTAGTTGTAGTTAACAAGAGCAGAAGAATGAAGAAGTGGGCCTCTGACCTTCTTTGTCCTGCCCACTGGAGCCCTCTGGCAGCCAGGCCACTGTATTGACACCTATTACATCACAGTGCACTAAAATTCCGAGGTCTTTTTCACATGAATTGCCAAGTATCCAGATCTTCTCAGTTGATTTTTTGGATCCTAAACTCAGATGAATTTTACTTGTGAAGGTCCTTGCTTGTAAATAACAGAAGCCAACTACAGTTCCTTAAGAAGAAATGGAATGTATTGGATGGATGTCTGGTGGCTCCTAGAATCAAAAAGGTGGAAATGGATCAGATGGGACCCAAGGGAGGACCCAGATGAGGTGTCACCACAGTAACAGGCTACTCAGGACGTGCCACTTGCCAGCAGGTCACTCACCGCCCCAAGACTGGCATCGCCACGTTGGATCCCCACCACCCGCAGAATGTGCAGGTTCTGCTGTCATTGGACGTGCGCCTTGCTCTTCCAGACTCCCTGCCCCTGCAGAGCCACCCTGAAATGTTCCTAATTGACCTGAGCCTTGCCGTCATCCCCTCAGGATATAAGTCCAAGGTGGCAGCATTTGGTTGGCTGTGCTTAGGTCTTGCCCTTGGTTATGCTCCCAGGAGAGTACTGCCCTTCAGCTTCCATAGTGGAGAGGGCTGCTTCCCCATTATTATCTTAGGATTCCTCCCAAACTGGAAAAGCTTTTGGATGCTGGGCAACTCAAGTTATAAATATCTACTATTTATAAATTTTCACTTTGTTAATTTGGGTTCATCACTTGAGAGTATCTTTCAAGTAATGATTCTGTCATCCAGTCAGTTTTCTTTCACAGGTTTCTGCTGCTACAGACTTGCTAAGCTAGTCCTTTGTGTTTCTCCAGACTCAGTCAAAGGATTGAACAGGATAGTGTCAGAAGTGAGCATTGTGATCAGGCTGCCCTCTAGTTTGAGGATCACACACTAATCTTCAGAAAATGGTTGTCCACACAGCTATGGTTATCCAGTACACACACCTCCATCCTCCACTTAAATGACATATATTAAGAAAGACTTTATTTGATGGCTTGCAAACATCTAGAGACACCAGATCTCCACCAGCACCCTTGTCTGCTATCAACCTACAAAAACAGAAACCAGTTTAAGAGGCAAAGCATTTATTTGGGATCAAAGAATTACAATTGGGGGAGCACAGATTCAGGTAGAAATCCAAATGGTGTCCCGATTAAAGGAGAGGGCCTCAGGATTTTTATGGGGAAAAGGGAGATGAGGTAAGTTATATGAAAGAAGACTTCATTGGTGCTAGATGAGGTAAGGCTAGATTTGTATTTCATAGATTGGCTTGAGATTTGGTCATCAGGCAAAAGGCTAGAATTATATTTCATTGATTGGTTAGCATTCCAGACATAAGCAAAGTTCAGTTCCATCAGTTCTTAACAGACAGGATATCCTTGTCCTTACTGACTTCTTGGAATGTTGGCATTTAGTCCAGTTTGGAAGATAAACAAGATGTGCAAGGCAATTCCTCTGAAACGGCTGCTCTGGCTCTATTTTAATATGGCTCCCCTCATGTCATCTTTCACACTACCAATCTATTAAACCTAGCAACTTTGTTACTACGTTCTGTCCCATAGCCACCAGAGGTATGGAGATAATAAGGGCAGACAATAAGGATTTAAAACATAAATTTTCTATTCTTTTTTTTTCTTTTGAGGAAGATTAGCCTGAGCTAACATCTGCTACCAATCCTCCTCTTTTTGCTGGGGAAGACTGGCCCTGAGCTAACATCCGTGCCCATCTCCCTCTACTTTATATGTGGGATGCCTGCCACAGCATGACTTGCCAAGGGGTGCCATGTCCTCACCCAGGATCCGAACCAGTGAACCCCAGGCCACTGAAGTGGAACGTGCACACTTCACCGCTGTGCCACCGGGCTGGCCCCTAAATTTACTATTCTTCGTGTCCCAAAGGTAATGGGAATTAAAAAGTAAACTATTGGACTTCGAGAAATAAATATTAACTTCACAGTATTCCTTTTTCTAATTATGTTTTTTCTTTTTATTTTTTACTGTTCTCAATAGATCACATATAATTAAAGAAAAAATCAGTTTCCTATCACATTGGACACAATTGTGTGTAAGGGGAATCTTGGTTATCACATCAAGGAAGTGAGGTCTAGAATAGTTTGCTCACACATGGCTTAGCTATTCTTGCAATTTTTCTGTAAGTTTGAAATTATTTAATATAAAAATTATCTTTAGCATTTAAAAAACAGAGGCTATTGTTACCGCGAACCAGGTTCATTTTTGCCTGTCACCTGGAAAGCCAAACACCAAGACAACAAGATTGCAGCAGAAACAGGGTTTAATCACAAGGCAGCCAAGCGAGGAACTGGGAGAATGAGTCTCCAATCTCCCTCCCCGAAAATGGGGACTCAGGGATTTATGGGGTAGGAGCAAGGTGGTCTGAAATGTGGAGAGAGGTGATTGGAGGTGAGGAGAGGTGAGGCAATGGACGATCCGCACAAGCGGAGTCAGACTTCCTGCCTCTTCACAGGACACATGTTCCCACAATGGCAGTGTTAGCACGATCTGAGGGTGGAGTTTTTATCCTCTTTTTTTGTTATTTGAGTTCATAATAGTATACATCATTGTGTTGTAACATAGTTACAGGAACTGTTGTCTGTCACCACATAAGTGCTCCCCTTCACCCCCTGTGCCCACCCCCCACCTCTCTTTCCCTGGTAACCACTGAACTGTTTTCTTTGTCCGTGTGTTTGTTTATATTCCACTTATGAGTGAAATCATATGGTGTTTGTCTTTCTCAGACTGGCTTATTTTGCTTAGTATAATTCCCTCCGTGTCTTTCCATGTTGTTGCAAATGGGATGAATTTGTCTATTTTTCTGGCTGAGTAATATTCTGTTGTATATCTATACCACATCTTCTTTATCCAATCATCAGTGGATGGGCACTTGGGTTGCTTCCATGTCTTGGCTCTTGTGAATAGTGCTGCAATGAGCATAGGGGTGCATATGTTACTTTGGATTGCTGATTTTAAGTTGTTTGGGTAGATACCCAGTAGTATCTGGGTCATATAGTAGTACTATTTTTAGTTTTTTGAGGAATCTCCATACTGTTTTCCATAGTGGCTGCACCAGTTTGCATTGCCACCAGCAGGGTTTGAGGTTTCCCTTCTCTCCACACCCTCTCCAGCATTTGTTACTTTTAGTCTTAGTGATTATAGCCATTTTAACAAGTATAAGGTGGTATCTTAGTGTAGTTTTGATTTGCGTTTCCCTGATGATTAGTGATGTTGAACATCTTTCATGTGTTTATTGGCCATCTGTATATCTTCTTTGGAAAAGTGTCTGTTCATATCCTCTGCCTAGTTTTTGATTGGGCTGTTTGCTTTTTTGTTGTTCAGTTGTGTGAGTTCCTTATATATTATGGAGATTAACCCCTTATCAGATATAGGATTTGTAAAAATTTTGTCCCAATTGGTGGATGTCTTTTGGTTTTGATCCTAGGTTTTTTTGCCTTGCAAAAGCTCATTAGTCTGATGAAGTCCCACTTGTTTATTTTTTCTTTTGTTTCCCTTGTCTGAGAAGGCATGGTATTCAAAAAGATCCTTTTAAGTTCAATGCCAAAGAGTATACTACCTATATTATCTTCCAGGAGTTTTAAGGTTTCAGGACTTATCTTCAAGTCTTTGATCCATTTTGAGTTTTTGTGTATGATGTGAGATAGTGGTCTACTTTCATTCTTTTGCACGTGGCTATCCAGTTTTCCCATCACCATTTATTGAAGAGACTATCTTTTCTCCAGTGTATGTTCTTGGCACCTTTGTCAAAGATTAGCTGTCCATAGATGTGCGGTTTTATTTCTGGCCTTTCAGTTCTCTTCTATTGATCGGTGTGCCTGTTTTTGTACCAGTACCATGCTGTTTCAATCACTATGACTTTCTAGTACATTTTGAAGTCCAAGACTCTGACGCCTCCAGCTTTGTTCTTTGTCCTCAGGATTGCTTTGGCAATTCAGGGTCTTTGGTTGCCCCATATGAATTTTAGGATTCTTTGTCCTATTTCCATGAAGAATGTCATTGGGATTCTGATTGGGATAGCGTTGAATCTGTAGATTGCTTTGGGTAGTAAGCACATTTTAACTGTGTTTATTCTCCTGATCCATGTGCATGGAATCTCTTTCCGTCTCTATATGTCATTATCTATTTCTTTCAATAACGTCTTCTAGTTTTCATTATATAAGTCCTTCACCTCCTTAGTTAAATTTATTCCCAGGTACTTTATTCTATTTTTTCTGATTGTAAATGGAATTGTATTCTTGAGTTGTCTTTCTGTAAGTTCGTTATTAGAGTACAGAAATACAACTGATTTTATAGGTTGATTTTGTACCCTGCAACTTTACTGTAATTGTTAATTATGTCTAATACTTTTGCAATGGATTCTTTAGGGTTTTCTCTATATAAGATCATGTCATCTGCAAACAGTGAGAGTTTCACTTATTCATTGCCTATTTGGATTCCTTTTATTCCTTTCTCTGGCTTAATTGCTCTGGCCAAAACCTCCAGTACTATGTTGAATAAGAGTGGTGAGAGTGGGCATCCTTGTCTTGTTCCTGCTCTCAGGGGGATGGCACTCAGTTTTTGCCCATTGAGTATGATGTTGGCTGTGGGTTTGTCATATATGGCCTTTATTATGTTGAGGTAATTTCCTTCTATCCCCTTTTTGTTGAGTTTTTATCATAAATGGCTGTTGGATCTTGTCAGATGCTTTCTCTGCATCTATGGAGATGATCACGTGGTTTTTATTCCTCAATTTGTTAATGTGGTGTATCACGTTGATTGATTTGTGGATATTGAACCATCCCTATGTCCCTGGAATAAATCCCACTTGATCATGATGTATGATCTTTTTGATGTGTTGTTGTATTTGGGTTGCCAAAATTTTGTTGAGACTTTTTGCATCTATGTTCATCAGCAATATTGGCCTGTAGTTTTCCTTTTTTGTGTTGTCCTTGTCAGGCTTTGGTATCAGAGTGGTGTTGGCCTCATAGAATGTGTTAGGAAGCGTTCCATCTTCCCTACTGTTTTGGAATAGCTTGAAAAGGATAGATATTACATCCTCTCAGAATTTGGTAGAATTCCCCAGGGAGGCTGTCTGGTCCTGGGCTTTTATTCTTTGGGACGCTTTTGATTACTCTTTCAATCTCTTTACTTGTGATTGGTCTATTCAGATTCTCTATTTCTTGTTGATTCAGCTTTGGGAGGTTGTAAGAGTCTAAGAATTTATCCATTTCCTCTAGATTGTCCATTTTGTTGGCATACTTTTTTGTAGTATTCTCTTATAATCTGTTGTATTTCTGTGGTATCCATCGTTATTTCCCCCCTTTAATTTCTAATTTTATTTATTTGAGCTTTCTCTCTTTTTTTCTTTGGAAGTCTGGCTAGGGGTTTGTCAATTTTATTTATCTTCTCAAAGAAACAGCTCTTTGTGTCATTGATCCTTTCTACTGCCTTTTTTGTTTCAATAGCATTAATTTCTGCTCTGATTTTTTTTATTTCTCTCCTTCTACTGACTTTGGGCTTTGTTTGTTCTTCTTTTTCTAGTTCAATTAGGTGTAGTTTGATACTGCTTATTTGGGATTTTTCTTGTTTGTTAAGGTGAGCCTGTATTGTGATGAATTTTCCCCTTAATACGGCTTTTGCTGCATCTCATATGAGTTGGTATGGTATGTTTTCATTTTCATTGTCCCAAGATATTTTTGGATTCCTCCTTTAACTTCTTCAACAATGATCCATCACTCACTCAATAGCATGTTGTTTAGTCTCCACATCTTTGTCCTTTTCTCAGCTCTTTTCTTGTAATTAAGTTCTAGCTTTATAGCATTTTGATCGGAAAAGGTGCTTGTTATTATTTCAATCTTCTTAGATTTATAGAGTCTTGCCTTGTTTCCCAACATATGGTCTATTCTTGAGAATGTTCCATGCTCACTTGAGAAGAATGTGTATTCTGCTGTTTTTGGGCGGAGTGTTCTATATATGTCTATTAAGTCCATCAGGTCTAGGTTTTCATTTAATTCCACTGTTTCCTTGTTGATTTTTTCTCTGGCTGATCTATCCACTGATGTGAGTGTAGTGTTGTGGTCTCCTGCTATTATTGTGTTACTATTAATGTCTTCTTTTAGGTTTGTTAATAGTTGCTTTATGTACTTTGGTGCTCCTGTGTTTGGTGCGTAGATATTTGTAAGTGTTATTTCTTCTTGATGGAGTGTCCCTTAGATTGTTATATACTGCCCTTCTTTGTCTCTCTTTACCTTGAAGTCTACTTTGTCTGATATAAGTATGGCAACACCTGCTTTCTTTCATTTGCCATTAGCTTGGAGTATCATCTTCCATCCCTTCACTCTATGCCTGTGCTTTTCATTGGAGCTGAGATGTGTTTCCTGGAGACAGCATACTTTTGGGTCTTGTTCTTTAATCCATCTCACCACTCTGTCTTTTTATTGGAGAATTCAATCCATTTACATTTAGGGTGATTATCAATATATACAGGCTTAATGCTGCCATTTTATCACTCATTTTCTGGTTTTCCTGCACTTCCTTTGTTTCTTGTCCTGTGTTTTTTGGTCTACCTATCGAGCTGTGTAGTTTTTTATGTTGTGTTTCTTTGTTTTCTCATTTATTATTTGTGTCTCTGTTTTGCTTTTTTGTTTAATAGTTACCCTGAGGTTTGTATTCAAGATCTCATGGATAAGATAGTCCCTTTTCTGATGGCCTCTAATTTCCTTAGACTAAACTGATTCAGTCGCTTTCCTCTTCCCCTCCTAAGTTGTTTTTCTCACACCTTATTCCATCTTGTGTTATGAGCTTGTGCTTAAAATGACAAGATTGTCTTTGATTTTGGTGTTTTCCTTCCTTTGTCTTTAATGCTATACTTGAGTATTTGCTATCCTGCTCTAATTCTGTCTACCTATTTAACTCCGTACTCTGTGTTTGGTAGCCCTTTTCTCCCTTTTTTTTCAGGTATGAGGGCCTTCTTGAGGATTTCTTGTAGAGGGGGTCTTGTGACTACAAACTCCCTTAGCTTATGTTTGTCTGGGAAAGTTTTTATTTTTATTTCTCCATCATATCTGAAGGACATTTTCACTGGATACAGTAGTCTTAGCTGAAAGTTTTTGTCCTTCAATGATTTGAATGTCATTCCAGTCTCTCCTAGTCTGTAAGGTTTCTACAGAGAAATCCACTGAAAGCCTGATGGGGGTTCCTTTGTAGGTTATTTTCTCCTGCCTTGCTGCCCTGAGTACTCTTCCTTGTCATTGACTTTTGCCAGTTTTACTACTGTATTCCTTGTGGTAGGTCTTTTTATGTTGGCATATTTATGAGATCTGTCAGCCTCTTCCACTTGGATTTCCTTCCCTAGGTTTGGGAAGTTCTCTGCTATTATTTCTTTGAGCACGCTTTCTGCTCCATTCTCCTTCTCTTCACCTTCTGAGATACCTCTAATTCTTATGCTGCATTTCCTCATTGAGTCGGATATTTCTCAGAGACTTTCTTCATTTCTTTTTAGTCTCAGTTCTCTCTCTTCCTCTGTCTGTAGCAATTCAACATGTTTATCCTTGATTATGCTGATTCACTCCTCTATGGTGTCCACACGAGCTTTCAGGGAATCCGTATTTTGTTTTATCTTTTCCATTGTGTCCTTCAACTCCAATATTTCTGATTGATTCTTCTTTATAGTTTCAATCTCTTTTGTGAAGTAGCTCCTGAACTCATTGAATTGTTTCTCTACATTCTCTTTTACCTCGTTGAGTTTTGTGATGATAGCTGTTTTCAATTCTTTGTCATTTAGATGACATATTTCTGCATTCTCAGGACTGATTTCTGGGTGCTTGATTTCTCTCTGGTCTGGAGATCTAACATAGTGTTCGATGTTGCTAGAGCCTGTTTTTTCACATTCTGCTGTTATTAGGTTGCAGTTACCACCTATCGGATGGGGGTCAAGAGCCCCGTATTCTGAGCCCTCTGCCTTCAGCTGAGATCCCAGGGGCTGGAGCAGCGCTGAGTGGGTGGGGGAGGGGCACTTTCTCCTTCATGCTCTTTGAGGTCATTCCCCGCCCCCCCCACCGCTGCCCACAAAAGCTTTCACCATGGTACAGGGTTTCCCTCTAGGCTGCAAGGGCTCTAGGGATTCCTTGATGTTCCCACAAATGAATGTCCCCTCCCCCATTCCTTCGCTCTAGGAGGCCTCCTGCAGTCCTGATCACAGTCTTTAGGGGAGGGAGCAAAGATCTCTCATCCCATTCCACCTCTGAGGGGGGTCCAGCCTCTATGTCCTCTGTCATATGGCTGTATGGATATCTCTGATGTTTTTTGTGTTGAATTTGGATGTCCTCTGTTGAGTATAGATTTTTTCATTGCATATTGGAGGGGAAAGATTTCTGACAGACCTCACTCCACCATGATGCTGACATCACTTGAGGTTTTAGCCTCTTGATGTCAAAAGGTCATTTATTCAGCATCTGTGTGGGCCCAGTTGATGGGTTGGTGTTTTCAATCAGCCTGAAGTGGACAAGGGGTTCTAATTCCTGAAAAACACCTCACACACCCATTACCATGGTGATGCAGGCTCCAGGGAGATGTTATCTGTAGGAACTTAGTGGGAGTCAGACAGCATATTGCCTAAGCAGCACAGTTAACAATGGGTGGGGGAACCACTAAAAGCTATAATCAGTAATTGCCAAAAAGAAAAAAACTTTAGTTACTAACTACCTAATTATCAATGGCTAACTGTTTACCAGTTTCACTATCAGAGATATCCAAGTAAAAAAGGACACCCCAATGCCCAATGAAATGAACATACCGTTTTTTTTAAATAGTAAGACAAATATTTACCTACAGTAATCAAACATGAAGGGCTTCACCAAATGCCATGAATTCCAATAACTAACTGCTAAATAAGGCTCTTGAGCCATCCACATTCATATTATTAAATCCAAGTTAAAATGATGACTCCTGATTGTTAAATAATCCTAAACTCCAAAGTACCCTCCTTCTACCCCTAAGAGGAGGACACAACTTCCAACTGAGTGAAAGAGAACTGGTTCAGGATGTTTACAAAATTTCAGAAAAGCGGAGCCCAAATATTCTAAGTCTGCATATTGCCTAGTTGATGTCTATCTCCTCCATTCCTTGCCATCACCTCAGGTCACAGAAAAGTGGGAAGATACAAAATTTCCAGCCCTAAAACTGTGGTATAGAGCGCAAAATAAATTGGAACCAACTGGTTTCAGATACTTATAGAGGAAAAGGAATCCTGATTCAAAGCAAATAGAAAGTAGGAAGTCTAGATAGAATGTGAGCAGAATGAGAAAAAATGCAAAGCTATTTTACAAATTACAAGAGATTTTCACATAAATGAGGTATATGGGGTAACTTCTGGTTCAAAACTGATTCAGCCTGGGGCCAGCCCAGTGGTATAGTGGTTGGGTTCGCGCCCTCTGCTTCAGCAGCACTTATCAGGCTGTGCTGTGGTGGTGTCCCACATACAAAATGGAGGAAGATGGACACAGATGTTAGCTCAGGACAATCTACTCACAAAAAACCCACAAAACTTATTCAGCCTGAACTAAAAAGCCTGACATATGGCCTATCAAACTTAGATTGTACATCTGCTTTAACTATTAAAGAATGCACTCTCCTAAGAATGTACACGTCTCCTCCTACACCCTATTAGTAATGCCCTCACCCTGTATTAGTCCCTTTCCCAGATATCAGACATATTGACCTGCTAATTTGCAACTGAATACCTCTTTTAAACTTTGATGAATATGTATCCTGGGTGTGTTTAATCTATGTTCTTTGTTCTAAAAAGGTATAAGACTGTACTGAAAACCATGCTTTTCCAAAATGCTTTCCTCCTTTTTGGAGACTGCCTTCCCAATTATAATCCTCACCCTGGTTCAAGTAAAATTCACCTTATCTCTCCTATCTATAGAATAGTTATTCGTTATTTTATGCCAACACAAATATACTTGCTTTTTTAAAACAATTCAAAGACAGGAAAAGAGCATGAACTTGATAGATAAAGGGCCCAACTTAGAACAACCCTAGAAACAAGGGAATTGCCTACAAACACTTTATACCACAAAACAACATTTTAAGAACATGAATTAAATACAACAAGAGTTCAAATATCCTGTGATAAAAAAACAAGAGTTCAAATATCCTGTGATAAAAAAGTAAAAAGCAGAATGAGCTGAAAGAAAATGAGGACAAAACAACATAATTACAAAACAAAGTAAAAAACAGCAAGGAACAGAGTAGAAAGAGCTAAAACTTGAATTACTAATATAGAGCAACAATTTAAAGCAGTCACAGTAAATCCAGGTTAAAAGAAAAACTAAGAGATTGAAGTAGAAAGGAGATAGTGTTACCAACCCCCAAGAGACTGGTAACCCGCAAGTGCGTCCTTTTGCCTGGAGCCGCCTGTGCCAATGGAACGAGCCCGAGTTCGGAATAGCAGAGCAGAAACATTACTCATTGATCAATGAATGGAGGAGGCAGAGCTCGTGCTCTAAAACACCTTCTCCCAAAAGGGAGGTGAGCAGGGTTCTTATGGGATGTGGAGGGGAAGGTGCCTCTGTGTTATCATTTGGGGTAGGGGCACTTGGGGCATACGCAGATCTTCCCTTCTTGCACATGGCACATTTTGCACACATTTCCTTTTGTGCATGGCAACCCATCACCATCTTGGGACCTTTCTGGTTTCGACTGGTTCTGTGGTTTGGCCATCTTGCAAAATTCTGGCTTGGTTCCTACAAGCAAGCATAACTTTAAAACAAAGGATTAGACATGGAAAATGTTTTAGGGACTTCCCTGATGACAAAATCCCTCCTATGACTATGTCCTGCTCCTCATTCTTGAAGGGCAGTAGGTGAAGATCTGTCTTCTATAACTACTTCCAGCTGGCCAAGGTGGCATCACAGGGGCCCATGGAGGAGCAGAACTTATCCCTAGCAACTTTTAGATATGTTTCCTTGTCATCTGGTTGGACTCTCAATCTCTCATATCCCTGGTTAATACCATTTGGAATTTAATTAGCATTTTTCTAATGAAGGAAACCAGATAGTTTAGGATGCAAGGCCCAAAGAGTAGAAGAAGCAGAATACTCAACAGAGGCCCCAAAAGTGGTAGAAACCAACTCAGGCTGGGAAGAGCCTATTTAACCCCACTCCAGATGTGTTTTGTTGGTCTGATTGGCCTTTTTCCTCTTACCAACTAGCCTCTCTTCGTAGCCAAGTGGTGATGTACATGTAAGCATTCGAGGGGGAGCACAGGTCAGGGTGAGGATAAGTATAGTTATGAGAGATGACAGAAGAAGGAGTCCCAGCACCTCCATGGGGGTGGGATGCCAATGCACCAAGGACTTATTTTTATGTCTCCAGAATAAAAGCTTCAGGTCTGAGAGGGGCTCATAGGAGAAGTCAGGATGGGTTGGAGTTTCCAAGTCTTCTGGTTCAGGGGCTCTCTTGACTTGGGTCTGGAGCACCTGAGGGGTGACTTCCTGAAATTTTAGGGCAGAGTGAGTGGGTAGAATCACCAGATAAGGCCATCCCACTTAGGAGTGAGCTGGTCCTGTGGGCTCCCAGTTTTCCATGTTTTTAGGTATACCAAATCACTGGGCTGGATGGGATGGAGGGCCAGGTCCATGGGGCCAGACAGGACCTGGTTGCCATATGCTGTATGTGCCATCACTGTTTCCCCTATCTGAAGAGCACACTCTAGTTGTTCTCCTGTACTTCCAGTATTCTCCCATTGGCTTTTTGACCAGGAGTGTTGGAGTGTTACCTGTTGAAAGGCGTGGCCTGATGAGGCCATAATCAATCAAGTTCTGTACAACAGGGACTGTGCAATTTAGGGTATCCCAACTGAAAGGATATTCTTTAACATTTGGGTATTTGTGCCCAGGTTTTAGTTTGACAATCATGGGGTCCACTAGGAGAACATGTCCCACTTTTCCTTGAGCTCAAACTTGGGGATTTACCTCTGGTAATCCTGTTAAGCTTCTCTTTAAATCTTTAGACTCAGTTCCTTTTTTGGGGTGCATAATCAGCTGGTGACCAAAGGCTAAGTGGACATTTGCCTCCAATTTGTCCTCTTTCAAATAAATGCAGGCTCCTAATTTATGTGGTATGTCTCTACCCAGCAAAGGGCATTCTGGCACATATAGAAAGGAATAGGTTACCTGTTTTTCACCTAATTTGTAGCTTTAAAGTTTTAATCAGCCACTTGTTCTTTGGGACCCCTAATATACCCACTATATTACATCTCTGGCTTGTAAGTTTGGAAATTTGTAGCCAGATATTTCAGGAAACTAGAAGAATTTAAGATCCAGTCCAGTTTACAGGTAGAAAACAAAAACCTCAAAGATAATGAATAGAACTAGAATCTAATATCCACCAATTGTGTTTTAGTTTCTACTAAAACATAATTTTTTTCTCTCTAAAATCACCCTCATTTTTACGAAAGATAGCCAAATTAAGCCAATGGCAATTGATCATATAGGCTCTTTTAAATCTGCTTTCCTGGAACTTTTTTAAGGAATCTCAGATTGAACTTTAAAGGCCTCTTGAAGCCAGGAAAGCCAGACCAAGAACTTGTCATCAGACTCTGCCTGTAATACCTAGAGATTTGGGTGAATTCCTCTCTTGTCTTAAGGTTCCCCAAAATATCCTAAGGTTCCTTGCACCTGCCAGAGAAGTGACCTTCTTTCTCACCTGATAAGGTTGCTGGGAACCCTGTAAACAAGGTACCAGGCCAGTATTTCCAGGTGGCTTTATTACATAAAGTCAACTTTGTTCCTAAAAAGCTTTCTGCTCATCTGAGTCTGCATGTTTTTCTCAAATATGACATTCCAGTCAAAGTTTTGGTAATATAACCAGTGTTTCCAATTGTGTCCTGTTATAAGGAAAACAGATTCTTACTGAACCTATGTAAATAAATGTATTGCCATGAAAATAACAATATTCACTCACTTAAGAGTTTCCAAATTCTGGAGGGATCAGGTAGGGAGAAAAAGATAATGTTTCAATTCTGCTTACAAAAGTATAATTTATCAAGTTGCCATAAGTCATAGTTTAATAGAAAAGAGAAGGGGGCCGGCTCCGCGGCCGAGTGGTTAAGTTCGTGCGCTCCACTGCAGCAGCCCAGGGTTCGGATCCTGGGTGTGGACATGGCACCACTCATCAGGCCACATTGAGGTGGCGTCCCACATCCCACAACTAGAAGGACCTGCAACTAAGATATACAACTATGTACCAGGGGGGTATGGGAAATAAAGCAGAAAAAAAAAAGAGAAAAGAGAAAAATATTTCCCTCAATCTAAAAAACAAAACATGTAAAAAATCAGCAATATTTCTAATGAAAAGTAATAGAAATTATAATCATCTCTGTAAGTTCATTCAGTCCTATATAACCAAATCTTAATCTTGATCTTTTGTTAGCAGTTTCATGAAGTCATCAGTTTCTCTATTAAAGTTCTGTAATTTCTTACTTAATTCAGGCTTATGATCTTTAAGTTTATCAGAAACCTGTATTCTAGAGCCAGTGTCAGAGTCCTTTCCATGAATCTCTCTGAAGAGGAAACATAAATACAAAAATATCAGAGTAAAACAACTGTCTGCAAATAACAAAACACTCAAAAATAGCAATTGACAGACACCTGACTATTTCTGTGACATACAACACTTTGAGATAATAACTAGAATTATAACCGACAACCAGGACAGATCAGAATTTTTGGAATATTATATAATTTTTAAAAGTTATATTAATAAATTTACCCACAAAATATAACATAGAGAAGTTTATCATCATTGATTTGATAATATTTCCCATGTAATTTAACATACCAAATAAGTCTAATTGGTTTAATAGCCTCTTCTTTATAGAAAGAGAGCATAAATTCTTTGAGAAGTCCCAAGCCTGATTGGAAATTCTCAGTTTCCTTTTTTAAGTCAAAAGAAAGACTCTCATTTGGGGGGAGGTTCATCAAAAAATATCAAAATTTTAAAACACTTGGTCAAATAGGAAACGATTAGTTATCCATTCAAAGTGACAACAGAAAGAGTCAAAAAAAAACCCCTTAATAGAGAGACCTCAGTCTTTTGAACATAGGAAATTCTTTTAGCCAAACATAGATTTTCTGTCTTTTAGGTAGACTTACTCAAAAATAAAGAAAAACCTTTTAACTTCTTTATCAAGAGCAGACCAAAATTTCAAGAAAATTATATTATTAAGAGAGAAATCCAAATTCTAATTTTTGCGCCCGTTTACTTTCTATATTAAAACTCATTTACTTAATTAAATTCATTTCAATCTTAGCCAACTTGACCATGCACAAAACTCCTCAGGGTGTTATTTCCCTTCACCTTCTGTCACTTACTTTTTATATTCAGAATTTGTCCCATGCATTCCTTTTTTTTTAATCATAGTACTTTAAGACAAATTTATCTTTCTTACCAAAACAAACAAAAATATCTCCATTCTTTATACCTTCTATACTGAAAACATATATTTTACTTTCCTTGAATAAAAAGATGTTTTCCTTACTAAATTTTTGGTAGTCCTTGAATACAAAGATGTTTTCTTTATTAAATTTTAGTAGTTTTAATTACATATATTAATTAGAATTCTTAACTCTTACAGACCTTAATTTTTAGTGAAAACTAAAAAGCTAGCAATTATGCACAGTCCTTTACACTAGCATTCTTTGACTTGGCAAATTCATAAATATTTTTTATAATTTCTAGAAACATGTTACCTTTGTCAATGCAAAATAACCAGTAACCATTCTATAGATAAGAGAAATAACGTGAGTTTTATTTGAGTCAGACTGAGGATTATAACCTGGGAAGGCCTTAGAAAGCATTCAAGAAAGCATGGTTTTCAGTACAGTCTTACATTTTTTAGAACAAAGAGCATACATTAAAAACACCCAGGATACCTTTTCATCAAAGTTTCAAAGAGGTACTTAGTTGCAAACTAGCAGGTCAACATGACCCTAACATTGATATCAGGAAAGGGACTAAGCCAGGCAATACCAACAGAGTGTACGTGGGGGAGTGTGCATTCTTATCTTAGAGAGTGCATACTTTATTTTAATGGTTAAGCAAATGTACAATGTATATTTCATAGACCATAAGTCAGGCTTCTTTAGTTCAAGCCAAATCAGTTTTGAACCCTAATAGTTACCCCATATATCTCAATATGTGAACATCTCTTGTCACCTTATAGTACAATTTTTAAAAAAAAAAAAAATACAGGACATGTTGGGGCCTGCCTAGTGGTGCATTGGTTAAGTTCATGCACTCCACTTTGGTGGCCCCAGATTTACCAGTTCACATCCTGGGTGGAGATCTATGCACTGCTATACCAAGCCATGCTGTGGCAGGCATCCCACATACAAAATAGAGGGACATGGGCACAGTTGTTAGCTCAGGGCTAATCTTCCTCAGGAAAAAAAAATACATGACATGTTTACTAACAGACCAAATATCTTTTAGTTTCTCTGTAATAAAAAGCCAAAAGTAGATAAACCTATATTACTGATTACTGTCTAATATTTTATCTTATTTGGAAATGATCTAGATACTTAATGAATTTTTTTATCATTTAAGTTAACCTAGCAAAACTTCAAAGTTTCAAGTTACCAGAGATTTTGGAAGCTGTTTTAGGTATCTGTGTCATAAACTGTCATTATTGATAAAAGTTTATCTATAAACTCTTATCTCACATCTAGACTATTTATTTGTAGCAATCATATTTAGATTACTCACAAAAACTTTATGTGACACTAAAGCAGTTTGCCATCACCTGAAGTTGTTTTAAATACATGCATTGTACCACATAATCATTGTTAGAAAGCTTCTCCAAAAACTTTTACCTTTTTTACACTTATTTAGTTTACCTGTTTCCACTAATTATTTAGATTGCCTATAAAGACTTTGAGACATCAGACAAAATCAGCTATCATCTTAAGCTATTGCTTTGCTGACACATTTGTAACAGGGATACCATGAGCTTATTTGACTGGTAAACCCAGGCCGTATGTCTGCATCATATCCAATGCTGATAACTCATAGGACATGCCTATTTTAATCAAACCAACAAGCTTAAGTTTTTATTTAGCAAAGATTATTTCATATCATGTTAACTTGAAAGACATTTGGGTTAGTTTCTATTACATTTAGAAATAATTTATGAAAGTGCTTACTTTAGGTCAACTAAATAGAGCTCTTAATTTTGGCCATGTGATCCAGGGGTAGAAAAATATCTCACATTTATAACATATGTAGAGAGAGACACACACACATAAACAACAAAGAGATGAAACGAAGATTTTATAGCCTCTGTTTTAAAACTTTTCCTTAGATTTTTGGGCAAGGGTGCTTTCATAGCAGGCTACATCTCCAAAAGCTTCTTTTCCATTTTTTTCTTTCTTTCTTTCCATTTTCTTTTAGTCTTAGGAATCTGAGATGGTCTAGATAACAGCTCCCAGAGAGGTCACAAGTTTTTGAGATTAACAGGGGAGGTTAGTTTCTTATCAAAAGATTGACACACCCATCCGATTACATTATCCTTAATTTGCTTCTTTCCCTGTGGGTGCACAGTTTTATCTTAGTTTAGGGAAGAAGGCCAAAAAAAATTCCTATCAGGTTTTAAATATCAGCTTCTGATTTGGCCACATTTCTGATCATATGTTACTAAATCCTTTCAAACACCTTGTCAAGTTTCAGCTGGGACAAACAGTCATTATTCCTGACAGCATTAAACAACTCCATTAAATTTCTGTTTTTCTTTTTTTTTTTTTTTTAAGTTTCCCCTTGATTGTTTAAGGGTAGCAGTTTCCCAGAAAATCTCTCAGAGTCTCATTAACCCCTGGGAGGGGCTGTATTGGTTCCTCCTTTGAAGGTAGATTATGGGGATGTCTGTAAAGCCATGGCTTAGTAAATGCACTTCTTACCTAAATGGAAGGTTCCTTCTAAGAGCAAACATGCAAATTTTAGAGACTCAAAGGAGGCCAAAGTGACCACTGTAATTTTAAATGATCCCTCTTCTCCCTCAGTCCTGCATGTGCACACCCACCCTGTTCTGATGCTAAACTGAAGGTAGACTGTATGTTGGCTCACAGGAGATCCCCTTTGACTCAACAAAGTCACAGAAGACAAAAGTCTAAATGTGGCCACTGGTGCCAGTTCAGTGAGAGTCAGTAGGGAGAGTCCAGCAGCCAAGCACTGGGCAGGACAGCCCTGGTTTCCCTCCCGTTCACAAGCCTCCAACAACGTAGGCGAGTTAGCCCAGGATGTGCTGCTGCAACCCATTGCTTCATCTGTTGGGAGTCAAGAGGCCAGAATCAGAGGAGCCAGCAACTATTCCAGTCATGCCAGTCACCATATTTTGTTACGAAACCCCAAGGGATGGGGGTATCATACCCAAAAGTGGGTATGATACCAGCTCAACACAAGGTTGACATAAGGGAAGCCACATTGTAGAAATGACCTCTGACTAACTAGCCCAGATATGCTCTGTAGATTTTATGGCCCCTCCCAGCTGCTCTAAGTTGATAACTTTGTTCTTTTGAGTTCCTTAGGAATGTGATGACCCCAGAGCAGAGAGTCTCTGCTGATAGCCATCATCAATGACAACTGAAAGGTGAAGGTATAAGGCATTGCTCCTGTCTCTGATGCATATCCAGTAAAACAAAAGACTATCCAGGAACTCAGAGCAGATGTCTGTCCCTACCTAGAGATCAGATGGATGCCCCATCTGGAGACTAGATGCCTCCCCCACCCAGAGAGCGGCACCCTATATAACTGGCCTATAGTCTTTGTCTTGTAAGATGGTTCTTTCTGACATTAGTCAGCCATCTTCCCTCTTGCTAGCAAGCTGTAATAAAAAGTCCTTTCTCTCCAACCACCTTGCCTCTTGACTACTGGCGTGTCTTGCAGCAGGAGATGACCGCTGCTTGGGCAGTAACACCAATGCAAACTGTTGGACCATCAACGCAGAGAATGTTAATGTTACAAACTCATCAGTATAAAAATCATAATACAAAAGTTGGGGAGCAGGGATGTGAAGATGGGAGAAGGTATGAGAACGTTATTACCCCATCTTTCATAGATTGGATCAGTCAAAGGATGAATTTGAAATATGTGGCTCAAAAAATGCATGACAGGGGCCAGCCCAGTGGCACAGTGGTTAAGTTCACACATTCTGCTTCAGCAGCCCAGGGTTCACTGGTTCGGATCCCAGGTGCAGACATGGCGCCACTTGGCAAGCCATGCTGTGGCAGGCGTCCCACATATAAAGTAGAGGAAGATGGGACCGATGTTAGCTCAGGGCCAGTCTTCCTCAGCAAAAAGAGGAGGATTGGCAGCAGATGTTAGCCCAGGGCTAATCTTCCTCAAAAAAAAATGCATGATGACTTTCAAAATCTCTTCTTAATCTTAAAGAGATCTTTTAGGAGCTAATATTTCTTATAAAGAAAAAGTTGTTTTAAATTTAGCAAGTCTTTTCATTTCACTTCAATTTTGTTTTCTATTAAATCCAAGTTATTTGCTTCTATGAAATTCAAGTAAAACTAAATTGAGTATCATTATTCGTTTGATAGTAAAGGAGCCTTAACATGTGATGATGTCACACCTGTGGGGTTAGGACAATATAGGTGAATATTAAACTCTGTTGATCCCCCTCCTTAAAAAAACGTACATTTATTTCTTTGTGCTCATATTTACTAAGCCAGTGGTTTCAAATTATGCCTTACATGGTACATATATTTGCCAAACTCATCAAATTGTACATTTAAAATGAATGTTTTTTTTTTTTTTTGAGGAAGATTAACCCTGAGCTAACATCCGCTGCCAATCATCCTCTTTTTGCTGAGGAACATTGGCCCTGAGCTAACACGCGTGCCCATCTTCCTCTACTTTATATGTGGGACGCCTACAACAGCATGGCTTGCCAAGTGGTGCGTAGGTCCGCACCCGGGATCCGAACCAGCAAATTCCAGGCTGCTGGAGTGGAACATACAAATTTAACCGCTGCACCACCGGCCAGACCCAAAACGGGTGTGTCTTATTGGATGTAAATTCACCTTGATAAAGTTAATTTAAAAGATTTTCTTTTAATTACGCCCCATTGGAGTCTGCAAAGAAGAGCAGGGAGGAAACGGTGAAGGTCAGTGCGCAGGCTTGCCCCTCCCCTGCCCCCACCCCTTTCTACTGAATTAATCTCGGCAGTTCGGCATTTGTCTCTTTTACACAAAGGCTTCAACATAAGGTTCCATAGCTAGGTTCCATAGCTTTAAGGAAGAGAAAAACACACTACTGTTTTGAAAGTAGATGTCAATTGGCCTGAATATAAACATGTATTGTGTACAGCTGTAGGTGGTGGGGAGGAGGAATAAGCTAACAAAATAATTCCAGTGAATTAAAGGTAAACTATTATTTGAAACAAACATTTCTGGAGTAGACACACATATCTGCTATCCAGAGTGCCTTCAACCCAGTCCTTCCTGAACAGATGGAGATGGTCTCCAGATGGTGTTTGGTGCTTCTGGATGTGTGAATGGGCTTCACTGGGGCTTGACAACCCCCTGACTCAGCCTCCACGGCATCCCCCCGCCCTGCTCCAGTTACCAGCAGGTCCAAACTGGGGAGCGGCTGGCTGGTGTTTTACCAGCAGAAAACCTTTCCAGTTTCCCTAACAATTTTCCCCTCATCCTTGCAATTATTTGGCAGCTGTGGGGACTCTTTTTCTCCTCCCTTTCAACTTGCCTAATGCTTTGAGCCACAGGGGAGCCCCAAACCCTGCAGAACATCCCGGAATGCAAAGCATCTACAATGAGTCACAGCTGCAGAGATGCCAGCGCGCACTGTTCCAGACTTAGAGAGGGAGCGAGGAGGGGTCAGTGGCACAGCTGCAGAGCTGGTGTCAAAGGCTGGACCCAGGACAGAGTGGCAGCAGCACTGGCCGGAATGAGGAAGGAAAACAATGAGGAAAGGCTGCGTGGGACCCCACCTCTGAAACTTCCCCACCTGCTCTGCATGGAGCTGTCAGCTCTTCTGGCCACATTCCCTAACCCTAAACATTTTCACAGGAGAAACAACCTTCTGGAGGAGTAGAGAGGACTGCAAGTCAGCCCTGGAAGATGAGCCCTGACGGCCCTCTAACCAACGGTCACAAAGGCCAAGGCCATGGAGCTTGGAAAGATGCTATTTTAAGACACACTTTAAAGATGGGGGGGGGGGCGCCGCTCCCTCCCACTGTGCCAACAACCGGGCATTCACTGGCTCCTCACCGTCTGAAGGTCCTCCTCCCTTTTAAGTCCTGGAGAGAGCATTCAGGTGCCAGAAGATTCCCTCTTAAATTTTTTTATTAATAACTATGAATAGAGGATACATTCATACTATTCATCTAAAATATTTGAAAAACTATAGAATAAGAAGTGCTCCTCTCGCTTCTGCCCATCCAGGCACCTAGCTCTCCATCCTAGAAGCAAGCTCTGTTGCTCATTTCTTGTGTATTTTCCGGAAGTGTTCTTCACATGTACAAGCATGTCTGATATAAGTAAAGTTTTGTACAAATAGCCCACATTACACAACGTTCCATTCTTTGTTATTAACCACCTTGGACACTGTTTCATATCAGTACAAATAGACCTGTCTTGTTTATTTGTTGATGTTAACTAGATATTTAAACCGTACCCTGTTAATGCACATGTTGGTTATTTTCAATCTTTCCCTGTTACAAACTGTGCTTCAGTGAATGTATTTGAACATATATCATGTGCAGGCACATACAGAGGTCAAATTTCTAGAGGTGAGATCACTATGTCCCGTTTTGACATTTGATAAGATATTTTGTCAAGCCGCCCCCCGTGGAGATGACCCCAATTTACGCTCGCACACCTGAGAGCGTCTGGTCCCCTGTTGCTCAGCACGAGGTTATCCAACGTTCTTACCTTTGCCAGTTGATACTTTAAAAAATGGCAGTTCATTGTAATTTTAATGTGGTTTCTTCTTACTGTAAGCGAGGCTGAGCACCTTTACCTCGGTTTGAGAACCACTGGTACTTTCTGTTCCATGAGCTGTGATCTCTGCCCATTCTGCATCCTATTGTTTGTTCTGACATGTTGAACTCGACATAGTAAGGAAATTAGCCCTTTGTCAAATGTATGTACAGAAAATCTTTTCGTTTGTTTTTCCTTCCTTTTAGCATTTAGATAGTATTTCCACTGAAACTATGAAAATTTCCACCCATATCTTCTACTATAAGATATATTATCTTGTATTTAGCAGTTGAATCTGTGATCCAGTCAGAACTTATTGCAGTGTCAGGATAGATACACAGGGCTCCGTCTGTATCTCTCTCCAGATGGCTATGCAGTTGCTCCAATACCATTTCCCCAATAAGCCAATCCTCCCCCCATTAAGCTGATATGCTACCTTTATCAGAAACTGTTTCCAAATATATTTGTGTAGTAGTTATTTACTGCTGCGTCACAAATCACCACAAATTTAGTGACAAAATAACACACATTTATTACCTCCCAGTTTCTGTGGCTCGGGGATGCAGGCGCAGGTGAGCTGGGCCCTCTGCATTAGGTCTTTCACAAAGGTGCTGTCAATGTGTCAGCTGGGCCTTGGGTCTCATCTGAAGATTTGCTTCCAGGCTCACATGGCTGTTGGCGGATTCGGCTCCTCATAAGATGTCAGACTGAGGCTTCAGCTCCTTGCCAGCGGCTACTCTAAGTTCCTTCCACAGGAGCCTCTCCGTATGGCAGCTTATTTCACCAAAGCCAGCAAGGAAGAGAGTCAACAGAGAGAATCCACCAGCAAGATGGAAGTTACAATCTTATCCAATCTTGTCCCACGCACAGAAGTGACATTCCATCATCTAGGCCATATTCCATCATCAAGGCCATATTCCATCACAAGGCCACATTCATACAGTTAGAAGCAAGTCAGAGGTCCCACTCACACTCAAGGGGAGGGGGTTACACAAAGGAGTGAATACAGGAGGTGGGGATTCATTGGGGGCCATCCTAGAGCCTGTCTGCCCTCTGGCCCCCAATGATTCATGTCCCTCCCACAGGCAAATGTACCCACCACCTCTCAAGTTCTCCAGAAGTCTCCTCCCATCACCGCATCCCTTCAAGATCCAGAATCTGACGATCTAAATCAGGCCCAGGCGTGGCTGAGGTTGCTCAGGTGTAGTTCATTAAGTCCAGTTCCTAGAGCACAATTCCTCTCCATCTGTGCACCTGTGAAACTAATGTGACAAGTTATCTGCCACACACCCAACATACAACCATGCACAGGCAAAGGATAGCAGCTAGAGACGCTCCCATTCAAAAAGGGAGAAAAGAAGAAAATGAGAGGTACGAAGGAGTCACTGTCCTTTCTGTCAATTCACAGGTTTAGGTTTGTTCAAAATTTCCATAGCTCACTAGCAATATTATTTTACCCATTTGTTTTTTCCTGCTCCTTTCTTTATATATACATATCTAGTTCCTTTTTTATTACTCCTCTCTTAATCAGCACCACCATCATCACTTCCATTGTGCCTACTAAGTTCCAAGTAGTGTTCTCAGTGCTCTAGGATGTTAACTGATTTAACCCTCACAACAGCCCTACGAGGGTAGGTGCTCTTATCATCCTTATTTTACATACGAGCAGAATGAAGTACAGGGAAGTTAAACGACTTTCCAGGAGCACACAGGTAATAAGCGGCAGAGCCAGACGTGAGATGACTATTCCCAGAAGAGCGATTTATAGGGGGTTTGAGGGAAGGAGGAAATAAACTAGCGTTCTCAGTTGGCAAAAATTCTTCCCTGTTCCTTGTAACACAAAAGTGTGTGTGATGCTTTAGCCCTTTCTGCTCCCAAGTCAGCAGCGATCAACAACTGTGGGGCTGTTCTCAATTCACAGGTAGCATTTTGCTACCCTCCTTCACTGACAGGCTGCTTCCGGCAAATACAGCAAGAGCGTGTGTTTCTTCATTTAACCCCGCCTCCCCGGCCACTCCGCAGTGCCGCCTGGAGACTCCTGCAGCCCGCCTAAGCATCCTGTTCCCATCGTTTCCAACAAGGGAGTGTTGAGTGCTCCCTGGTGGCCTACCACGGAGGGGGATTTGGCTGAGACTCACACTGCGGCTGTCCCTCCTGGTGTCTTCACTCGCTCTCCTGGATCTTTGCTGCACTCGGCAGCCCTTCCTAGTGTTGTAGGTCAGGGCTGGCAGCGGTCACTTTTGGTTGTGCCCTCCATATCCATTCCCCTTTCCCTCCTTCCTAACAGAGCCCCAGCTTGGTTCAGGCATCCAACACCCGCACATGCAGCCCAGGAGCTCCAGGGGAAGATGGCGCCATTTCCCCTGTTCCCACTCAAGGAATGGACTCCGATCAACCTAAACCGGTTTCAGTAATTCCTTCTCCCCTTTTTGCCAGTGTTTGGTTCAGCAACCAATGTTTGAGGCAAACAGCACATGGCAGTCCCTTGGTGACAGTGACTGATCCAGGGCCAGGCATGTGAACTAAGTCAGCCCATCAGGACTTTTACTTGCTCTCTCACCTAGTGCCTGTGAACAAAGAATCATGCAGTCAGAATTGCCATGGACGGCCACGTTAGGAGCACAAGGAGAACCAGCCTCCAGAGGACTCCTGTGACAAGAGCGAAGAGAGGCAGAAAAACCCGGGTGATGGACAATATTCATGAGCCCGCCCTGTCTTTGGAGTTCCTGTTATATGACTTAATACATTTCCTTATTTTTTAAGCCAGTCTGAGTCAGACTTTCTGTTGCTCAAAGTCAAGAGCTTTCTAATTAGTACAGAATTAAAGCTGTTGCCTAGTTTGATCAAAAATATATCCTGTCTTTTTATTATTTTAGCTTTTTTTGTAACTTCTACATTGGGTTGATTACAGTCATAAGTTTTGAGGATGTTCAAAACTAACTGTTAGTTCTAATGACCCTTGTGAACTCTACTAGCTCATTCAGGATTTTTAACTATCAAGAAGTATGATTATGGGGCCGGCCCATGGCATAGGGGTTGAGTTTGGCATGCTCTGCTTCAGGGGCCTGGGTTCTCGGGTTTGGATCCCAGGCACAGACCTACACCACTTGTCAACGATGCTGAGGCAGCAACCCACATACAAAATGGAGAAAGATTGGCACAGATGTTAACTCAGGGCTAATCTTCCTCAAGCAAAAAAAATAATAGAGGAAGACTGGCAGCAGATGTTAGCTCAGGACGAATCTTCCTCACCAAAAAAAAAAAGAAACATCATGAGTAGCTTCAAAACACAGAGCAAGAGCATTGCCAAGGGGAGGCTCAGCCTTGTACTAATTGTCATACTCAGGGAAGCAGGGGGCATCCACAACATCATGCTTGTATGTCCCTCTTTATCTTCTGTCTATATCTGTCTCTTTACTTGTCAGTCATTCACCACTGGGGGTGTGGGGTGCTTGAGGCAGGAATTGGGTTCTCCTAGTCCAACATCTTAGCATAGTTCCTTCAACTTAAGAATGAATGCTAGGCATGAAACACGCCAATGTTCATTTCCAACTCTCAGAGTCATTCCAACGGCCATTAGGATGCCCTAGGTATAAAAACTGGAATCAGAATGGCACACGGAATAAAAAAATGGGGGGCTGGGTGGCATAAAGACTTCTCTGAATCTTCAAAACCCTCTATGTTGGGAGGGCAGGAGGAAATGTTACGTTAGAATTTTTTCCTCAATCACCCATTGTGTTATATGTGCTAAGTACGTTCTATGTTGATTCTAAATGTCTGAGCGGTCCTTACAACTCTTCTTCTCCCGATGAAAAGTAAAGAGTTTTGCACTTCAGGCCCAGCATAGGCATCGATTTAAGTGAGTCTAGAGGAAGGTGGGATAGAGGCTGGGCTTGGAACACGGCTCTTCTCCAAGCCTGGGTAGCCGGCAAGGAGCAGCTTCTACAGGTTATCTTGAAGTGGCAAAGATGGGACCTCATTGCGTAGTGTCTCAGATAAGGGAAGGCTGAGTCCCTGGGGGTGAATTTAGCCGTTGGCAGAGCGAATCACTGTCAAGAGCCACCCAGTTGGCCCAGCACGCCACAGCTGCAGCAGTGAGAGAAAGGGCAACCTCAACAATGCCAAGCAAATCTGATTTCATCTCAGTTTGAGCTTTTTGCGTTTTAGGAAGTCTTTCCCAGCATGGGTCACAGCAATCTGTATATTTTCAATTAGCTTCATGATAACTTTGAAAATAGATCTTTAACACATGTGGAGCCAACATGTGTCTGTGCAGTAGGTGGGGACTTGGTTGTATTTTTCTCAAAATATGTACTGAGCCAGTTTTCCCATCTACCAAACAGCCCATTCCTTCCTGCACTTACATGAGGGAACCAAGCTCCAGTCTCAACACGGCTCTGCCTCTGAGCCATGTGTTACTCTCTTCCAGTTGTCCATTGTGTCTACTCTTGAACTAGTACATGAGGCTCGAAAGACCACGGCCTAGGAGTATGTCTTAAATATCCCCTCTTCACCTTTTTTTCAAAGCAGATTTAGCTAAATCATGGGCTTGTTTTTCCAAATAAATTTTAGAATAAGTTTTTAATGTTTCTCCAAAAAGCAAAACAAAACAGAAGCTGCCATTTTGATAGAGGTTGAAGTTAATTAATAGATTAATTTGGAGAGAATCTGCATTTTCATAATATTAAGCCATTCTGTTCATGAGCATGAAATATCTCACCATTTATTCAGATCTTCTTTTTTGTCCTTTAAAAGATTTTAAAATTTTTCCTTGTAGAGCTCTAGTGTATTCTTTGTTAGTTCCCAGATACTCTAGTGGTTTTTGTTGCTACTATAAAAAATATCTTATTTTTCTGTTATATATTTTCTAGTTGCATATTGGTAGTGTAAAGAAATGCTATTGAATTTTGTCTCATCTATTATTTATACCTTACTGGGAACAAGTTTTATAGATTCTTCACTGGGAGGAGATTTTAGTAGTTAGAAAGAGAGAGAAGAAAAAGGACATGAAAATGTATGTGTGAGGACGGGAGGCTGTCCAAGAAGCCAAAGGGCAGAGAAGAGAGCTGCCAGCTGCTTTGGAAACCAATTTTATTCTTTTTTTTTAAACATTGGCACCTGAGCTAACAACTGTTGCCAAACTTTTTTTTTTTTCTGCTTTATCTCCCCAAATCCCCCCTGGTACATAGTTGTATATCTTAGTTGCAGATCCTTCTAGTTGTGGCATGTGACGCCACCTCAACGTGGCCTGATGAGCGGTGCCATGTCCGTGCCCAGGATCCTAACCAGTGAAACCCTGGGCTGCCGCAGCGGAGCGCGTGAACTTAACCACTGCGCCCTGGGGCCGGCCCCCATTCTTTCTTCTATGACTGGTCCCACCATCAGAACTGATCTGGAGTCCAGGCACCTCTCAGCACCGTCACCACTCTCTTTCTGATCCCAGCAGTCTCCTATGACAGTAAACCTTCCGGTTGGTCTCCCACGTTCAACACTCTGTCCCATCAAGTCCGTCCTTTCATCTCATCACTCCTCTACTCAAAACTCTGCAGTCTGGATCCGCACCTCATTCAGAAGAGAAGCCAGTCTTTACTGTTGCTCCCAAAACTCTACGTGAGACGGTTGTGCATTTGCTCTCTGACCTCTTCTCCTGCCATATTCCCCCCGCCCACTCTGCTCCAGCCGCATTGGGCCCCTTGCTGTTCCTCTGACTTGGCCAGCAAGTTGCCTCCTCAGGGCCTAAATAAATTACACATTGCTGCGTAACAACTTATCCCAACACTTAGCAGCTTAAAACAACAAAGCTTTATTATTTCTCACAGTTTTTGAGGGTCAGAAACCCTGAAGTGGCTTAGATGGGTGGCTCTGACTCAGGGTCTCTGATGAGATTGCAGTCAAGCTTTTGGCTGTGGCTACTGTCTCGTCTGGAGGTTCACCCTTGGGAAGGATCTGCTTCTCAGCTTACTCACAAGGGTATTGGCAGGCCTCAGAGCCTCACAGATTTTTGGACTGAGGGCCTCATTTCCTCCCTGGTGCTGACCAGCCACTGCCCTCAGTTCCTTGCCACGTATGCCTCTCTGCAGAGCATAGAGGAGCTCTCCTGGCAGCTGGCTTCCCCTAGGGAGAGTGATCTGAGATGAATAAGCACCCAGAATGCAAGCTGTAGCCTTTTTGAAACCTAATCTCAGAAGTAACATACCATCAGTTCTGCCATATTCTATTTATTCAAATCCAGCCCACTCTCAAGGGCAGCGGGTTAAGCTTTCCCTCTTGAAGGGTATCGGCATTCCTAGACATATTTTCATAGCCATCACTTATTCCCTCTGCAGGGACCACTGCATGCCTGGGTCCTCCTCTCACTCAGGTCTCTGCTCATCAGAGAGGCTTCTTGTGACCTTCCTGTCTAAAATAGTATCATTCTCTATCCCCTCCCTCTGTTTTGTTTTAATAGCCCTCATCATCTGACATATTAGCTGACAAATAAAAATGGCAAGCAATAGGATATATTGGAGTATATGAGGAAGGCATTTGGTATAAACCTAATTCGGCCTGACTTTGTTTTTTCCAACAGGGCCTGACTGTGGCCATTGAGCATGCATTGTGTATACATTTCCTATGGCAAGAACAAAGGCCCTTGAGATAAAGGTGCAACTTCCCTCCCCCTCCCAACGTTGGCATTTCCTTAAAGATTAAGCATCTTTCCTTAGGCTAGGAACTGATTGCTGCACTCACCTTTGCCCATCCAGCTCACCTGTGACCACCTGGTTCGAGACAACAGACTGCCACCCTGCTGTGTTCACTGAGACAGCAGACCTACCTGCTGTGTCCATCAATTGCTGTGCCAACAGAGCAGTCTCGCAACTATTGTAAAAGGGACATTTCAATCCTATGTGAAACATCCTCTCTGGGGGTATATAACCATTCTGTGCACCCCACTTCTTTGGTGCCCTTTCTTCCTTTGGGAGGAAAGGCCCCAGGCCATGGTCCTCAGATTTCAGCTCAGAATAAACTCTCCCAAATTTTCATTTATAGATTGGTTATGGATTATTTTCGTCGACATAGCTTTTATTTGTTTATAATTTGTCTTCCCACTAGAATATTAACTTGATAAAGGTAGAAACTTTGTTTTACTTACTGTTAAATCCCCATTAGCCTAGAATTATGACTGGCATATAGTAAGCACTCAATAAGTACTTGTAGGGAGAAGGAGGAGGTGGAAGAATCCAAAAATAGAGGCCCATGTCCTTAGTGTCTTCCAGGTGGAGGCCTGGTTCACTTCCAGAGTATACCCTCCATCTGGCCCAGCCCCTCGGGCGTCTGGGGGAATCCTGGGGGATGATGGCAGGCCAGGGCGGAGCCTGTAGCTTTTCTACACATGGGGATTTGTAGTGGATTGAATTGTGTCACCAACAAAGATACATCCAAGTCCTAACCACTAGTATCTGTGAGTGTGACCTTATTTGAAAGTTAGGTCTTTACAGAGACAATTAAGTTAAGGATCTCAAGATGAGATCTTCCTGGATTTCCAGTGGGCCCTAAATCCAACAGCTGGTGTTCGAGGAGAGGGAAATTTGAAGCACAGAGACACAGAGAGAAGGCCAAGAGCAGACGGAGGCAGCCTGGATTTATGCTGCCACAGCCAAGGAATGCCCAAGGCCACCAGAAGCCAGAGGAGGAAAGGAAAGATTCTCCCTCAGAGCCTTCAGGAGTGCAGCCCTGCCGACATCTTGATTTCAGACTTCTGGCTTCCAGAACGTGAGAGAATAAATTTCTGTTGTTCTAAGGCACCCTGTTTGTGGAAATTTTTTACGGCAGCCCTAGAAAGCTAATACAGGACTTCAGTGCATCTCTGAGCCCCTGGCCCTTGGGTCTCTGATTATAAGTGGTTAAGAAGGATGACTTCATGACTTCCATAAAAATTTATGACTCAGATCGCTTTTTATAATCCTACATACCAAATAAAAACCCTTTAAAATCATGTTGCTAACTACATATGTGTCTTTTAAAAAACAGCTTGTTGGGGCCGGCCTGGTGGTGCAGCGGTTAAGTGTGCACGTTCCGCTTCTGCGGCCTGGGGTTCCCGGGTTCAGGGTTTGCCGGTTCGGATCCCAGGTGTGGACATGGCACCACTTGACAAGCCATGCGGTGGTAGGCATCCCACATATAAGTAGAGGAAGATGGACACAGATGTTAGCTCAGGGCCAGTCTTCCCCAGCCAGAAAAAGAGGAAGATTGGCAGCAGATGTTAGCCCAGGGCTAATCTTCCTTAAAAAAAAAAAAAACAACTTGCTTGTATATGCTTAGAATTCTCTCTAAATTCAGAATATACAAGAAACGGTACCATTGGATGCCTCTGGTGAAGGGGACAAGGATGGAGGAACAAAGGTGGGAGGGAGACATTTTGAAATTTATCCCCTTTTGTGCTATCTGAGGTTTTATTTTGTGCTTTTCTTTTCTTAAACACACACAAACACAACGTGGCATTCCTATTGCTTCTCTGGACAGTGTGGTCGTTTCCACGGAGTTACGGAAAAGTATCTTTTAGCCAACATGGCTTAATCAAATTCACACGTCTACCAAACCGTTACTGTGTTTATATGGAGAACAGTGATAGAAGCAGAGAGGGACCGGTGGTCACCCCAGGAGTGGGGGGTGCTGGCCAAAGCGAACAGTGTCGGTAACTCAGGGCGAGTGAGTCGGGGACAGCGGTGCTCGAGGAGCCGGCAGGACCGTGCTGCGCGTGCCAGAACTCGTTAGGAGGACAGATCCTGTGTTAGAAATTCTTATCCCACACACAAAAAGAGAGGGACGGAGGAAACTTTAGAGGTGATGCATAAGTTTGCACCCTTGTTTATGGTGATATTTTCATGGGTGCCTACTTACCTTCAAACTCAAGATGTATACATTAAATATGTACAGCTTTTTTTGTATGCCAATCATACCTCAATAAAAAAGATATAAAGAAAAATAGAGCAGTGATATCACTAATAACAGTTTGGGAAACTGTTGTGAGATTTTGGTGCGTTGTTATATTGCCATTGCCTAAAATCTGTTTGCAAATCAAATTTGTCTTCCACCACTTGTTTAATTTCTTTGCTACAACTTTGTTTGGAGTTTAGGGTGTGTTCGCACCTTCCTTAACGTGGCTGAGTGAGTGAGGGCAGGCGGAGTGATCGTTACAGCTGGGCTTTCCTTAAAAATACCACAGTGACTCCAGAACCCAGGCATCGTTTTGTTGTTGTTGTTTTTTGGGGTTTTTTTTTTTTCAAATAAGAAGCTGAGACAGGCTTCTGTGTGAATGTTAAATTTAAGGATACTGATTATTATATCTGTCAATAAGTAAGTATTTTTGGAGACCCAAAATAAAAGTGCACTCATTGACACTCATTTATTCTTTCCTTCTTTCAGATGTATGGCCTGCATGCGACTTATACTGTGTTAGAGGCTCAGGAGAAAGCGACAGGGCAGGGGACCCGCTCTCAGGGGGTGACAGAGGTGCAGCTGAGTACGCACGACTCACTGTGACAGCCCCAGTCACAGCACAGGGCAGCCGCAGGCAGGAGGGCAGCGCCACGCGGGGACGTCAGGAGCTTGGCGAGGAGGCTTGTATGGTAAAAGTCACAGAGACAGTGGATTCTGTTAATGGATCTGTGACGGACTGGATGACAACACTATCACTATAGTACCAGGCCATCTAAACAGAACCATTTTTTCCTCTTACGTTATCAAATTCTGTGATTCTTGGCAGTGTCTGTTCCTGGTCTGCTCTTAGCAAGTTTCCAAGACTTGATAGAGCTCATTGGCACGTATTGTGGGAGGAGGACGACCATCAAATAAGAGATATAAATCGGAAGCAAAGAGAGGTTTCCCTATAAAGTAACATAAGGAGCTATAATTTTGAAATGAAAATTTCACAGTCTTGGGGCCAGCACTCTGGAATAGTGGTTAAGTTTGGCATGCTCTGCTTCAGCGGCCTGGGTTCACAGGTTCAGATCCCCAGCACGAGCCTACACCACTCCACGGTGGCCATGCTGGGCCATGACCCACATACAAAATGGAGGAAGACTGGCACAGATGTTAGCTCAGGGCGAATCTTCCTCAGGAAAAAAAAAATTTAACATTCTTGGCCAACCTAGATCTTTAGTGACTTACAGCGTGCCCTACACTTTCCAGTTTTCACTGTTAGGAGCTGGCTGTAAACTCACTGGAACCACTTAGAGAAGTGTGGTTCTATCAAGAGCTTAGTCTGTTACTTAGGACAAACCAGTTTTGCTAAAGGACATTATTTCTGTACAATGGCAGACATGCCAGCTGCTCCTATCATGTCATCCTCTTATTCCTGGGCACATGGCTATACTACATGTCCCCACCTCTCTTGCAGTAGGAGTGGCTTTGTGACTGAGTCCTAGCCAAGGGAACCAGCTGAAGTGGTGTGTGCTGGCTGGAATGGAGATGATCCCAAGGCAACCTTGGAGGCCACCAGGTAAAGACAGAAGGGCCTCCGTCAGCCTAGGTGCTCAAATGACTGCACAAGGAGGCCACCGCTGCCCACGGGGTTTGCCCAGTACCACCATGGGAACAAGAAATAAGCTAAGGTATTTGAGCTGTTAGACATTTTAGGGTCAATTTGTTACACTAGTTAGCCTTTTCTAACTCATAAACTACTTGCCTAGCAAAATTCTTCTCTTGTACCTTTTTTGGGAGGGAGGAGACACACAAGAAAGGATAAGTTGAGGGAAATTTAATTACAATGTTTGTGCTAGGCATCTATCTTTTGCCCCTCTAGGCCGATGCGGCCTCCTCCTGTGCCCTGCTCTCAGGCCCTGCAGACTGACCTACGTCCTGGGCCTCTCAGCCCTGAGTGCCTGGGAGATGAGAGGGCGGGAGGAATCCTGCGCTGTTCACCCCTGGGAGGCCCTGGCCTGGCCTGCAGGACTGTCTCGGCCCCACTGGAGGCGAGGAGCGGTTCCCTGCTCTCATCAGTGTGGCCTTGTCTCAGCACAGCTTTGTCAGCTCAGGCTGCCATAACCAAATACCACTGGGGATGTCGTTGGCGGCGTAAACAACAGACACATTTCTCACAGCTCTGGAGGCTGGAAGTCTGAGATCAGGGTGCCAGCATGGTCAGGTTCTGGTGAGGGCGCTCTTCCTGGTTTTCAGAGGGCTGCCTTCATGCTGTGTCCTCACAGGGCCAGGGAGAGAGAGAGACAGAGAGAGAGAGGGAGGGTGAGAGAGCAAGCTCTCTGGTCGCTTCTCATAAGAGCACTGATCCCATCCTGGGGACCGCACCCTCATGGCCTCATCTAACGTGATCACCTGCCAAAGGCCACCTCTTAAGACTGTCACTTCAGGGGTCAGAGCTTCAACACAGGAATTTGGGGGGACACAGACATTCCTTCATAACAGCCTGGGCGTGTGTTGTTGTCCCGGCTGCTGCAAGACACGGTTACTGCAGCGTCCCCAGCAGCGACTCCGTGCCCACACCTTTGAGTTATCCCTCAGTAAATAAACCCGCCTACAATCATCCTGCTTTGAGTGTTCCATCTATTTCCTGTTAGCGTTCTACTGAAACAATATTGCTTTGTCTTAACTCTCAAAAATAACAGTAAAAAATATTGTACATATAGTAAGGTAGTTGTACATTTCAGTACAATACAATCACAAGCAATAATTCACAAGCAAATCATTACATCTCTCTCTTCCACGACGTCTTGAACTTCTTGGCATCTCCAGGGTCACCACTCTCCACAACCCAAACCTCAGCATGGAAGTCCCCTTAGCCTTTAGGTCAGGATTTTAATCCTTAGCCCGGCATTCAAGGCCCTTCATAATCTGGCCCTTCATAACGCTGTCTCCTCTCCAGCCTTATCATTGCCATTTCCCTTCCCCCTCAACACCCCCATGCCTCAAGCCCGGAGAACCAGGACTCAGTGACTCTGCACATCACAGGTGCTTTCTCTGAATGCGCTCCCACCTTCCTCTTCACTGAACTCCTGGTAGTCTTTCAAAGCTCAGCTCACCTCTCTCCTGCTGGGGGAATCCTTCCCTGACACCTACACCCAGAGCACACCCCCTTCCAACCCACACGCACACACACCTTCCCAGGCTGGAGGAGGTGCTCCCCGATGCTGGTGTCACGTTGTGCTATCACACTGCTTTACTCCCTGCCCCCGGACTCCTGGATGGTGATTCTCTCATGGACTGGAGGCAACTATTGTTAATATCTGTATCCTCATTGTAGGTACTTAATAATGTTTGTTGAATGTCTATCTCCAATGGCTTTTGTTAAAAACTTCCACGTGCACTGGAATTCCTGTAGAGGACCTGGAGAAAGCTGGGGTGAGGACAGGGGCACGTGCCTCTTCTCTTCCCATTCACCCCTCTGCAGCGCTGGGGACTCGGGACAAGAGTCCTGCTTTTCGGAGTCTCTGCTCCTCCCTCCTCCCCATGGAATGAAGAGAGAACTCATCACTCCTGCCTTTACCGTGTTCAATTCACCACAAATTCCCAGTGAGGAGGACCTGAATTACTGAAGTGTTGCTGTTAGACACATTTAATCTTCTTTTTAAGTTTAGTTTTCTGAATAGGTAATATATTCTCATGGGTCAAAACTAAAATGTATGAAAAGTTATATAGTGAAATGTCTCCTCTGCCTCAATCCATGTTTCCATTAGCCCAGTTCCTACGCTCCATGTGTAGCCACTCTTCCCAATCACTTACATATACGTAGTTCCAGAATTGTTTAATGCATATAAAAGCAAATTGCAAATATGTATTCTTGTATTTCTCTCTTCTTTACCTCAGCATGATATACTTTTTTGAACTTTTCTTTTTTTACTTAACGTGTTTTGGAAACCTTCTCTTACCTGTTTGTAACTTGCTGCCTCATTCTTTTGCACAGCTGACTAGTATTCCAGTGTGTGGGTGTATCATAACTCATTTAACCAAACATTTATTGATAGACATTTGGTTGCTCCTAATCTTTTTTTGTAAACAATGCTTATAATGCACATTTAATTTTGATATGATAAGATATGATTCAAGATCTAATTCTTTTAATGTTTTGACTTTATTTCAAAAAACTTTTCTTTTAATCTGTGGACTAATCAACACATGACATTTATTAAAGGATAAATTAAGGTTAGACCATAGATGAGTGACCTGAAAAAGTTACTTAACTTTATGAGTTCATTTCTGGGCGTTTATCCGTTAGAATGTTGGATGATATAGCAGAGCATGAGTTCATCTGAATGGAGCAGGCAGTGTATGTGTAAACTTTGCAGTTCCTGCCAAGGTCATCTGAACAAAGCAGCATTCCGGGGTTCCCCTTGGGAAAATATTCAATCATTTTGGTACCCTTGATGATGAGTAATACTTCAATATTATTTGAGAAGGTAATACATTGTATTCAGCAGAGGTTTACAAAAAAGGGAAGGACTCAGCATGTCTGTCTGCACCCAGAGCACCCGAGGCCTTTGGAGGAAGGCATAGCTCATCATCATCAGGTCCTTGCTCATCCCAGAGGCTGAGAGGTCAGTTCCCTGACTGCTCCCCAGTACAGAACAGACATGTATGGGATTCCATATGTGAATCCTGTTTATACCTGCTGCTGGGGAGGCTGGTGTTCCATCTGGCCAAAGAGGAATTGCATCCGGCTGGCCCCTCCTATGTGGCTGATTGGCATGGTTGCCTAGTGAAGAGAGCCCTCAGGCATGGCACGTGCAACACCTGCTGGAGGGCAGTGATGGGTTGGAAAGGGCCAACTAAATACTGCTAGAACTTACTAAAGGCATGTAAGAGCTCGTTTCCTCAAAGCGGGGCCCTGAGGGTCTTATGAAGCTACTCAGCCTAATGTCTGGGCTTAAGACCAATGCTGTAAGACTAGACACAGCTCCCTTCAGGAATGCTGGACCTCCAGGCCCTCTGAAGCAGAACCACAGAGGATACTCAGCAAGGCCCCAGAACCCTCCACCAAGCCTTGCTGGCGGAGCCTAGAGACATTTAAAGTTTTATCTCCTTTATCTCTTTTATCTCTTTACATGTATATTTTATACTTTCCAATTTGAAGACCTTTTTCTATTTTCTTAAATAAAATATGGGGCCAGCCCAGTGGCGCAGCGGTTGAGTTCGCATGTTCCACTTGTCGGCGGCCCGGGGTTCGCCTGTTGGGATCCCGGGTGTGGACATGGCACCACATGGCACACCACGCTGTGGCAGGCGTCCTGCATATAAAGTAGAGGAAGATGGGCACGGATGTTAGCTCAGGGCCAGTCTTCCTCAGTACAAAGAGGAGGGTTGGCAGCAGATGTTAGCTCAGGGCTAATCTTCCTCAAAAATAAATAAATAAAATAAAATTTAAAAAGTAAAACAAAAGAAAAAAGTGGAGCTAAAAATTAAAAGATCTAAATTAGAGGAAACTATTGCTGAAGAATATAGGTTTAAAGCCTTTTTATGAATAGTTTTCACAAACCTTGGCTTTATTTTGACCTTTAGCCCTCCTAACCCTCTCTGAGTTTCTGGTAATGGCATTATGTCTATTTTATAGATTTCTGGAACTTTCCCTAATTAACTCAGTCTACCTCTTCCCATCTCACCAGTCATCAGTTTGGAAACCTTAAATTGGATGAACTATTCTATTACATATCTGATATTTATTACGTAAATTTTGAAAATTATATGACAGTTTCCATGTGTGTTTGTTTCCTGCCACAAGTTTTCAGTGAGCCTTTTGAGGCAGGCCCGGTTCCAGTCACTTGGGGATGCATCAGTGAGCAAAACCAGGAAGATCACATCCCTTCCAGTTTCTACACAGAAGACTGGAGTGGTAGATGAATGACTTTGTGTGACCAATAGTTGAATGTGTATCAGATTAATACTTATTTCCAATGCTTCTTGAGTTCAAACATGGCCCTGAGAGAAAGATGAGCCCATCTGTTGACTATTTTCCCTATTCTTTTTTCTCCTCCTTTGGTTTTTCAGATATCTCCTTGACCTTCCCCCAACACACAGACACACGCATATGTGCACCTACACACTCACAACTTGTCTTTATCCTGTATTTAATCAAAATACAGTAATAATGATTCATATCTTTATTCCATGGATTTCTTCCATGGTCTGAATTCCTCACTCTTCTTTGGGAGAGTTCCATTTGCTACAGCGTAAGGCCCAGGCAAGCAGAGATATCTCACACACACACACACAATTGTCTTTGCAAACTTCCTGACTGAAACCAAATGCAATTAAGTGCTTAATTAAAAATTTTTATTGTGGGGCTGGCCCCGTGGCCGAGTGGTTAAGTTCACGCGCTCTGCTGCAGGCGGCCCAGTGTTTCGTTGGTTCAAATCCTGGGTGTGGATATGGCACTGCTCATCAAACGACGCTGAGGCAGTGTCCCACATGCCACAACTAGAAGGACCCACAACGAAGAATATACAACTATGTACTGGGGCGCTTTGGGGAGAAGAAGGAAAAAAAAAATTTATTGTGACAATATTTGCACATCTTAGTTATCTATTGCTGTGTAACAAACAACCCCAAAATTTAGTGGGTCTGTGTAGGTTGGTACACAGACCTGTTTGATGTTAGCTGCTAATCCACTCTAAATCCTAGTTCTGGGCAGTAGTAATGAATCTAATGTTAATTTCTTTGTTTTCTCCCTGTACGTCTGTCTTTAGCTTTTTACTAAGAGTACCTTAGCTACAAAGGATGTTTTGAGTATAATCCTGAGTTCCACAGGTATCAGTCAGTACTTTCAGTTCCAACGCACAAGAAGGAATTCTGGCTAACTTAAGCAGAAAGAGAATTCTCAGTGATTTATCAGTTAGTTCACAGAAGATGGGAGGTTGGAGAATTAGACTCAGGACACGGACAGAACCTCGGGGAGGCTGGGTGGGAAGGCATATCCACCGTGACAGCGCAAGGGCACTGCTGCTGGTGCTGCCCGTGCTGGATCGCAGACACGGCTGCCATGGGGCTCCCACTGCCGCTGTGCCTGTGCCCACAGCTTTCATTCTTTCTCCTGTGGCTCCAGGTCCTGAGTGGGAACCACCAGGTGTGCAGCCTGTTTGCTCTCGTTGACCGGGAAGCGGGGAGAGTGCTGGTCCCACTTCACAGGCTGGGGCCCACGGTGTTCCGCCTCCCACCTGGACCACGTGATGGACTGTTCCCTCAGATGTGAAGAGCTGCCCAGTACGGGACGTCCAGGGCTCATCGCTCGAAGCAGCAAATGTCCTGCTCTGGCCCCCGCTGCCTCTCTGACCTCAGCTCCAACTCACTCCACTGCAGCTTCAATGCAACACACCAGGCGCGCTCCGGCCTCAGGGGCCTTGCCCGTGCTACTTTCATATCCGAAGCGCTCTTCCCCAAAGGTCTGCGGGACTCACTGTCAGCTTATTCAAGTCTTTACACGAATGCCACCTTCTCACGAGGCCTTCCACCAGCCAGTCCCTCTAGAATAATGACTCCTCCCCCGCACTTTCTATTCCCCCTCCTTGCTTTTGTCTTCTTTTTAACCCTTGGTGTTATCTAACGCACCATTTGTGTATATTCTCTTCTCCCTAGAATGTAAGCTCCGTGGGGCAAGGATTTCAGTCTGTTTTGGTCAATGTTGTGTCCTCAGAGTCTAGAACAGTGCCTGGAAGATAGTAAGTGTGCGGTAGATAGGCTTTGTAGAAAGGAATCAGAGCCGGTACCTGCAAGAGCCTTTGAAACATATTTATTACATGGCTGACAGCGACTCCTCTTAGAGTTTAATCCTCCTACCAATACATCTGCCTAGAATATGTTTGTGTCATTTTAAGTTGTTATACAAGACAAAATGAAAACTTTTGATAGGTTCAAAAATTGTTTAAATTTATTGCTCCCTTTCCTTCAACCAGGCTTATCCCTCTGCCTAGAAGGAAATTAGATGAGTCAGACAAGGATCATTTCCTACAAAATATACTTTATGCTTCGTTCTCTTCTCAGCATTTCTAAATTGATATTTTGCTGGTTTATTATGCTACTTTTCAGGGTATTGCTGCAAGCTTAATAATTTTCAAGGTCATCCCTTCCATCCTTCATACAGAACGACATTAAGGTGGCCTCTTTCCAGTTTTCAGGAATGTGTTAGTCCTGGGGAGCTGCTGTGAGCGAGGCGGCCCCACAGTGACCTTAACTGATTCACGATCCAGCCCAGAAGGACAGTGTTCAGACAGCCATCAGTGAGTCAAAAGCATCTGCTGAGTGTCTACCAGATGCAAACCCTGCAGTAGCTCTTCCCTTTCTGGGGTTCGAGGGCCTGCCTTCCCACTAGCCCAGGGACATCAGCGGAGGCGTCATCAGCTCTGCCGCGTGCACAGCTCGGCAGACAGGAGCGGAGGGGGGGGAGGCAGACGGGCTCGACCAGCGCTTCACGGCAGTTCACCTTTGTGTCCCTGGCAGGGGCTGAGGTCAAGGGCCTGTTTCAGATGATAGGATTTTCCCTGTTTGCATAATAACTGGTGAAGATGATCTCTCACTCGTTCATTCATGCATGCATTCACGGAACACACACAGAGCCCCTCTCTGCCTCAGGCATTGTGGTTATAACAGTGACCAAAAGAAGTTCCAGCTCCCAGGCAGCTTATGAGTAATTGTACCACCTAGTTTTTACCATTCTTGCTTTAATAACCACCAGTAGACACAGAAGAGTGTTGATGCCTGGCACCCTTACCACCCCCGAAAGCAAAAAGCTTAGGCCAAAGATGAGCAAAAGGGATAAGCGGTGTTAGGTCCCATTCACATTCCCAGCAAGTGTCATCCAGACACACTGAGAAGAGGTGAGCAGATGTGGCTCCACCTGCCCCCTCGCTGCAGGCTCTGTCACACGCAGCACCGCCTCATTGTCACCCATCTTCCCCCAGACGGTGACCCCTGCTGTTCCGGTCCTGAATTGCCGGTGCTGGGATGTGCCCCATGGGCAGGCACTCAAGGGCTGTAATTGTTACAGCATTTGGGGCAGCAGTGCCTCATAAAACTCAAACCCTGAAATGTAAAGCAGAAAGCTTGCAAACCGTTTTCTTCCGTTATTCCCGTCCTGGTCCTGGGTTGGGGCAGCCCGTCGGGTTTCCAGTTTTAGAGCTTGCTTGTTTTCCGTCTGCTATTTCCCATGAGAAGCCCTGCCTGCGGGCCTTGGGAGTTCATCTCCTCCCCAAAGCGGAGGAAGGACATCAACCCCAGGATGTATTAAGAGTTGGCATTCAGTGAGCAGTGAGCGCAGAGAGTGTGAGGCCAGGTATCTTCCAGCATAGGCAGTGAGCAAAAAATGCGACCTCTGAGACCCTGGATAAAAAGGAATTAAAGTCAGGCTGCGTGGCGCACAGCCATCTGTTAGCGCTCCGTTTCAGTGCAGCGCACATTCTCTTTGAACGCTGGCTTTCCCTGGCTTCCGCAGTCCTGTTTCCTGTCCTACCTCTCTGGCTGCTGCTCCTCAGGCTGTGTGGGGGGCTCACTCCTCCGGCATCTGACCCCTACTTGTTGGAGATCCCCATAGCCCAGTCTAAGGCCACTTCTCTTCCCCGTCTGGCTGCACTTTCTCTCTAGGGGATTGCACCACACTCTTGTCTTTAATTACTACACATGATTTGATTTAATTACATTATATATATCTATTATTTTAATTACTATATATATGGGGGAGAGGAAGAAGGGAAAGAGCAAGGGGGAGGGGGAAGCCAATTAATTACTATATATATTACTTTAATTACTATCTAGAGAGAGCAACAAAGGGAAAGAAGAGGGAGAGAGACTGGAGGAGGGGCAGGGAGAGGGAAAGAGGAGAGAGAGGACATATATATATATATGTTGTGCAATGACCCACAAATGCATAGTTTCTGCCCAGCTCTCTCCTCTGAACTCCAGATCCACATATCCAATGCCTTTTTGTTTGTTTACTTACTTATTTATTTTTTGCTGAGGAAGATTGGCCCTGAGCTAACATCTGTGCCCAACTTCCTCTATTTTGTATGTGGGATGCCACCACAGCATGGCTTGACGAGCAGTGTGTAGGTCCTCACCTCAGATCGAAACCTGCGAACCTGGGCCACTGAAGTCAAGCACACCAAAACTTAAGCACCACACCAAGGGGCCAGCCCCCCCAGTGCCTTCTGAACAACTCCACTTGGATGTTTCAAAGGCACAGCAGACTCAACATGTCGAAACTGAACTCCTGTTCTCTCTCAACACCTGGTCTCTCTCTACTCCTGACATCAGTGAGCGAGGCTTCCAAGCTGAAAACCCAGGACTTATTTTGACGCTTCCATCTCTCTTATCCCACGTCCAAACTGTCACCAAGTTTTGACAAGTTTGCCTCCTAAATACCACTCAAATCTGTCCTCTTCTGTCCTCCTCCCATCACTTCACTCCACACAGAGACCATAAATCCTCTGATTTCACTCCTGCTGGTCTACTTGCATCTATTTTTGTCTCCTACAATCCATTTTCTTTTTTGTTGTTGTTGTTGTTGTTTACTTTTTTTTTAAAGATTGGTACCTGGGCTAACAACTATTGCCAATCTTCTTTTTTTTTAGTTCTTTTCCCCCAAAGCCCCCCAGTACATAGCTGTATATCCTAGTTGTGAGTACCTTAGGTTGTGGCATGTGGGACACTGCCTCAGCACGGCTTGATGAGCAGTGCCATGTCTGCGCCCAGGATCTGAACCAGCAAAACTCTGGGCCGCCGAAACAGAGTGTGCCAACTTAACCACTCGGCCACAGGGCCGGCCCCTACAATCCATTTTCCACAGAGCAGTCAAAGAGACCATTCAAAATGCAAAGTCCTCAATGGCACCTCTGCTGCTCTTAGGATAAGTGTGGCCCCTGCCTACTGATAAATAAATGGCAAGCAATAGGATCTATTGGAGTATATGAGGAAGCCATTTGGTGTAAACCTAATTCGGCCTGAACTTGTTTTTCCAAAAAGGCCTGACATGGCCATTGAGCATGCATTGTACATCTGCTTTAAGTATTTGCTGTGTCCCAAAGACAAAAGCAAATGGCCCTGAGATAAAGATGCAACTTACCCCACCTTGGCATGTCCTTAAGGATAAGCATTTCTCCCTAGGCTGGGGATTGATTGCTACACCCACCCTGTGACCACCCAGCTCAAGACAGCAGAACTGCCACCTGCTGTGTGAATAGCTGTGCTGTGTCTGCTGGTCAATCTCATGACTGCTGTAAAAGGGACATTCCTATCATATGTGATGTATACTCTTTGTTCCAAGTATATGGCCACTCTGTGCACCCCACTTCTTTAGTGCCCTTCCCTCCTTGGGGAAGGAAGGCCCCAGGCTAGGCTAGTCCTCAGATCTGGCTCTAATGAACTCACCCCAGTTTTGATTTATACATTGGTTATGGATGATTTTCGTCAACACTACCTGTATCGGCCCTCATCTGATCTATAGTCCCCTCATTCTCTCCAGCCAGCTCCCCAGCCTTCTTTCAAGTCCTCATTTCTTCATGTCCCCCTCCCATTAGGCCTTTATCCTTCAGCCTGGAAATCTGGACCATATCTTCTCGGAGTTTACTCTGATTCATGCTTCGGACCTTGACTGTCTCTCCTCAGCACTTACCACAAAAACATTTGTTAAATGATGTTGGGGTTTGAAGGCAGGGGACCTGTAAGTCAGACTTCTCTTTTCCCTGCCTGGGTTTAGAGGCAGTTAAGCGATAAGATATGGAAGAAACAATAAGATGGAGATGAAAATATCAGTTTTATGATCAATAAAGTTGTTGAAAAATAAAGGTCAGGTGCATAGCAACATTGGTATCCTCAATACAGAACCCCAAATCAGGGAGTCTCATTTACCCAGGCTGCACTGTGCTGGAAAACTCCACACACACACACCCGTGGGACGAGACCCTCACAGAACTCACCTCCTAGAGTAAGAACAGAATGTGTGTCCAAGAGAGGAGAGAAGAAAGAGTCTAGGCTGTGCCCCCCCCCCTTATCCTTAACAGGCTTCCCCAAACTCACCAGTCAGGTAACCCACTCCCGCCCTGCGAGTGGAATAATTGTGCAGCAAGAGGGCGAGCGTGTGGGGAAAATCCTTCCTCATCAAACCAGAGGCGTGGATAAGAAGCAATCTCCTCTGACAAGTCAGCAGGTGGTTGGGTATGTGGTGAATGAAGGAGTGGATGAGCAGGGACTAGCCCTCCACTAAGTGGCAGGCCCAGTGCTAAGCAGTGGAGATACAAAGATAAATAGGAATGTCTGACTTTTATTGAACACACACTACATGCTTGACTCTCTTTTAAGTGCTTTGCCTGTATTAGTTTATCTAATATATTAAATACATTAATATGTATACATTTGTATTAATACATTAATCAAATTTAATTTTATTTATCAATAGAATTTATTTTATTTTGCTATAATTAAATATATTTGTTATATGTTATCATCCTTTATTATATTTTATAATATTAAATATGAAAGTAATTCAATATTTATTGATATTTGTGATATGTTAATATATTTAATCCCCAGAGCAACCCTATGAGGTAGGAATGATTACCCCCATCTTTCTGCCCTCCAGATGGTCTGCTGGGCTGTGGAGAGGGCACCGTGCATGCCCACCACAGCCATCTCTCTCTCCCCTTCATCTCTGCCCACGCACAGAGAGGGTGTATTCTTCTTTGCTCTGCCTGTGCAGTAGGCTCAAAAGCGGCAACCTACAGTTTTGTGGACTTCACTGGCTCTCTTAGTCAAAAAACCCCAACAGATCAAAGTCTCAGATTATGCTCACATTGAATAAAAATCTCACTGAGCATTTGTTGAGCATGATTCTGCAAGGTTAGGCCATTAATAAAAACTCAGCTCTGTCTTCTGCATTACTTAGATCTTTGATAAACAATATTATACCTAGTTTTGATATTATACTTTGAAAAAGATATCATGAATGTGCTTAAGTTTCTAAGAAAAGAGACAAAGATGTCCAAATCAATAGATAATATTATTGCAATGAAAGTTTAACTTAATTCAAGTAGTTAGCTTATAGAAGAAAAGGCTAAGAAATTATTTGATTATGCTTTTCAATTAAATGAAGTGTTTCAATAAGTAGAATGGTCCCTATGTCCACGAGAAGAAATGAGTTAAATTTAAACAGCCGAGTTTTTGGTTTTAGAAATTTTAATTTTTAAACTACAGAAAATTGCAACCAATACAACAAAACCTGTATTCCTACAACCCAGAATTAGCAACTATTACCATTTTGTCTTATTTTGTTTCGAGCCTTAAAAAAATTTAAACAGGGGGCCGGCTCCGTGGCCGAGTGGTTAAGTTCACGCGCTCCGCTGTGGCGGCCCAGGGTTCAGATCCTGGGCGTGGACATGGCACCGCTCATCAAGCCACGTTGAGGCGGCACCCCACATCCCACAACTAGAAGGACCTGCAACTAAGAGATACAACTGTATACAGGGGGGGTTTGGGGAGACAAAGCAGAAAAAAAAAAAAAGATTGGCAACAGTTGTTAGCCCAGGTGCCAATCCTAAAAAAAAAAAAAAAAAAAAAAAAATTAAACAGAAGGTTATACAGTGCATGACAGAAATTAGAATAATGTCCGAGGGTAAAAAGTAAGTCCCCAGTCCCTCAGCCCCTGATCTCCCCCCGCAAAGGCAACCCCTAGTACAGATTTCTTGTATTTCCTTACAGAGATATTCTACGCACATAAAGGCATATATGTAAATATATCCTCCCTTTTTTTTTATTTTTTTATTTTTTTTTTTAAGATTTTATTTTTTCCTTTTTCTCCCCAAAGCCCCCCAGTACATAGTTGTATATCCTTCGTTGTGGGTCCTTCTAGTTGTGGCATGTGGGATGCTGCCCCAGCGTGGTCTGATGAGCAGTGCCATGTCCGCGCCCAGGATTCAAACTAACGAAACACTGGGCCACCTGCAGCGAAGCGTGCGAACTTAACCACTCGGCCACGGGGCCAGCCCCTCCTCCCTTTTTTTTTTTTAAATAAATAGAAGCTCATGATATACATATACAACATTCTGTATCTTGCTTTTTTTGATTACTATATCTCAGAGACCACTGAAACAGGACAGTTTTAAATCTAACATGAGAAAATACTTTTTAGTTGTTGTGATGATGAAATTCTGGAATGAGTCACTAAAACTGATAATATTAGTTTCAGCTCTCTCAAGCTACTTCTGGTACCAAATGCACAGATTGGGGTTCCTGGGAAGCCCACTCTGAAATGGACATTAGTGCACAGGAAGTTATTAGGAAGTGCTCCTTGGATCGACATCTACGGAAGAGAATGGAAGGGGGGGAAAAAAAGCAGACTTGAGCAGAGAGGAAGTTTGGGCTGCAATGCAATCTCAAGAAACACTTCACAACCTCTGGGGGAGCTGGATCTGGAATGGCCTTCTGAGTAGTCCTGAGTCAAGACGGAGTCCAGGCCTTTATACCTCCACATCAATTAGTCATGGGATGCAGACGGCCCCAGGGAGGGTGTGACCTTGGGCTTCACAGACTCTTTGACCAAAACACTTTCCCGAGAAGGCCAACTAAGGGCTATCTGCCAGCGGCACTCCAAAAATATGGGGCAATAAGTTCTTCATCCCTGAACAGGGATCTGAGCAAAGCATCATAGTACCTACTACAAAAAAAAAAAGTCTTTGTTTTTAGGACTACATGCTGTAGTATTTAAGAGTGAAATATCATGACATATATAATTAACTTTCAAATGGTTCAGGAAAATATATTTGTGGGAGTATGAGAAGGGAAAGAGATAAAGCAAATTTACAAAATGCTAACAATTAGTGAATCTAAACAAAGGATATATGGGTATTCACAGTATTGTTCTTGCAACTTTCCTATGGCACTGGTGACATAGCAGGAAATTGTACTTGGAACCCAAATGTTAGAACTAGATGGAATGACTTGTTAAAGGCAGGTTTTGTAACTATCTAGGGCCATCATGCTGGAATGGCAGGGTGACATGATTGGGAGGAACAAAGAACTTGATAAGCCCCCATTGACATCTTCTCCCAACCTGTCGGACCTCATTCTGAACAAAAAGAATTTTCCATTAACCCAAATATGTCTTCAGTAAGGATAGTGGGGAGACTTAAGAAGCCATTCTCTCTGTACATCATCGTGAAGAAAAAGTACCCAAAACCTACAAATAAAACAAAAAGTACCATGAGCCTTTTCAATATTCTACTAGAGCATTGGCTAACAAGATGCCCAACAAGTCTGATTGTCTCGGAAATGTAATTTTGTTTGGTTTACCATTTACTGTCGACTAGAGCCTAGACTCTGTAAAGTTAAATATTACCATAGAAAATTGATAATGATTTTTGTCCAGTCAATAAGGTAACCTCAGAGGTTATGGCTTTACTGCCCTGAGGACATTTACCAGTTTTGTACTAATTTTGCCACCTTATTCCAGTATTTTTTTTTTCACTAATTCCATATATCAGCTCCCCAGATCCTTTTTGGATCCACTTTACCCTCCTGCTGTTTCCTTTGTTAATGAATTAAATACGTTTTTAACATGTGCTCACTATATATTTATATGAAAGCATGTTTTTGAAAATTATACTGACCTCCCCCAGACTTCTAACTCCTAGTATCTTTTGTAAAAATGTGTTCCTTTTGCTTATCATTATAAATTCTCTTCTTAGAATTTATACATCAGAATGCTTTTTTATGCCAAGCCTTCAGCCCTGTCTTACATGGGACAACTTTGACAGAGTCTTCTGTGGCTTGCCACTGACAGCATTCTCCTTGAGATATGAAGCTTATTCCTCTCTCCCATATACTTTAGGGGGATTACAACCCCATTAGGCCTACAAAAAAAATTAGGGAACCAATCGAATCAGCTGTATAATTGTTACCTGGAAAGAAAATATCTAAAAATGATACAAGGCAAATAGCAACATGAGAGAGAGTTATGTAAGAGAGCAGGATTTGCGGAGCAGCTGTGAGGAGTGGTCGGGCCGCACTGTTCTTTACATCTGTCATCCCCTCTGACTGCCCTGAGCTTTGTTCTGAGCACCCAGGGCCCTGCCATTTCAGGCGCTGAATATTTTTAATATCACCCTTGAACTAATACAGCTGTAATAAGCTTAGTGTTATTTTGTCATTATTTAAAATCACTGCATGTTAGAGTTCAGAGGCATCAGTTCCTTCAACAAACGAGAATGAACTTGTATGCAGTGCCTAGAATAGTCAAATTCATAGAGACGGAAAAGAAAGCAGTGCTTGCCAAGGACTGGGGCTTCAGGGACCAGGAGCTCTGTTTAACGGGGACAGAGTTTCAGTTGGGGATGAGAAAAAAGTTCTGGAGCTGGATGGTGGTGATATTATTTTATGTATGTGGTATATTTTACCACAAAAATGTCACTAGAAAAGAATAGTCAATTAAAGAAGAAGGATGAGACTATAAGCAGAAAATAAGTTCATACAGATAATAAAAGGATAGAAAAAATGATAGGCGTTCAGGAAAACAATGTAGCAAATGGTTGGGGGTATTAAATTCTTTGAAGAGACTAAAGAAATAGATTGCCTATGGGAAATTGTTGGCATATTTATACCACATTTGAAAATTTTAACTTTTCAAAGAAAGGAAATACTTAATTTCTAAGAGAACAAGATGAAATTTTAAAATTTGGGTTGATTACTGGAAACACTCCCTGTCTGGGACATAAATATTAAATTACAAAATGGTCTCCTTAGGGAAATTGTGAAAGTCATCATCCGAAATATTAAAAATTAAATCAGATAAAACATTAGACAGGCCTAATGTAGGAAATTATTTTGTTCTGGTTTTGGGGAGACAGACTGGAAGACTTATTGGGGCTTCTCTATTATTTATTTTAAAGATTCCACCAAGAAGAGGAATTCATATGCTCAATTTTAAGCATAAGCTTTGAAATCGCTATTTGGAGTTTTTGAAGAAACGTGCTTTATTAGAGGTTGGAGGTAAGGTTCGGGTCCTCTTTTGAGTGTATTAAGGCCCAGACCCTGCACTGGCAAGTGTCCTTCATCCCCAGTTGACCTGAGCGCATGTAGAGAGGCCTCCAGAGGCCAAGCCCAGCTCCACTTCATGCACAGCTGAGCAAGCACCCCCACCCCACACAGCGGGTCTCCAGCTTGAATGAGATGTGGCTTCTGCGGAAGCTCTAGGTGAAGTCTTATTTCATTCTCCCAAATAGGAAGGACCTGAGTCTCTGGAAGCCACACGGAATGAAAGAGAAGAAGGTGTTGAGCCTGCCCCAGGCTCAAAAAACCCACAGGGCTATATATAGGTGCACATTGTAATGTACAGTAACCTTGCCTGATAACAAAACTGTCCCAACTGATAATCTAGATTCTAAACAACAAAATTAACAATGCCTCTCTTGGGGTATGAAGGCAACAGAGAAGGGCAAAGACTTAAATGTGTGGGGAGAAGAGGAAGTATCCTCTTCCTCATTTTCTCACACACAAAAAAAGTAATTTATAAGAGCTGATTAAATCTCAGAAATGCAAAGTTATTTAATATGTTTTCATATGTTCACCTCCTTTAGAAGTGAGAAGGCTTGGGGCCGGCCCAGTGGTGCAGCGGTTAAGTGCACACGTTCCGCTTCAGTGGGCCAGGGTTTCGCTGGTTCGGATCCTGGGCGCGGACATGGCACCGCTCGTCAGGCCACGTTGAGGTGGCGTCCCACATGCCACAACTAGAAGGACCTGCAACTAAGATATACAACTATGTGTCATGGGGAAATGGGGGAGATAAAGCAGAAAAAAAAGAAAGAAAGAAAAAATTGAACTTTATACAAAGAAAGAGGAGAAGACTAGGAGAAATGTGAAAGAAAAAATATGTTGAAATGTAGACAACAGAAAACCTGAGAATTTCTGAGCTAGCCCTTCAGCAAGTTATGAATGAAAGGGGGTACTATCCACTCCTTGTCATTTGTTCAACAAGCATTTATCGGGTGTCTATTTTTGTGCCAGGCACTGGTAGATTTTGAGGATATAACAAGAGTGAGATAGATACTGTTCCTTCAAGGTGGGGATGGCATACATTAACCAAGGAATCACAAATATCTAAGGATAAACTGTGAAAAGTGCTGTGACGCGAAAGAAGAGAGTGGGAAAAAAAGCATGTAACAGAGTGAACTGACACAGTTTGGGGTGAGGGAAAGCTTCCTTTACATGAGCTATTTGCATTGTGTATCTTAGTCTGGGTTTCCCCAAATACAAGGATTTGGGCAAATACGACTTATTCAAGAGTCGATCCCAGGAAGCTCCGTGAAGGAGTAGGGAAGTGAGACAAGGAAGGGAGGAAAGCCATGAATGAGCAAGTTACCCTGTGGCTAACCAGGGCTCAGTCCTACACGGGCTCTCAGAGAGACTTTGTGGACATCCCTAAGAACCTCTCACTAAGGGGTGTGAGGCTGGGCCATTGATCCCCCAGCTCCCATCCCTCCGAAGTTAAAGGTCACGCCAGGAATGTTAAATTCTCAGCACTTTCCCCCTCCCCCTCAGGCAGAGAGACATAAGACGCTTTTATGGACAGCATAAGCCAGTCATTCTCAAATCATCAGAATCCCCTAGAGGGTTTGAGATAACAGGCTGCAGGGACCTGGCCTGAGTTTCTGATTCAGTAGGTCTGGGTGGGTTTGGAGAATGTATTTCTTATTTTTTTTAAAGATTGGCACCTGAGCCAACATCTGTTGCTAATCTTTCTTCTTCTTCTCCTCCTCCTCCTCCTCCTTCCTCTGCTTCTTCTTCTTCTTCTTTCTCCCCAAAGTATCACTAGGACATAGTTGTATATTCTAGTTGTGGGTCCTTCTAGTCATGGTATGTGGGATGCCACCTCAACACGACCTGATGAGTGGTGCCACGTCCACGCCCAGGATCCAAATTGGCGAAACCCTGGGCCACTGAAGCGGAGTGTGCAAACTTAACCCCTCGGCCACGGGGCAGGCCCCAGAGAATGCGTTTCTAACAAATTTCCAGATGCTGCTGCTGGTTCAGGGACTACACTTTGAGAGCCACTGCTCTAGACCAGCTATGGAGCGGAGCGTCAAAGTATCTGCCACATACTAATATCTAAAGGATAATAGTCATTAACTAGACAAAGGGTCCGAGGAAAACTGTAGATGTCTAGGTAGAAGAAACCCTCTACAAAGACCCTGAGGCTGGAGAGAGTCTGTGGGGTGAGAGGAACTGAAAGGTAGTGCCGAAGAGAGAGAGAGAGCAGAACAAGATGGGGCTGGCAAAGTGTGCAGGGGTCAGATCAGCCGGGGCCTTGGGGGCATAGTAAGGATTTTGGTCTTTTTCATAAGAGAAAAGTAAAGGCATTGAATGGTTTTAAACAGAGGGATGATCAGATCAGATGTGCATTGTTTAAATGTTCATTCTGACTATAGCACTAAAAACAATAGAAGGGGCAAAGGCAGGTGTGGGGACCCTCGTGAGGCTTCTATTGCATATTCAGATGGGAGACCATGGTGGCTTAGACTAAGGTAGTGGCAGTGGAGATGAAGAGAAGCAAATGGATGTGGATCTAGTAAATATATAGGAGGAAAAAAATGAGACGTTGATGGACTAAGAAGAGGAAAGAAGTGAAGAATGTATCAAGAATAACTCTTAAGTGTCTGATCTGTGCAGTGGATTAACAAACAACACAGCAAGAAAAGATCCAGAGTTCAGTTGTGTGCCTGTTGTTTGAGGTTCATGTGGAACATCCAAGTAGAGACCTGGAATAAGCTATTAGGTACACAACTGGAGCTCAGAGAGAGTTCTGGGCTGTTAGGAGTTATTAACATATAGCTGGTATTTGAAGCCATGGGCATTGGTGAAACCCCTCAAAAAAGATCCTCAAACGAGAAGAGAAGGGGATTCAGACAGATCCTCAAAGGCTCCAATAAATCATGGTCATGATGAGGAACATAAGCCAGCAAAGGAATCTGAGAAGAAGCAAGGGAGGATCAGGAAAATATGGTATGACAAGAGGCAAAGGAATTGTTGCAAGGAGGAAATGAGCATCAGTGTTAAGCGCTGCCAAGAAATCAAGTGAGGTGAAGGTTAAAACGTCTTTTGAATTTAGTGACACAGAGGCAATTCATGACCTCATCATGAGACACTCACGTGGAGTAAGGAGGCAGAAACAAGGATGAAATGGGTTCAACAGAAAGACAGAGGTAAGGAAATGGAGATAGTGAGTATGCAGACAATGCTTAAAATGCTTTTGAGAAGTTTTGCTATTTGGAAGGGGAGGATGGCAACTGAGGAGATGGGGAAGTCCAGGGAAGGCTCCCCGACCTGTGCTCCCCCCAGCTTTTCAAATGATGGGACACACTTCAGCATATTTAAATGCTGATAAGAAGTCTCTGGGTTAAGGAGAGAGTCTGAAGACCCTGAGAAGAATAATCAAGAATTTATGAATCGAGAATAGGAGGGAATGGGATGTGGGGCACTGGTGGATTAACCTTTGATAAAAACATGAATGCCTCTTCTGCCTAAGGGCACCAATGGAGGAATGGGCACCGTGTACAGATGCAGGCAGGCTGAAGGTCTGGTAGCATAAGTCTAGGGACTTCTACCCTGATGGCTTCAATGTACAATGGAAAGTAGGAGATGAAGTCATGGGAGAGCAAAGATGGGGCTAGGTTGGAAGGGGTGAGGCCAACTATTCAAGGACAGTGGAGAAGACTGAAGAATCATTTTCCTTTTTTTTTTTAACACTGGAAGAAAAAAGTCATGGCTTGAATTCAAATGATTTTCTCAAAAGGCCTCTCCTGGTGTGAAGATGAGGAGAGTATCTGTGTACATTGATATACTTGTTTACAGCTCAAAGACCAGAGGGACCATGCTACTAAACATGAATGGGGCCCTGAGAAGCACATCCATATTTGTATGCAATGTTGATACTCTTGGTATTAATGGTCTCCAAGAGTTTAAATTTCTTGGAGGTGTGAGGGATTGGAATTGGCCACCCCAAGATATGTCTCTTTGGCATGAGGATTATTTTGGGCTGGTTACTTTTAAAAACTGCAGACATGAGAGAAACTCTGAAAAGTAGAATTTAACCCTTTGTAAAAAGACATATACATTTGTGAAGGAAATCTCCACCTGTAAAGATGTCTCCCTCTGGGTACCAGGAAGAAGGAGGATGACCTTATCTCTAGAAACTCTTATCAATGCAGAAGGTGGGGACTTAAATCTGCATAATAACCTTACTCTTGTTTACTGTGCTTCTCTGGTAATCTCCCAGAACTGATTCCCCCCCACCCCCAACAGCCTCCTTTGTCTTTAGCTGAGGATGGTATTTAAGGTAAGATCTTCTGCCATTTTAGAGCGCTAGTCAGTTTTTCTGACTGTCTCCCATGTATAATGTTATAAAGGTTTGTTTAATTTTCTCCTGTTATTCTGTCTCATGTGAATTTATTTCCATTTTCCAGCCAGAAGGACCCAGAGCAGGCAGAGGAAATGTCTTCCTCCCCTACAAGGCCTATCTTACTGGAGATGGTCAGCGAGAGGTCAGCGAGGTAGGTCAGCCCAGATCCCATGAGGCCTTTTAAGCAATGGTAAGCAATTTGGATTTTATGCTAAGCATGATGGAAAGCTGTTGATGTTTCTAAAGAGAAGAGTAAATGTTGTAATTTACAATTTAAAGGATCATTCTAGCTACTGCATAGGAAATAGACTGGAGCGGGAAAGAGCAGAGACAACTCTTAGGAGGCTATTGGATAAATAATCCAAGTGAGAAGAAAGTGGCCACGACTAGGGTGGTGATGGTGAAGATATAGAGAAGCGGATCAATTTGGGAGCTATTTTAGACACAGACTAGTGTTAAATTAGTCACTGGAGGAAGAGTGGTAAAGGAATGTGGGAAAGCAAGGCTGACTCCTAGTTTTCAGGCTGAGCAAACAGATAAAATGGTGGTGTCATTTCCTGAGGAGGAAAACATTGGAGGGTTACCACTCCAGGAGGGGTCCTTTGCTCCCTGCAAGACATGCCAATAGCCAGGAGACAAGGCGGTAGGAGAGAAAGGACTTTATTACAGCTTGCCAGCAAGAAGGAAGATGGCCGGCTCATGCCTGAAAGAACCATCTTCCCAGAGCAAAGACTACAGGCCAGTTATACAAGGGCCAGTCTCCATGTGGGGGAGGTGGCTGGTCTCTGGGTGGGCCAGACATCTGGTCCCAGTTCCTGCTAGTCCTTTGTTTTACTGGATATGCATCAGAGAATGGAGCAACTGCCCTACACCCTGCTCTTTCAGTTGTCATTGATGATGGCTATCAGCAAAGGCTCTCTGCCTGGGGGTCATCACATTCCTAAGGAACTCAAAAGAACAGAGTTATCATCTTAAAGCAGCTGGGAGGGGCTGGCCTGGTGGCGCAGCGGTTAAGTTCGCACGTTCCACTTCTCGCTGGCCCGGGGTTCGCGGTTCGGATCCCAGGTGCGGACATGGCACTGCTTGGCAAAAGCCATGCTGTGGTAGGTGTCCCATGTATAAAGTAGAGGAAGATGGGCATGATGTTAGCTCAGGGCCAGGCTTCCTCAGCAAAAAAGAGGAAGACTGGCAGTAGTTAGCTCAGGGCTAATCTTCCTCAAAAAAAAATCAAATAAAATAAAGCAGCTGGGAGCGGCCATAATATCTACACAGCATGTCTGGGCTAGTTAGTCAGAGGTCATTTAAAGTTACAATACAGTTTCCTTTCTACAATATGGCTTCCCTTATGCCAACTTGTGCTGAGGGGGCTGGCCCAGTGGCGCAGCGGTTCAGTGCCCACGTTCCACTTCAGCAGCCGGGGGTTTGCTGGTTCAGATCATGTGTGTGGACATGGCACTGCTTGGCAAGCCATGCGGTGGCAGGCATCCCACATGTAAAGTGGAGGAAGATGGGCACCGATGTGAGCTCAGGGACAGTCTTCCTCAGCAAAAAGAGGAGGATTGGCGGCAGATGTTAGCTCAGGGCTAATCTTCCTCAAAAAGAAAAAAAAGAAAACCTTGTGTTGAGCCGGTATCAGGAGCAGGAATAGGTATTAGAGGAAAGTCAGTCTCATGCTGCACATGCTAGTTTGAAATGCCTATTACACATGGATCTCCAAGTTTGGAGCCCTAAGCACAGGTCTGGGCTAGAGATTTGGGAATGCTCAACGTAGGGGTAGTACTTTAAGTCTTGAGGCAGGAGGAGATCAGCTAGAGAGAAACTGCACATAGAGAAGAAAAGAGGCCCCGGACAGATTCCCATACCTACCACGCTGAATTTAGAGACTGGCTAGAGAAGGAGCCAGCAAGGGAGACTGCAAAAAGAGGACAGAGAGTAGAAGAAAAGCAAGGAGACGGCGATTTCCAGCCTCCAAGAAGAGCAAGCCTTTCAGAAAGAGAGCAGACAGGCAGCTACTGCTGCTGAGAGCTTGAGTAAGAAGACGACGAAAGAAGCACCACGTCTTTACAACACTCAGGTCATTAATGATAGTAAAAACCGCTGCAGTGGAGCATGGAAACAAAGACATCAATTTGGGGGTGAGCTAAAAAGTAATGTAGAGTTGAGGGAGAAGAGAGGTTGCATAGGCATCTCATTTAAGGGATCTCGTGTTCAAGGGGACCATAGTGGTAAGCAGGGAGTGGAGGAATATATGTGATCAAGAGAGACCTTCTCTTTCTCTAAATAGGAGATGGTAGTGACAAATAAAAATGGCAAGCAATAGGATATATTGGAATATATGAGGAAGCCATTTGGTGTAAACCTAATTCGGCCTGACCTTGTCTTTCCAAAAGGGCCTGACCGAGGTCGTTGAGCACGCATCGTATATCTGCTTTAGATATTCCCTATGGCAAGAGCCAAGGCCCTTTAGATAAAGGCGCAACTCCCCCCCCGCCCCCCCACCACCAACGCTGGAATTTCCTTAAGGATTAAGGATCTTTCCTTAGGCTAGAAACTGATTGCTGCGCCCACCTGTGATCACCCAGCTCGAGACAATAGACTAGGCTCCTGCTACGCCCACTGAGATAGCAGACCCACTACCTGCTGTGTCCATCAGGCGCTGTGCCGACAGGGCAATCTTGTGACTATTGTGGGAGGGACATTTCAATCATATGTGAAACAGCCTGTTTGGGGGTATATAACCACGCTGTGCACCTCACTTCCTTGGTGCCCTTTCTTCCTTCAGGAAGAAAGGCCCCAGGCCATGGTCCTCAGATTTTAGCTCAGAATAAACTCACCCAAATTTTCATTTATAGATTGGTTATGAATTATTTTTGTCAACAGTAGAGTCTGTTTATAGGGTGATGGCAATGATCTGGAAGCAAGCACAGAATCAGATGAAGCAAGAAAAATTGCTGATATAGGACTAGGGTGGATACCTGCAAGAGCACAGTTCTGCAGAGAGGATGGGATCCAGAAAAGAAGAGTTTATCTTTTAATATGTGCAAGCACACATTTTTCATTTGCTTACCAAGTTCTTAATGATTTATTTGTTGAATTTAGTTCGAGAGAAAAGATTTGCAGTGACACCTCCCAGGCACCAGAGCACAATGTTCAGCTGCTGTCAATCCTCTTTCACGTGAGCACCTTCTTAGGAGCAAGTAGATAGAAAGCACTTTTGTCCTTCCAATTTGGACTGAGTTGGCCCTAGGGCAATTGGCATTGTAGGTGACTTTCTGGTTTGGCTCTTTTAGTGGAACTGCAACTGCTGGTCTGGGAAGAAGAGAGGGTTTATGCACTTGAAGAGGACATTGTGACACAAAGCACAAAGGGTAGAGAGCATTTCTCAGAATGGGGGTTGGGAGTCAGCAGGTTACCTGCGGCCAAAATCTGGGAGCAGCCAGCTAGACAATAAATAACACTGAAACTCAGAGAGACTCTGGCATGTTCATTAACAAGGAAATTCAGATCCCGTCGGAGTTTGTGCTGTGTTGTAGGAATTGACTGCATGAAGGCAGCTGTGGGGATTGGCCTCTTGGCCCGGGGCCTTCTGGTGATTTACAAGTGGTGGCTGTACTGTCCCCAGGCCAGCTGACCCGCAGCAGCACCCATGGGCTGGGCAAGTTGGCATCTGTGCTGTCACCACTGGCTCCCTTACGACCTCTGAATCTCTGCCCTAGTTGTACTGAAATAATCTCTCAGTCACATCCTTCCTTTCTTACATCCTGGCCCCAATCTGACCTCCTGGGAGGACATCCATCTGAGCAGCACAATAACCCAGCCAGCCCCTGTCTCATGGACAAAATGAACCCTGTTTGTCTAATTACGTTTGTGCACTAATTTGTGTATCCTGCTGTGCCTTTGAGCTTGTATAAGACGGTTGGGGCTTCCAATAACCCCATCCTATCCTGCACGCTGCTGTGTACTTCCTCTGCCTTGGCAAGGGCCACTCCAACTTCCCCCTGAACCTTTGGAATTATCCCAGATAATCCCAGAGGGATCCTGGTTTTAGTTTTAAGCAACTATTTCCCCCTTATAGTTTCCGTAAGTCTTTGCACATGCTCAGATCTCAAAGCGTCTTTGCTCCTGCAGCACCTCCAAATTACCATCCTATTTCTTCTTTCCTTTCACTGATACACTTCTCTTCTTTTCTTTGTCTCTTTGAAGCCCATCTTAAGTCAGCTATAAAATTGTCCTCTGCGAGGTAAACAACGATTTTCGCCAGTCCTCACGTTCTGCAATCTTAATTCTCCCGGACTTCTCTGCATCTTGGATACTGCTGACCACCTTTCCTTCCTGAAATGGTTTCTTCCTTCTTTCCTTCTTCCTTCCTCACTCTCTCCTTCCTTCACTTCCTTTCTTTCTCTTTCTTTTTTTGGCTTGCCTAACACGGGACCAACCTGCTTCTTTTCCCACCTCTGATCCTTTCTTCTCCATTGCCTCAGATTACTCTTCTTCTTGCTCCTGCCTTTCAGGAGCAGTTACCCAAGGGTCAGTCTCATTTTGGGGGGTTCAGCCATCCATTATGGCAGCCTCTATGTTAATGATTTCTCTGTGTGATGGTTCCTCTCACAACATTGCCAGGCTTATTTATCTAATTGCCCTCTAAATATTTCCACTGGGATATATGGCCTTCCCTCCAAGTTAAATATTTCTTTTTCAAAACACCTCATCTCTCCCTTGGTCCCTGAAATCCGCTCCTCCCAGCTTCTGTTCTCCAGTTCAGTAACTCCACTGTTCTTCCCAGCCGCCCAAACATGAAAACTTTGAGTCATTTCAAATCTTCTTTTTTCAGACCTGGTTTCTTTTTATTTGTTTGTTTGTTTTGCTGAGGAAGATTTGTCCTGAGCTAATATTTGTTGCCAATCTTCCTCCTTTTGCTTGAGGAAGATTTGCCCTGAGCTAACACCTTTGCCAATCTACCTCTATTTTGTATGTGGGTCACTGCCACAGCATGGCCACTGACAAGTGCTGTAGGTCCACACCCAGGAACCAAACCCTGATTGCATAAGTGGAGTGCACTGAACCTAACCACTAGGCCATAGGCCCAGCCCCTAGACCTGGATTTTAATCCTAGTTCTTCCATATACCAGCTGCATGGTTTAGGACAAATTATGTAACCAGATAACCAATCTGGCCATCAGTTCACTCACGTTAAATGAGGATAATCATAAAACTCAGGGTTGTTGGGAGGAACCGTTAAAATGCCCTGCACAGCACTTAGAACAAAATGTTCAAAAGCTTTTGATAACAATTCTTTTGAAATTCTCTCCATCCCCTACCCCCATTACCTACCTTAGCAGCCAAAGGCTTTTTCTTACATTTAAATTATGGACAGATTCCAAACCAACTTTCTGGATTCTAGTCCCTAGCTCTTCCATTCCATCAGGCATATTTTTACTGGATTAATCTTATTTGAACATTGCTTTCATGATGTTAGTACTGTGCACCAACTTTTTAATGGCTCTCCATTTTCTATCTCCAAGTCTAAACCCCTGTCCCCCGTCTTCTGGCCTCACTCTGTGCTCGCTCTTCCCTAGAGCACCTCCTCGGCATTTCCTCCTTTCTTCTCCCTGGTGGTTGACATGACATGCTCACTTCTGCCTCATGATTTCACACACTCCTCCTCTCAGTAGGCCTCGTCCATCTCCTCCTTCAAACTGCTTTATCTTCTTCATAAAACGTTCCATGACTTCATTCATGAGCTTCTTCCAGAGGCTAAGTTATCACAGTCCTCAAAGTGAGTTTATACTTCACAGTTTAGTCATTAGAGTAACAGTTTTTCTCCCGTCTGTTTTTTTTTTTTTTTTTTTTGAGATTAGCCCTGAGCTAACATCTGCTGCCAATCCTCCTCTTCTTGCTGAGGAAGACTGGCCCTGAGCTAACATCCGTGCCCATCTTCCTCCACTTTACAAGTGGGACACCTGCCACAGCACGGCTTGACAAGCGGTGCCATGTCTGCATCCGGGATCCGAACCGGCGAACCCCGGGCCGCCGAAGTGGAATGTGTGAACTTAACTGCTGTGCCATCGGGCCAGCCCCCTGATTTTTTTTTTATGAATCACTTTTTTAAATACTTGTTTATGAATGTTAAAAATAAACAAAAGATAGAAACAACCCAAATGTCTTTCATTCATTACTTGAAAAACATCTGGGTTGTTTCCATTTTTGGCTATAGTTAATATTTGTATACAACTATTTGTGTGTATATATGTTTTCAATTCTCTTGGATATATACCTAGGGGTAGAATTGCTGGGTTATATGGGAACTGTATTTAATGTTCTGAGGAACTGCCAAATTGTTTTCAAAACAACTGACCATTTTGCACTCCCACCAATAATGTGTGAGGGTTGCAATTTCTCCATATGCTAGCCAGCACTTGTTATCATCTTCTTTTCTTTCATTCTAGTAGATGTGAAGCATTATATCATTGTGGTTTTGATTTGCATTTCCCTGATGCTTCATGATCTTGAGCATCTTATTATGTGCTTATCGGCCATGTACTTTTTGTTGTTGTTGTTTAGATTAGCCCTAAGCTAACATCTGTGCCAATCTTCCTCTATTTTGCATGTGGGACACCACCACAGCATGGCTTGATGAGTGATGTAGGTCTGCGCCCAGGATCCGAACCCATGAACCTGGGCTGCCGAAGCGAAGTGCACTGGACTTAAGCACTATGCCACAGGACTGCCCCCGCTTATTGGCCATTTGTATACCTTCTTTGGAGAACTGTCTATTTAGATCATCTGCCCATTTTTAACTGGGTTGTCTTATTATTGAGTTGTAATAGCTCCTTATATATTCTAGATATGTCTCTCAAAAGATAAATGATTTGCAAATATTTTTTCCCATTCTGAGTTGTTTTTTCACATTTTTGATGTTGTCTTCCGAAATATATGCATTTTTAACTTTGATAAAATCCAACTTAGTTTTTCTTTTGTTGCTTTTGCTTTGATGTCTTATCTAAGAAGCCATTGCCTAATCCAAGGTCACAAAGGTTTACTACTATGTTTTATTCAAAAAGTTTTATAGTTTAGATCTTACATTTAGGTCTATGGTCCATTTTGAGTTAATTTTTGTATGTGGTGTAAGGTAGGGTTCTAATGTTATTCTTTTGGTGTGTGCATATCCTTTCTGAGTTTTTTTTTAAACAAACCATTTTATCTGGCTGTGTACTCTAATTCTAGTCTAAACTTTTTTTTAACTGAACATTTAAATTTAGTGTACAATTTATTTATTTATTTTTTCTTCTTCTTCTCCCCAAAGCCCCCCAGTACATAGTTGTATATTCTAGCTGTAGGTCCTTCTGGCCCTGCTATGTGGGATGCTGCCTCAACATGGCCTGATGAGTGGTGCCACGTCTGTGCCCAGGATCTGAACTGGCAAAACTCCAGGCCGCCGAAGAGGAGCTCCAACTTAACCACTCAGCCATGCGGCCTGCCCCGCTTTCTGATTTTTTAAATAGAAGCTCCCTGCATTAGACAGAATTTCCTTAGGAGCCTGTGACTGTTATATGTCTACATGTCTGTCTCAGTGCCCTGCTCTGTGCTAAGCACACAGTGCTAACTGACTGCCCTGTTTGTCTAAGTGTATGTGTGAACATTTCATATTTTTGTCAGGGGTAGAGCACTTCATAAGCTGCCGTGACGTTTGAACTTAAATCAGAGGAAATTTTTTTTTTAAAGTGTCACCCAGCACAGTTTTCTGCAGTAAACGCAAGCAATGCATTTCTGTCCCCTTGAAGTAGAGATTTCACTGTTCTGTCAGAGCCCCTCTTTACCAGCCCCACTCCTGGCAAATCGTCCCTGTTTCTCAGTTTGCCAGTCCTTTTCTTGCTGTTTACAGTGACTGCCTACTTCTACCAAAAAAAGTGCCCCTGCAACTTGCATTCCCATTCTTAGTCCATACTCCATGGCCCTAGATTTCTACCCCATTAAACCTTAAACTTTCTATCCCCTAAAACCCCAAGACAGAGAATTCTGCCCACTGGGTATTTAACAGAAAGAATTCATTACCTTTTATCTTGCTGGCCTCATATGGCATCTTAAGCACATTTTTAACCACCTGACACATTCACACTCACATAAACCTCTTATTTCTCCTATCCCTCAACCTCCCTTTCTTTCAAACCCAGTGGTTATATTTTTTTATTAACCTCTTAGAAATTCAAAGCACAGTTTAAGTGGGTTCAGAGAAAAAGCTAAAGTCAACCTGCAGATTACCAAGCCCGAGGGCTGCATTTGATGGCAGATCTGTGAGGTATCATTTGGTCTAAATCTAAGTCCAGTGCTTAGTACCTTATTTGGATATTGCTGCTTTCACTGCTTGAGCTGTTCTTCCAAACACTGGAGTTCTCGGCTCCTTTTCAGTATGATGTAAGTTCCATAAGTATTGCATTGTCTTAGAGGTTCCAGTGGGGGATTTCAGATAAGATTCCACATCTGAAAACACTGGAAAATATTAGGTGGAAGTAAACATTTAAGAAATGCACTTGAAGGTCTCACTTGATAAACTAGAAAAAAAATCCCAGTTTCAGAGATTCGAGTCTGACTCCTCTTTAATCTTCAAAGCAAGCAACAGCTTGAAATACTCAAAAAGAGGGCCTGAAGGGACCATCTGCACCCACCCTAATCTAATTATTCTTCCAATGGCACGTAACGGAGGGTCACTGCCTTCCTGTTACTCTGCTCAAACATAAACTGATGATTTTCTAAAGATAGTAAAGTCTCTTATAAAGCTATAATTAAGCTATTTCAGATGTTAAGAAATGAAACTGTTATTTATGATATTAAGCCCCTCGCCCTCTGTCACTAAATGTACGAAACATGGAAGTGGGCAGCAGTGAGAGTAGTAGGCACTGTGGCAGGAGGTTGTTCAGAAAGTAACTCACTGGAGAGAGAGGACAGTTGGCTTCGACAAATTTGTCTGAAGGAAAGAGGCTATTCAGAAAGGACATGGATCTTTTTGGTTCTATAAGGGCTTGTGTGAGAAGCCATAGTTACTCGGAGCTTCTTGGAGCACTTGTGAAGGTCCTTAGGCACAAGTCTTAGCCTCATCCTCAGCTCCATTTTAAATCTCTATCCCTACACCTCCTGCCTTTTTTTTTTCTTGTTCTGTGCCGTTTATAATGTATTTATCTCACAGTTTATGCATCCTTATACATTGCCATACATCTTTTTGGGATAAAGTGTGGAAATAAACACGTAAAATTTAAAAGCCAGGATTTCTCCAATAATGAGCTTTCTCTGTGGGCAGCCCTGCTCTTTCCTTCACATTTGCACCGATTTGGTACCAGCATGTTTTCCATTTTCTTTGTGCCAAACTATTTGTAAATTTGTGGGCAATGCAAAGAATTGGAAGTCCCGGCTCTCACAGAACTCATGTTTTACTGAGGGATATTAAAAAAACACAAAAGGAAAGTCCTCCCAGGAGTCCAGAAACTGCTCTATCAGCTGTGTCTCTCCTCAAGAATGGAATGGCGTGTGCAGAGAAACGGATGCTCCATGCAGTTTGAGGTGGCGATAGAGAAGTCCTGGGTGCAAAGTTTTGGAATGTGTAGGAAATAAAGAAGAACAGAAGGGAAAAAGATGTCCCATGATCTCAACATACAGACAGCTTCTTAACATTTTGATGTATTTCCTTCCAGTCTTTTTTCTGTGAATAAAGATAAGCTTGTGATTCTACAGCCACATGTACAGTTTTATACAGTTTCTTGCCCTAACAGGCAATTCTCCATTTTATTAAAAACATTTTCCTATATGTTTTCAACACCATGATTTACATAAACATTCCCTCCTCTCCAGACATTCCTACTGCTTCCAAGTGAACTATTTGGAACTCCCACGAGTAGAAATAATTGGAGAATGGGCCGGCCGAGGGGCACAGAGGTTAAGTTCACATGTTGCCGCTTTGGCAGCCCGGAGTTCGGTGGTTCGGATCCCAGGTGTGGACATGGCACCACATGGCAAGCCATGCTGTGGCAGGCATCCCACACATAAAGTAGAGGAAGATGGGCACGGACGTTAGCTCAGGGTCAGTCTTCCTCAGCAAAAAGAGGAGGATTGGTGGAAGATGTTAGCTCAGGGCTCATCTTACTCAAAGAAAGAAAGAATTGGAGTGTGAAGAGACTACAAACTCAAGGCATCAACTTCTCCATGATGACTAGCTGAAAATACTCTGGTGGTTTTCCCTATTTTTTGTGCCAAACCTCTGGCATCTGACTAAATTTCTCTACTTTCCTTTCACTTCTTTATGGGTTCCACCCCTTTCTTGAGGCCTCTCTAACCTCGTTTCCCAATTGTGTTGATAAATGATGGGTTATTTGCCTGGTGGGTTCCTCTCCAAAGTGTTTGAGTCTTTTATGGCCCCTGGGATACCTTACTCCTGACCTAAATGTTTTGAGCCATGCTTTTGCCAGCGAGACAGTTTTCCTGGCAAGCTGTTTCCGAACAGAGCGCCCTGGAGAGCGCAGCAGTAGACAGGAAGTGGAAGTAAAGGGGCAAGCAGGACGGTGGTTCTCCATCACTCGTCAGTCCCAACAGGTAAAGTTCTTTAGTTTCTCCCTGTACCTGCTGGCACCGTTCCAGAGTTGTTAAAATTCGTTCTAGGTGTGGCTGAGGGCGGGGTAGAGGATGTATATCCATCTAAAGCCTTAGTAGACTGTTAGTTCTAAGTTGCATATGAAAATACACAAATAGGTGCAGTATAAAGAGCTGGAGAGGCTGGAGAAAGTCTCTGAGTAACGCTCACTACACTGAATTTTTTTCCTCAAACAAGAGCATCGTAGGATGCATTTGACTCGCTGGTTGGAGCTTCCGAATGGGTTAAGAGCGCATGCAGACTCTCGGGAGTCCAGTAGGAGTTGCTGATTGTGCCGGACACTGCTTGCAAAGCAATTTTTGTGGCTCACCTCCCTCTGGGCTTTCGCATTCTTTTGTGGGATGTTCATGGAGCTGGCTTGGGCATTTACTTTTTAAAGATTTTATGCCCCGAGCCCCTCTCTCCAGCTCCCGGAGGGCGACACTTCTCACCGCCCGGAGACTTCTGGACTCGCTCCAGGTGTGGGGAGGAGGCGAGGGGACTTTCTTCCCCCAAAACGACCTTGCCCTGGGAACTTCCTGCGGCCATTTCTCACGGACGAGCCCCCTCCCCCGCCTGGGAGCGCAGACGCCCACCGCCGCGGGGCCTTGCAAAGCCGCAGCCGCGAGCGCCGGAGGGAGTGCCCCGCCGCCCACCCGCGCCCCCCTGAGCCCCCCTCGCTCCCCTCCTCAGGTCCCGCTGCCGAGAGCCCGGATGTTGGATTCCATCCCTGCGCCGGGTCCTTCATTTCCATAAAAGGGCAGTGGCTCGCCGCGGCCGAGATTGCTGCCGCCGCGGCTCCCCGCCTCCCCCGCACAGCTCCCGCGCCGCCCCGCCCCCAGCCCGGGGGCCACGCGGACCCCCGACGCCCCCCGCCCCCCCGAGCGCGGCCCCCAAGGCGCTCCAGCCCCGAGCGCGGCCCCCGCGGCCCCCAGCCCCGAGCGCGGTCCCCGCGGCCCCCCCCGCCCCGAGCGCGGCCCCCGCAGCCCCCCCCCCCCCGCCCCGAGCGCGGCCCCCGCGGACCCCCGCCCTGAGCGCGGCCGCGGGGACGTGGGGGAGGGGCGTGGGCCGCGCGGCCGGGGCGCGGGCGGCGGGGAGGAGGGAGCAGGCGCCCTGCCCGCCGGGCTGGACTGAGGGGCGGGGAGCAGGGGTGGAGCGCGCGGAGGGAGGCGAGGGGCTGCGCGGCCGGACTCCATTAGTCGCTCGGCCGGGAGCAGCGCGTCGCCGGCTGAGGAGGCCCCGGCCCGCCGCCGCGCGAGCCTCTGGCCGGGAGCGCGAGGAGCGCGGTGAGGGCCGGCGGGCCGGGGCGCGCGGCGGCGGGAGGTGCGGGCCCGGGCGGCGCCGCCGGCGGGCGCGGCGCTCGAGGGGCGGGGGCCGCGCGGGCCGCTAGGCTGGGGCGCTGGGCCGGGCGGCGGGCCTGGAGGGGGAGGGCCGCGGGCGCCCCGTCCTGCCCCGCCGCGGCCCGGCTCGGGCGGAGCCCCGGCCTCGCCTCGCGCCGCGCGCGGCCGCCTCGGTGGGCTTTGCCGGCCTGGGGGAGGGACGCTGACGAGATCCGTTTCCTCCGTGCGCGCAGGAAGGAGCCATGGCCCTGGACGGGATCAGGATGCCGGATGGCTGCTACGCGGACGGGACGTGGGAACTGAGCGTGCATGTGACGGACCTGAGCCGCGATGTCACCCTCAGAGTGACCGGGGAGGTGCACATCGGAGGGGTGATGCTCAAGTTGGTGGAGAAGCTTGGTGAGTGCCGGCGGCGACCTTCCGGACGGGGGGAGGGGCGGCCGGCGGTGGGGGAGGGCCGCTTTGGAAATCTGGCTCGGCGTTCCGCAAATACTTCAAGAAAGTAAGAGCTTTCAGTGTTTAAGCAAATGGACCTTTTCCTCTTTGCGTCTTGTTTTGTTTTGTTACTTTCTGAAATATTGATAATGTGGTGATTGCAGCCTCCCCGTTAATAAACTTAATTGCGTAGTTAACGGGAGAAAACACTTAGTTCTTCGCATTAAAAGAAATGGGAATAGCGCGCAAGAGAACGCGACGGGGGTATCACAGGCTTGCGCTTATCAGCGAATCTTCAAAGGATCTGAAAGTTGGTGACGTTTAACATGGAGGATGATGCAAAATCTATTTAAGAAGAAACCGTGGTGGAAAAGTGCGGCTCCGGCGCCGGTGCGGAGCCTGGTCCTCGCGGGCTGCTCTCTCGGGAAGCTGTGTTGAGCGTTCGGTTTTTCTATTAATGACAAGCTAGTGAAAGAATTTTATGTGGAAAAGAAGACAGGATTAAACTAATTCGAGATTGACAGTGTTTGCTCGGGTACAAATATATAGCGGATCGATTTTTAACTGACTCAGTTTTAAATATTCAACAAAATGAGGTATAAGAAAGTTTTGCAGTACATATTTTGTTTGTGATGGATAAAAACATTTTCAGCTGAAAGAATCAACTGAAATGATTCACTGGAGGATTTTATCACAAGATAAATGCCCGGAGGACAGTCTTGCTGAGCTTTAATGTGCCTTTTGTGTGTGATGTAGTTCTGATAAGGTGACGTGTGTGGCCTTGTCTTTTTAAGCTCTTTGCGGGGGATCTTGTTGAAACGCAGCATTCGTTGTTTAAGCTACTCTGGAAGAGTGGCGGAGTGGTTTTTGATCAAGAAATGCATTTTTAACCCGGGGATTGTTGTATACTCTCCATATACACTTACCCAAATAGTGCCCCCATGCAATTTGCAAAATAAGACAGAATTCGTTTCGGTGGACGTTTTTTGTATCCTTGCAGGAAGTTTAATAATTGAAGGACCAAAAAGAAGGTCCTTACAAGACAGCCTCCTGCTTAGGACTCTGCGTTGTTTGACTCTGAGATACAGCCCAGGAAGAGAGCCCTCTGGGAAGTCCCTTGAAAATGAGATGTTGCTGTATTTTTTATACAATTAACTTTTGGTTAACATTGCTCTTAACTGATTTGACTAAATCAGTCGCGGTTTGCAAATATTTGTGAACCTTTTTTGTCCAGCAAGAAAATATCACGTGTAATTGTTGCTGTTTCTTTTGTTTTCAAAGGAAACAATCATTTGCATGGTTTATGCGTGAAAAATGGACCTTATCAATATACTGGTTTCAATAGGAGATATTTCTTATTGTGAGAAAGGAGCTGTTGAAGGTGACTGAGACAACTTCTAGTTCTTGAAAGACAGTTTTTATCTAATTAAGTAATGGCTTCTGTATTTATATTGCATTGATTAGAACTGTTTGTTACAAAATTACAGGCATAAATAGAAATACAGAGAATAAACTACTTGCTGACAGAACTGATACTAATTTTAAGTACCTATAAATCTTTTAATGTTGATGCATTTTTAATTTTTTATGCAGTGAAAAGCCCATTAAGGTAGGAAATGCTGTGTACCTGGAAACCTTGCATCTGTCTTGAACTGAACCAGAACTGACCTTCTTATATTTTGACTTCCAAATAGAAAGTGCTTTTCAGCATAATTCTGACTTTCCTCTTTGGTAAAGTAGAGCTAAACTGTTGCTCCTGACTTTAGGATTAGGTGCTTTGAATGGTAAGCTGTTTTGTTACCTGTTGGCAAGTAAATAGAGGGGAAATTCAGGAGGGCAGCATTTAGAACTTAGGGACCAGGCCAATCAGATCAGAAAAGAACTTTGTAATTCTTCAGAGTTGCCTAAAATTGGCCTGGTCTGCCTTCTGAAAGCTTAAATTGTGTCATTGAAGGTATTAGAGGGCAGACTGGATGGCTACTTGTCAGTAGCTGAAGTCAAAGCAGCTTGCAGTCTAGATGAAAAGAGGAGTAGATGATGATAGGGGTGAGATGGCACGGGGTCTCATGTCTCAAGGGACTGCAGAGCAGGGCTGGACAATTAGCTGAACCAGGCTGTTGTGGCCTTGGAGCAGTTACGGTGCCACGGCACAGAAGGTATCCCAGCATTCACCTACGTCTTCAAACTCCAGATGCCAGTCTGATACCCTTATTCTTATAGGAGTGTGTACGAATACCAAAAGATTTGTGTTTGAAGACTGTCTTCCCATGTAATCAGTGATAGCAGTTATTTCCCTTGGGTCGATAGATTCTGTGATGACTCCTCTCCTCGACATTGTATTCAAATTTTGTCTGTAGTGCATGTGTGGAATTTTCTAGAAAGAGGCCTCTTAGCTTTCGTTAGATTCTCAAAGAGGTCTATGAATAATGCTTCCTTAGTATGTGACAGCAAAATCTTTGTATTTAGTTAGAATTTTATAAAGAATTTTGCACTTTAGTTAAGGTCGTTAAACCTTGGTTCTTAGATTTATGGCTTTAAGTCAAAGATCTGAAAGGTCCCTTTTAAATCAGTATAAAACGCATTTGTCATTCTGCACTAATATTTTAAAAGAAAATAAAGAGTGTATACCGTGAAGAAATGGGCTTTAGGAAATTATATCCTGACGTCACAGAACTTTTTGCATCAGTGACTTAGTCTAGGCTGATACTAGACAAATAGTCTCAACATCAAACCCTTCAGTGTTTAGACCTCATTCAGAAAATGAAAAATTGTTATTTTCACCTTTTTATTTTCTGAAAATCTAGATCAAAAGTTTTAAATAGAATTTCTAAAATTTATTGCAGTTTTTGTTAAAAAATTCAAGCCTGTATATGGCTTTTTATTTTAAAGAAAAGAGTTAAAATATAAAACATCAGGGATAAGGATTATAAAAATAAGAGACCACAGAATAACATTAGAAAATAATTGTATTAAAAGATAAATTTTGTAAGGAAGAGGCCCAATTTTATGAGATTCCCTGATGTTCCTGTGGAGATCATTGAGAAGTATTAAAACTGTTCTCTTCTTTAGGGTTCAGAGCTTAGTCAGTGTTGAGGATTCTAAATGCCAAAGAGATGCTTTGTTTCACTGTATTGTTTTAGTATCACTTTATAAAAATTCTCCTTTTTTTTTTCTCCTGAGGAAGATTCGCCCTGAGCTAACATCTGTGCCAGTCTGCCTCTGTTTTGTATGTGAGCTACCACCACAGCGTGGCTACTGACGAGTGGTGTAGGTCCATGCCGGGAACCAAACCCTGGCGTCTGAAGCAGAGTGCACTGAACTTAACCACTGGGCCATTGGGCTGGCCCCTAAAGATTGTCTTTTTAAAGCCATGTACAATTAAATTTTTACCTTCCTGTAAAAATTCGTATTAGTTGGAGAGTGAGGAATTTATTGTAACGTGGAACTGACTGAATGGAAGTCTCCAGTCAATAGGTCAATGAGCTTAGAGGGAGGGACAGATTATGTGGTTTCTGTTTCCTCTAGCTCTGATTCTATGAGTAGAAGAATGTAGAAAGTTGGGTTAGAGCAAGATAAATAATCCAGAGAAAAAATGCAAGTTTGGGGACTCAGGAGTAATTAAAAAGAAATGTATGGGGGCCATCCCTGTGGCTTAGTGGTTAAGTTCACATGCTCTGCTTTGGCGGTCCAGGGGGGTTTCACAGGTTCAAGATCCTGGGTGCAGACATGGCACCGCTCATCAAGCCATGCTGAGGCAGCGTCCCACATAGCACAACTAGAAGGACCCACAACTAAAAAAAATACACAACTGTGTACCAGGGGGCTTTGGGGAGAAAAAGGAAAAATCTTTAAAAAAAAAAAAAAGTATATGCAGTAGACTTAGATTTGAGGAATAGGTTTCTGAATGTAGCCTTTAGAAAGAAGTCATCCTTGCTGTAAAGTGTGTCATGTTCTTGCCATAGCAGTGAAATAGAGTACCTTTACGTTGGAGTTTCATGTCAGGATTGAGTTAGGTTGTGAAGTTAGCACATGTGACCAAAAAAAATAGGTTTTAATTAAAATTACCCTTAAAAATCCCTTAAAGTGATCATAGATTATGATATACATTCATTCCATCTCACGGAAGTGTAAAACAGCTAGTTTTTCCTTCAGAAACTTAAAAAATAAATTTCTTTAGTTGAGCACCAGATCAAGAAGTTGGCTTGCATTAGGGGCTTTGTTACACAAAAATACTTTAAATTCTAGGATCAGAGCATGGCAAGATGCACACAGGGAGAGAAGCATATGTAACTGGACAGCTCCCTTCTCGTACTTTTGCTTGGTGCTCCATGGGGAAGGTGTGCTTATTTAGTGGAATGGTGTCTAGGCTGTTGAAATCCTGTTTTTCTCCCTGAGTGCTTATGGTTGAATTCATGGAAATAAAATGTCTACATAACGCAACCTCACTGCATTCATAGTGAAATATATTAAAATTATAAGAAAATTTTTAAATCTTTTGAAATAGAGTGGGAGAAACACCTAATGGTGAAATCCTGTATATTAAAGTGAATTACAATTTTAGTTAAATATGTCCTGTCTACTAGCAAGTTTACTCAGTGTTTAGAATACTGTTAATGATCCATAGGAATTGAACATTGAATTTTATCTATTTCTTAGCAAATTTTAAGCTCCTTAAAAATAGAGGACAGCATGTGAATTTTACTAGAATTCTCATAGCACCTAATAAAGTATGGGCTATTCCTTGGATACATTATGTGTTGTTTGCTGTCATGTTTTATACCCTGTTTTAAAAAAAATCAACAAATACCCTTTGATTCCAGCTAGATTTATAAACATAGGCACTGAAAAGACTATGTCTGATAGCTATTGAAAAAAACAGAAAATCTGAAGTTTCACCTTTTATCTTCAACTCTATTTTTTGAAATTTCAGAGTTACAAGTTCAAGAATAATAGTGAACACTGTGTAATCTTCATCTAGATCAGCAGTTAGCATTTCGCCATTTGATTTCTCTGCACACACGTTTTTGAACCATTTGAGTAAGTTGAAGACGTGATAACCCTTCATCCCTAAGTACTTAAAGTATGTATCACTTAAGAACAAGGACTTTCTCTTACATGTTGCCATTCTCAAATTCAGGAAGTTTGACATTGGTTCAATACTATTGTCTAATATGCATCCATTTTGAAATTTGCCAGTTTTTCCAGTACTGTCCTTTGTTTTTTCCCATCCAGGATCTCATTCCACATTTAATTGTCAAAAAATTGGCCTCTACTTAATCTCCTTTAATATACACAATGGCTGCCGAGTTTGGAACCACAGGAGAGTGTGTAATAAGTGGTTTATTACTATTAGATTAATATACGTGTAAAGTAATAGTACCTGTTTGCACACTTTATTGCCACCCTGTAGAGCAGTTCCTTAGCCTTTGTCTCTCAAGACATTGTTTTACCTTTTTTGATAAGATTCTTTACCAGTGTGAGTTTCACTTTAGAATGATACATGTATTTTTTTTAAGATTTTATTTTTCCTTTTTCTCCCCAAAGCCCCCCAGTAAATAGTCGTGTCTTTTTAGTTGTGGGTCCTTCTAGTTGTGGCATGTGGGATGCTGCCTCAGCGTGGCTTGATGAGTGATGCCATGTCTGCGCCCAGGATCTGGACCAGAGAAACCCTGGGCCGCCAAAGCGGAGCACGCGGACTTAACCACTCAGCCACGGAGTCGGCCCCCAGAATGATATTTTTATAGGTTCTTTTTCAATACTTTATCTTTGAATTTCAGTTTTCTTCTTAGCTTACTATTAGATAAGGTATTGATAATATTTTTAGACATCATTGGGTATAGATTTCCTGTAGTGTCGACTGTCTTCATACTGTGGTAGAAGCTAATGGATACACAGAATAGTAGGAAACAACATTCTGGCCTTGCCACTTGCTGGTTTGTGTGATCTGAACAGCTAATCCAACCTGAGTGTGTTTTGACATCTGTAAAATGGCAATTAAAAAAAAACTTTCTCATAGGTCTTGATGAGATAGTACATATGAAAGTACATTATATAATGCGTGTGCTATACAAATGAGAGTGACTATTTTCTCAGTGATGTTGAAAGTCGCTGAGTATACTGAACTGGGGAAAAAAAAACTTTTAAAAGGAGTTAAAATGTAAATTAGACTACTGGACTTTAGTAGGTTTCAGTAGTGGAGGGTGTACTCCTCAGAAGGAGCTTAGTCTGGAACTGCTTCGTGTTCTCACCCCTAATCAACAGAGACATACCTCTCATTCCACCCTTCCTCTCACTTCCAAACACACACCTGCCTCTGTAATGTAGCAAAGAGCTATTTAACTACTGTTTTCATGAGATTTCTGAAATGGAATGGAACTGTAAGTGGATCATGGTATTCCAGAGATTTGAAAAATTTATAGCCATGCAGCCTTTAGTAGTAAATTCTTCACTTCATGCATTTTATAAGAGCAATGTTTTCTATTCAGTTATAACAAAGGAATGATATAAAGATTGTTTCTTGGGGCCGGCCCCGTGGCCGAGTGGTTAAGTTCACATGCTCCGCTTCTGTGGTCCAGGGTTTCACTGGTTCGAATCCTGGACATGGCACTGCTCATCAAGCCATGCTGAGGCAGCATCCCACATGCCACAACTAGAAGGACCCACAAAAAATACACAACTTTGTACCAGGGGGCTTTGGGAGAAAAAGGAAAAAAATAAAACAATCTTTAAAAATAAATTAAAAAAAAAGAAAGATTGTTTCTTGGCACATGAAAACATTGGGCCCATTTAGAAACTAATGAAAGTGGTTTCACAGAAAAGCTAATGTATGCAGTATTTTTATTTCAATAGTTATTTTACTGAAGCAGAAATAATGCTAATACTATGGTACATTACAAAATGGTGTATATATATCCAGTGTGAAGTAAACAAATATTCTAGAAGAGTATTTTAAAGTAATTTTCTTTATTTGAGATGTGACTTTCTACAGTTAAGTTTGTGGTTACAAATTCGTATCCATTATAATTCAGTTGTATCAAATTATTTGCATAAATTTTTTTTGTTTTTTTCTTAATGTCAAGCTTACTGAAGTATAATTTACATACAGTAAAATTCATCCTTTCTAGTATAGTGTGCAGAGTTGTGACAAACATATATGGTCATGTAAAACTACCGCAGTGAACATGCAGTATTTTCCAACACTTCAAAAGGCTTCCTTGTGTTTCTTTACAATCAGCCCATCCCTTCAACCCCAGTTCCTGAAAACCACTGATAGTTTGCCTTTTTAAAAATATATTATAAATTGAGCCATACAGTATGTAGCTTTGAGTCTGGTTTCTTTCACTTAGCATAATACATTTTATTTTATTTAAAAAACTGTTTTTTAGCTTAATACATTTTAGAAGCATTCCTGTGTGTGTGTGAGAGATTTTTTTACTACTGAGTAGTAGTCTCTTCTGTGGATGTACCACAGCTTAGCCATTCACCAATTGAAAGGCATTTGTGTTGTTTCTAGTTTGGGGAGATTATGAAAGGGGCTGCTGTAAACATTTTCATGAACATATGTTTTAACTTCTCTTGGGTAACTTGAGCAGTGCGATTGCCGGATAGTATCCTAAGTATATGCTTAAGTTTATGAGAACTGCCAAACTTTTCCAAAGTGGGCACGTCTTTTTGCATGCCTGTCAGCATTGTATGAGAACTAAGAAAATTTGTCAGAGCTCCGATTGCTCTGAGTCCTCCCTAGCACTTGGTGTTATCAGGTGTTTTCATTTTTGTTTAGTTTTAGTCAATCTGATAGTGGTATCTTGTGATTTTAATGCATGGTTCCCTAATGACTAATGATGTTGGGGAGCTTTTCACATGCTTATATTCCGTCTGTATATCTTTCTAGTGAAGTGTCTTTATATCTTTTGCCTACTTTTTAAAAATTGTATTGTTTTCTTATTGAGTTTAAGAGTTTTTAATATATTTTAGATAGACATCTTTTAACAGATACCTGTTTTGCGGTATTTCCTCCCAGTCTGGCTTGTCTTTTCATTTTTCTTATCACACTGTCTTTCAAAGAGAAGTAGTTCTTTTCATGAAGTCCATTTTATCAATTTTTTTCTTTTGTGGATTGGGCTTTTTAAAAATTGTCGTATGTAAAGAATCTGCCTAATCAAGGTCGCAAAGATTTTGTCCTATAAGTTGTATCGCTTCTATCTCCTTTTATATGTTAACAGGGGGAATATGGGGGTATAGTAATGATTATGTATCAGAAAGGAAATAATTGCATCAGATCAATTTAAAATAATGTAATTACAATTTTAATTTGATAGAATCTGAGGTGTAAAATAGTCCAGTGAAAACTGATTTATCATCATTCTACTAGAAAACTTAGAATTTTAGAACTTTAACCATAAAAATGGACCTGTATTAGAGCATCTTTGATTAGTCAAAAGTTTCAGGGGTTAATGTTATAGAAAGAATTAACTAGGTCTGAGTTCTGGTCCTAGCCGTACCACTTAATAGCTGTGATTTTTTTTTTTGCCTTTTCAAAACAGGGTTTTCACTGTTGAGAATCTCATTGCTTATCTGTACAGTGTAGATTAATACAGAATAAGCCTCATTTAAGTTTATTCCCTTCCTTTTCTAATGTTATTAGAGTTCTTTGAAAATTGTTTTTCAAATATGGCAACTCTAAGCTAGAAGATATTCTAAAACAATACTGTTGTGGATAAAGGGGTCATTATTCAAATCCTGGTCTACTTTTCTTCGTTGAGAATATTACATCATTTATTCATAGTGACTCACCTAGTTACGTAACTACATAGTAAAATGTTGTGAAAATTTGAAATGTGGTATTTTCTCTCAGTTTCAATAATTTCTGCTTCTAAGTCAGTTAGTGTTTATAGGAGAAGCAGATAAGCAATAAATGGTTAAATTGTGAGGTTTACATTTGGATTTCCTTTCCTTTTACAATTCAGTTTTCAGACTTGATTATCTGCTACTATCTGATGGTTGTATGAAGACCAGCCAGCTTCAGAGTCTCCTTAGGCGACCCTTCCACTGTTTTCAAGGTTAGGGAGCTGATAACCTCCCACCCAGAGGAGGTGACATCTGCTTTCGAATCTGTAGTGAATCTTTTCCCTGGTATTTAACTGTCTTATTTTTATATTATGCTGTAACTAAAGACTACATCCAGCATTTTAAAGATCAATTGTAATTTCAAAGCATCAGTGTAGTGATGATTTTGATAGTTTTTTCTTAATGGAACACTCAGGGTTATGAATAAAACACCAATAAAGTACCAGCATTATTGATCGTAGGTGAAGATGTCCACTGGTTACAAACCTCCCAGCTTAATGTTCCTTAATGTAGTTCTTGAATTTTATAACCTTTGAAATTACAAATAACTTCAAAAAAAGCAAACAATTGCTGTGTTGATTTAAAGTTTTGTTAAGTTGTTGATGAACTCTGTTGCTGTGATAGAATGCTCCCGTTGTGGAGCATGGACTGTGGGGGAGGGGGGAGCAGCCTACTGTGTCACAATCCTGACTTGACAGTGTTCTAGCTGAACAGCCTTGCACTGTGTGTGATCTACCTGTCTGTGCCAGGATTGCTCATCTGTAAAGTGAGGATAGTACTAGTACCTTTGTCGTAGAATTATTGTAAGAGTTAATTTAGTTAGTACACATGGAGTGTTGAGAACAGCTTCTGCAGCTGTGACGACGATGATGAGTGCCGTCCAGTCTATTTTAGTGGTATGTGAATTTTCTCCTTTTACTGAGCCAGAGAAATAATAGTATTTTATAAAAAATTGAGAATGTGTCTTTTGTAAAGGTATGTACTTATTCTCTACTACGTTAGGAATGTGTTTTAACTTTATTGTGCTATCCTTTGTCATTATTGGTAATATAAAGTATCACGAAGATGTGTTATATACAAAATTATAGATAAACTATAGTAAAATGAAGGTTATTTCCAATACATTTAATATTTTGGTTTGGTTAAATGACTTCTTTAAAAGGTAAACTTTGTTAGTGTTTAAAGCTTAGTCTAAGATTTGGCCACTTATAGCTATATATGACCTTGGCATGTTATTTTAACCTCTCCTGATTATTTAATCTCACTTAACCTTAGTTTCTTTCTCTGTTTCTTGGAGTTAATGTAAGAACTAAGTATGGTGTTAAAAGGATTAACAGAATCCCTGATAATTAGTAGAATGCCTGCAGGAAGAGCTCAATAAAATGTTATCCTCAGTTATCTTTTAAATACTACTGAAAACGTAATTTTGAATTGTGGACTAAAATAATCTATATAAATAAATTTTCATTGTGTTTAGTATTTAAGTGGAAACCCCTTCTTATTTTCTTGCTTTTGTAAATTTCGTTTACTAGTTCTAAACTCTGAATACATTACCTGAAGCCAGACTGCCTGAGTTTGAATGCTGACTTCATTACACAGAAGCTTTGTGACCTGTGCCAAGTAATTTAACGTGGCTTTGACGTAGTTTCCTTCTAAGTAAAATGGGGATAATAATAGACTGACCTCACAGGGTTGTTGTGAGGATTAAATGAATGTGTGTGTGTGAAGCGCTTAGGACACTTCTTGGCACAGAGTAAGTATTGGTATTTTATTGTTATTTTATTGAGGATCCTAATGAACTGTTGGGGTGTCTCACTGTTGAGTATCTTTATGAATTTGGGGAATAAAAGCCTTAAGAAACTTAGACTAGGAAAGAAGGGCTTTAGAGTGAGACGGGACGTTCATGTGTAGACATACCTGCATAAAGATAGAAATTCTGTACACTCATACTCTGTTTTTGATGGGTTGTAGAGGTATATAGCATGAGACTTCTGTGGGGATAAAAGACATACGTGAACTTGACTTCATCAGTAGTAGCAGCAGCAAACATTTATGGAGAGCCAAGCATTGTGTTACGTAAGGAGGCATAGTCCCCACTCAATGTGAGCAGCTTTCTAGTACCAAAATTAAAACAGAAGATTGCTTTGAGCTGACAGTCTGGTTGTGAAGTGCCGAATAAGTGGTACAGGAAGATGATGGAGAAGCATGAGCCATGACTGGCCTTATATGAAGAGGGCCAGGACGAAAAGTTAGGAGGAAAGGCATTCCAGGTTGAGGATTGCAGTGTTTGTGGTGTATTGAAACTAGATTGGAGAAGCAGAAGATAAGATTATAGAGAGGAAAGATATAGTTAAGTGAGGAAATGATGTTCTCTTTTCTTCCATTATTCCTTCACTCACCCACTTAATATTTTAAATGAAAGCCTACCAAATGCTAGACACTGTACTACAAGTGGGAGAGACAACAAGTGAACAAAATTAGCTTACTCCTTACCCTCACTCAACTTGTAGTCTTAAGGGCAAGACAGTCTTTAAGTAAGTGCGTGCTATAGTGTGAGGGCTGTTGTGATAATTGAAATAGTTATCAGAGTACTACGTACCAGAGAATCTGCCCTGGTATATAAGGAAAGATTTCTGGAGGAAATTACTTTTAAGCTGAGAGCTGAAGGTGGAGTAGGAATTAGCCAGAAGAGTGAGAATGTTAGGATGGGGGCATGGGATGGAAGAACAACAGGTTGAGAGAAGGTAAGTTCCAGCAGGAGAGGTGGAGCAAGGGAGGACGGCTGTTTGAGGAACTGGAAAAAGCCTAATGATGACGGAGGAGCAGTCCTGGGGAAGCAGTGGCCTGACAGGCTTAAGAAACAAGCAAGTGCTTCAAGTCCTTTGTAAGCCAGGTTTTAAAAGATATAGCCTTATACTAAGAGCTGTGAGACGCCAGTAAAAGATATTAAACAGGGAGAGACATCAGATTTTTACAAATTTCGAGTTCATCCATACGTATAAGTCAATAACATAAGATTTAAGTAATAATAAGCCTCTTGGATTCCAATAAATATTTTTTCAGTAGTCTACACTCCAGTCCTGTATTGGGATTTGTTAGTACTTTCTGAGATCAATTTAAAATATCAAGGCAATAAAATACTCTTACTAAGTTAATTCTTTTTTGAACTATAGAATAGCTAGTGCCTTTGATCACCTTTAAAAGACAAATCCAGTTAGTACTTCTGTGACGCAAATACTAACTGATGAATTCAGCCCTGATGGTTATCTCGTAGAATTTCTCAGACATTTGACATCGCATGAACTTTGAGTCCTGTCTTCTAGGAGCTAAGCGAAGTTGAACCAAATTGATAGTAAGCCTTCAGGATTGGATAGGAAGTTACCTAACCTCTGGAAATGAGTAATTGGCATACCTTCTGTTCATGTGCACTGTATAATTGCATGCATGGTTTATGTGATCCAGTAAAGCTTCTCAACTACTTTGAGTTAGTATATTTTGTAGTATCAAATAATAAATTGAAATTGATAGACATTATTATTGGTTTTATGAGTAACTTCAAAAGGCAATTTATCAACTTAATTGATTTTATTTTGTTTTGATGAGTGAGTTCCTAAATTTTCAATGTTAGCTATGTTGAAGAAATATCAATTTGTCACCTTTTTTTTTTTAAGATTTTATTTTTCCTTTTTTTTCCCCAAAGCCCCCTGGTACATAGTTGTGTATTTTTAGTTGTGGGTCCTTCTAGTTGTGGCATGTAGGATGCCGCCTCAGCGTGGCTTGATGAGTGGTGTCCTGTCTGTGCCCAGGAGCTTAACTGGCGAAACCCTGGGCCGCCAAAGCAGAGCACATGAACTTAACCCGTGGCCACGGGGCCAGTCCCTATTTGTCACTTTTTATCAGAAGTTTAGTTCCTAAATGTTTTCCGTAATTAGTTGATTCATATGCTTTAGTCAGTCTTAATGTAAGCCTTACTGTAAAATAACTTTCTTAAGTTAAAATTGAATGAGGTACTTTAATTGCAATATGTTGGCAATTTGAATAATATGTAAACTTTGAAGCAGTTTATAGCTTCTGCTAACAGATTTAAAACATTTTTAAAAAAAATATGACATAGACACATATTTGGAAATCTTTCAATATTACGTATTTCAGTTACCACAGTTTAGTTGAGTAACACCAGTCATCCAACAACACGGTTCACATTTTAGTTATGTGGGGAACTGGAATTGGCCACCCCAAGGTATGTCTCTTTGGCATGAGGATTATTTTGGGCTGGTTACTTTTAAAAACTGCAGACATGAGAGAAACTCTGAAAAGTAGAATTTACTTACCCTTTGTTAAGAGACATTTACGTTTGTAAAGGAAATCTCCATCTGTAAAGATGTCTCCCTCTCTCTCCCAGGAAGAAGGGGGATGACCTTTTCTCTAGAAATTCATCATTGTGGAAGGCAAGGACTCAAGTGTGCATAATAACATGACTCTTGTTTACTGGACTTGTCTGGTAATCTCCCATAACTGACTCCCTCCACCCCCAGCATCCTCCTTTGTATTTAGCTGAGGGTGGTGGTTAAGATGAGAACTTCCGCCATTTTGGGGAGTTGCTCAGTTTGCCTGAGCCTCTCCCATGTGTACATGTTATAAAGCTTTATTTAATTTTCTCCTTTTATTTTGTCTCATGTGAATTGAATTCGTTTTCCAGCCAGAAGGACCCAGAGTGGCTAGAGGAAATGTCTTCCTCCCCTACAGTTACTACCATACGTTTTTTTTTTTCCTTGAGGAAGATCCACCCTGAGCTAACATCTGCCTCCAGTCCTCCTGTTTTTTGCTGAGGAAGACTGGCCCTGAGCTAACATCCGTGCCCTTATTCCTCTACTTTTTATATGTGGGACTCCTGCCACAGTATGGCTTGACAAGCGGTTCTTAGAGCCACACCCAGGATCCAAACCAGCAAACCCCAGGCCACTGAATTGGAACATGTGACCTTAACTCCTGCACCACTGGGTTGGCCCCTACTGCCATACTTTAGCCTTGAGTAATTGCGTGAAGTACAAACTTTGCTTCTAGCTCTTCAGTCCACAGTTCACTGTGTAAATAACAGATGTGCATCATGATCAGTGACCAATCATGTCACTTACTTCAAAGTCTTTCCCTGATTGGTTGCTATATATCCATTATACAGTTCATGCCTAGACAGCAAAGTGTGTAGTTGTGTTGCCTCTTTGTCTTCCACTGATAAACTCATGAGATATTTTACAAAAATGAGTAATTGAAAGAAGAAATTGGCCATCAAAGATAAATGTGCAGGAAAGAAACAAAAAGTGATAATGCTGGAAGTGAAATTTGCATCAAATATGAATGGAGTTATAGAAGAAATAGCTCACTGTAGGAATGTGGGTGCTGTCACCATTTGAGAGACTCTAGATGTACAGCCAAAAGAATTCAGAGAAGGCAGATTTATGGGCATAAATGAGGAAAGTCGTGTGACAGAAAGGATGAGAAGATGTCTCTGAGGACGTAACACCAGTAAAAGCAACTGCATCTTAAAGGAGCTCTCAGAGATGTTTCATGACATTGCAAGTACAAAAGATAAAATGTTGAAAGTTGATCCAGACTTAGAAAGGAGTGTGATAATTTGCCAAGACATAGGCAAGCATTATTTAAACTACCCTGGATAAGGTTTTACAGAGAAGTGTAACACTTCTCAGTGTTTCTAATGTTTTAAATTACAGTGCACTAAATACCAGTTTTACTGTTTTTTCGTTTCCATATATACACTTAAAACCAACAGTAAGATTCTTTTTAATGTTTGGCAAAAATTTTTGTCGTGAAATAATTATAATTTTCCCCATTAATTATTTAGATCTCTTTTATATGTTTCCTGTATATTACAAGTATTTATAGGTTTGATTCCATGTGCAGGCCCTGGGCCCTGCCTTTGAGATACAAGATGAATAAGATCAAAGACCCTTAATCTAGTGGAGGAAGTTAGTTACATAAAATAAATTATAACGAAATGTGATAAATTATTCAGAGTGCTAATATGTACTTACCCACTTTGACAGGATGGTGGGTAAAAACTCGGAGATGGTAAAAGTTGAGCTGATTTTTGTGTAGGATTTTGTCAGCCTGGTGGGGGCTGGGGGGCGTGTAAGGGAAAGGTATCCAATTAAAGAGGCCCAAAACACCAAGTTCTTACACTAGCTAGACCAGTGTGGGGCATAGATGGTTAAGATTTGTATAACCTGTTAAGAGGTTATAAAACACTTCAGCAGCAGAGGGACTTGGAAAGTTAAGTAGAGGAGTAAAATTCTCAATTTTACATTTTAAAGGATAACTCAGTTTTGTAAAAAATGGGATTATAGTAGTTCAGGCAAGAGATGTTGAGGACTTGAACTAAGGCAATGTAAAGGCAGAGGAAGGGACAAATTGAAAGCTACTCCAGTGGTAAATTACTTAGTACTTGGATAGAAAGAAAAAACTGAGAGGAGGAAGGAAAATAGGACTTGGAGATATATCCACTTTCAAGGAGTTAAAGATTAGGTTAATGTAATTGCTGTTTGTATGATCTTGGTAGTCTTCCCTTAAGCTGTTGCATGGGGTGGGTGTGGAGCGGGGGTCAATTACTGAGTTACAAAATATTTGCATGATTCATTGCCAGTGTGCCTTTTTTTCGTTTTATTGATTAACCGAAGTACATGTCAGCTAAATTAGTGTTGGGACTTTTTTTAAGCAGTCTGTTTCTGTTTTTCATGACTGGAAAATCAAGAATATACTTCTTTCTAGTATACTGATAATTGTATGACAGAAACTTTGATTAAGTTGTAGATTATAGTGTTGTAGTGATATAGTGTAGAATGCACTGCTGAGTATTCTATTGGGGGTTATTCCTCTAGAATAAAGGGTAGTTCTGGAAGGGAGGGTCGTCCTTCTAGAATAAGATTAAGAATAATTTAGGAATTTGCCTCTGGTCTCTCTGTCTAGAACAGTCTTACCAAGGAAGAGAGGAATGACTTGGAAAGTATTGCAATTATTTTTAGATGATAGAGTATTCATTTTATAATAATATAAATCTGATTTCTAATATAAAAATAAAACTGGTTACATTGTTTTTCTAGGTTGCTTCTTGGCGTTGATACCTGTTTTTCTTCACTTGTTTTAAGCTCAGTTTAATTTTGCATATTAGAATTACATTTTTAAAAGTTATTTTTTATTTTTTATTTATTTAATTTAATTTTTTTTTTAGGAAGATTAGCCCTGAGCTAACTACTGCCAATCGTCCTCTTTTTGCTGAGGAAGACTGGCCCTGAGTGCACATCCATGCCCATCTTCCTGTACTTTATATGTGGGATGCCTACTACAGCATGGCTTTTGCCAAGTGGTGCCGTGTCCACACCTGGGATCCGAACCGGCCAACCCCGGGCTGCCGAGAAGTGGAACCTGTGAACTTAACTGCTGCACCACCGGGCCAGCCCCTAAAATAGTTACACAGCTGCTAACCATAACCTTTTTGAGTTCTATTGTCTGTAGTTGGCCATTATTAAATCAGTTAAAGACGTGCATAATATAAATATTCCTTCACGTTCGGTATTTTGGCAGTGAGCTCATGAGAAACTTGTGTAGTGTTGACTGGTTCTAGGCCAGGCCTCCTAAAACCAGCTTCTCCCTCACTTGAATTACAATTTCCGTGGTTCAGTCCTGCATTTTCTGGTGTTAATCCCTTATCTTTCTTAGGCTATATCTCGAATTGATTAGCTTCTAATGAACTGATAAGTGTATGGTAGGGGATGGGGTTCATTATGTATAAATAAATTGACATCCCAATGTATGATAGTATCGGACAGAAGAATGGAATGGTTTGAGTGACCCTTCACGGTAGCTCTGGGAGGCCCTAATGGAATAGCAGTCTCTGGTGACAAGGTTTCTGTGTGCCAGGGAGGCAGTGTTTGTTTACCATGAGCAGAGATAGGTGAACATATATTAGTCTATGAACCTATGTTTGCATGCTGACCATCTCTATTCAGTTGATATATCAGTTAGATATCTATGAGAACTAGACTCTGTCACTGAGGAACTGTAGTGCCTCAAGCAAGTTACTGAGCCCACTGGACCTGATTTCCTTATCTGTTGGAAGAATTTCGGTTGGGTTGATTTCTGAGGACCTTTTCACTTGCCAATTTACATGAGCCTCATAGCATCCCGGTGACACTGGTGGTGGGCAGACACATTTACGTGAGCCTCGTGGCATCCTGGTGACACTGGTGGTGGGCAGACACATTTACGTGAGCCTCGTGGCATCCTGGTGACACTGGTGGTGAGAAGATACAAGTTAAGCAAGTTGCAGTAAGATGTGATGATGTCAGACTTGTGCAAAGTTTGTTGAAATGCTCACCAGAATTTTACTCTCTGCTGCAGCCCTTTGCCTTCAAGATTGCTTGAAATCTACCCCACAGTAGTCCTCTTAGCGTGCAGGTCACTTAGCTCTGAATAGGAAAGACAGGTGCTAAGTTAAGGGAAGGAAAGAAATAGAGCCCCTAGGTGAAGCATACTCTCTTTGGCATCCACTTTGCTTAATAATCTCTTTACCTCTCTGTAGATGTCCAGTCTATCTTCTTTCTTAGTCCTGAATACCTGTCTATTTCCTATAAGAAATGTGCAGGGTAATAATCATCAGGATTTTACTGTGAAATATAAGTGAATCTTAGCATTAGTCCTTTGTCCTCAAATTCAACATGTCCAAACCTGCTTTTCTTCTGAATAACTTTATCTTGGTTAATGAAGTGTTATTTAAGAATGCCACTTGTGAAGTCACACTGATCAGGATTTAAATCCTATCTTCTGTGTATACCAGCTTTGTGACCTTTGGCCAAGTTACGTAACTTCTCTGTCCTTTGGTTTTCTCATCTCCAAAACAGGGATTATAATAACTTATTTACCACTTGGCATTTTTGTAAGAATTAAATGAGAATATGTTAGGTGCTACCAATTGGCAATGACATCTCATTAGAAACTTTAGAAGAGTTGTATATTTGTTTCAGGAATTGGAGAGGAAAGCAGAAGCTAACGCCCTTCTATTGTCATTAGCTTAGTAAAGGAATTGTAGCTGAGAAAGAGGAAGGAGGCAGGTGAATTCGTGGAGTTTGGAAAGATGATGAGGGAGCAGCCACGTGCTCTACTTGAGCAGAAATCTGTCTCCCTCACACTTAGCAGCAACATTCCCTTTCTTCTACCCGCTGACCCACGCTCTGCAGATGCCACCCCTAGGAGTTTTCTTTACATCTCAAGTTGAAGCATTCACCATCTATTCTGCAGAAAGCCTTATGGTATGATCAGAGTAGTATATATTGCTAGTAGTACACTTTGGGTTATTTTAGATTTGGTAACAGTCTGATTTGGAACCTTACCATTGCTTATAATGTTTCTCTGTGGTGAATCTGAATTCTAAGGCTTATAAATGAACTTTTGGGATATAATCATTTTGCACAGTAGAGATTGTCTTGACCACAGGAATTCATCATTTTTAGATGTGGGAAAGAAGAACAAGTCAGTTCCATTTGATTCCCCATGTCCAGGGGAATTTCTGCCACACTTCTAGTTAGCATAGAAGCATGTTTTAATTCTGAAGTTGAAGAAGATAAAATGGATTTTTAAACATACAACTAAATTAATAAATCTTACATACTGTTTTTCTTGATGGCTTAAGAATAGTTTCCTTGTTGGGATTAATATTTTCTTAGAATAATGAAGGATCTTTAAAATTTTCAACATGAGGACTCATTAACTTAACTCATTAACTTATTAAATGTTGTGTGCCAGGCACTGTGCTATGTGCTGGATATAATGGTGATCAAAATAGAAATTGTCCTTGTCTTCTCAGAGTTTATAGTCTAATAGGGAAGAAAGACACCTCTGCCCCTCCTGGGAACAGCAAACAAAGTGAATTCAGTTTTGATAAGTCATATCACACTGTACTGAAAGAGAGAAAAATGGAAGGACCTAGGACATTGGAGAGCTCATCTTAGGGTGGTTAAGAAAGGCTTCTCTGAGAACATGGAATTTAAAATTGGAAAGATGAGAGGGAATTAGACATTCAAAGAGTGGAATAGCATGTGCAAAGCCACTGAGGCAGGAAGGAGCTTACTTATTAGACAGTTCTTGGAATAAAAAGAAGGCAAGTGTGGCTGAAGCAGAGGAAGAGCAGCACACACAGGATCAGTTTAGAGGAGTAGATGGACCATATTGTGTGGGGCTTTGTAGACCATGATAAGGCGTTTGGATTTTATTCTCGGTACAATGGGAAGCTGTTAAAGGATTTTCAGCAGAGGTGTGACATGAAAGTGTTGAATAGATCAGTTTGGGTGTTGTGTGGACAGTGCTGAAGGAATCAAGGAGACCAGGTAGGAGGCTGTCGCAGTAGTCATGGAAGAGGTGATGGTGACCTGAAATAGGGTGGTGCCAGTGGAGACTGAAGTGGAGATTTTTGGAGGTGTAACTGAAGGGCTTGCTCATAAACGTGGGGAATAGGGGAAAGAGAAGAATCCATTCTGGGTTTCTGGCTGAGCAACTGGGTTGATGATTAGTGCTCTTTAGTAACAGTAGAGACAGGAGAAAATTGGGTTGTGTTTGGATATATTAAGTTTGAGATGCCTGTGAGACATGCAGGTGGAGATGTAAGATAGGCAGTAGTACGTAAAAGCTGGTGCTCCAAGCAGAAGGTTCGACTGGAGAGAAAAATTAGGAATGTAAGTGTATAAATGCCATTTAAAGCCGTGAGAGGGGCTGGCCCGGTAGCATAGTGCTTAAGTTCGCGTGCTCCGCTTCAGCAGCCCAGGTTCGCTGATTCGGATCCTGGCACAGAGCTATACACCACTCATGAAGCCATGCTGTGGCGGTGTCCAACATACAATGTAGAGGAACATTGGCACAGATGTTAGCTCAGGGCCAATCTTCCTTGAGCAAAAAGAGGAGGATTGGCAACAGATGTTAGCTTAGAGCCAATCTTCCTCACAAAAAAATAATAATATAAATAAATAAATAAAGCCTTGGGAATGGAGGAGATATTCAGGGAGCCAGTGTAAGAAGTGCCTGGTTCCTAGAAGCTGGGAGGTGCAGCAGAGCCTACATAGTAGCGGGATTGGATTCAGATAAATAGGAAGAGAGACATTTCTTTCGTTGTAACGCAAAGGCAGGAGACCCATGCAGGTACAAATGCAAGATTTGTAGATTTGGTTGGCATGCAGGTAAAATAGTCCCATCTGATGGATTCTGTATTTTCTGAAGTAGAATCCACGGTTGTCTCCTGAGAAGGAAGATACTCAGGAATTTGAGGAGTGTTGAGAAGTCTGAAGTACAGTGGTGGCCAGAAGAGAAGAGACGTAGTCGGATTGCCCAGTGGTAGCTTGGACCCTCTTGGCCAGAAATTTATAGTAATTGTTTTAGTCTGCCTGGTTGTGAAATGAAGGAGAGGAAATCGTCTAAGTTTGGTAGATAAGTGACTAGATGGTAAAGGTGAATGGCATGATGGAAGAGGAATTTCAAAGTCTTATTTTGGAGGTCAGGAGGACACCGGCCTGTGACGTTAGCTGGTTTGTCAGTTACAGTTCGCTTGCAGTCGTGTCAGAAGCAGCTGCTCAGTAGCTTTGTTACCAGCACACTAGGCTTGAAGTGCTCTTTGCCATCAGTAAAGACAGGCTAAACTCTTGAATGTGGTATGAGTTATACTATCTAATTTGGGCTTCAAGAGGATCCTAAAATAAAAGGAAACAGCAGAAAGTGTTAAGAATGTTAGCAAAATACAGAAATACCTGTCTACCAAAAATAAGGCGTGTGCCCAGAAAGCTTCTCTGCACTTGCATTTAAAGCAAGATGCTGCCCACCCAGAGACTGTCTCATGCAGTGTAAACGTTGATTCCAGTTTATGGAAGTCAGGAGAATGCCAAACTTTGCATTTTTTTCTGAATGAATATTATTTCTTAAATATACAACTAGAAACCTAAGCCACTTAAAACTAACATCTTCTCTTCTGTTCATTGCAAACTGTTACTAATGCGTTATTTTTTTTAATGTGGGTACCTAAGAAAAAACGTTACTTGGTTAACATTCTATTTAGCATTCTCTTGATTTTTTTAAACAATTAAATTCTTTTTAAAGGAAAGTAAATAATAGCATTTTAGAAGCCTGTATCAAAACTGTTGAGTAGGAATTGGTAGCCCTATTAAGAAAAGATTAAATACGGTTTATCAATAGTGTATCCCCTTTCTTTGTGCTTGTATTTTCTAGACTCTAAGCTAGCCATCATTACATAAATAGGCGCGTAATATTTTCTCTATAGTAGAAAGCTTTTTGAAATATTTGTTTTTCTTTTGTGACTCATGGAGCAGGGGAAAGCTATGATACCAAAAGTTATTTAGTGGAAGAAAACAATTTTTGTATACTAAGGCCCCAGTAGTGAAACCCTAAGCCTTCAGTTCCTTAGAATACACACATGGTATCTTTATAGAATAAATATGCAGCCACTTCTTGAGTTTGAGGAGCATTCTGTTATAGTCAAGGGAGGAGAGTTTTATTTCTTTAGTTAATGTTTTAGCTATTTCCAATTTTAATGATATGAATTTGAGTACCTGTTAGATATTGTTATTTTTATGTGCATCAGAGCACAGCGTGGTTGGATCTGTTAAATAAGAGAAGAACACAGAAATAATTCTTTCCAGAATCCTGGCAAAATATTTTGAAAAATTAACATATTTTACCAAACTTTATTATACAAGTAAGACCTTTGTTAGGTATATTAAACCATAATCCAAGTAGTTCTTAACTTCTAAAAAATTACTAAATAGGCTAAATTTATAAATAATGAAATCCCTTCTTTTCTCTCCCAAAGAAGGAAAGTAAACAATAACTTCATAATAGTACATTTTCTGCCTTAGTTTTTGTTTCTGAGAAAGTTTGTATTTATGGTACGTTGCTTCTGAAAATCTAGAAACACAATTTTAAAATCACAATGTACCAAATAAAAGCTATAGCTTTTTTTAAGCTATAGCTGGAGCATAACTGAAAATCATGAGGTTGGAAAACTTGACTATTAGAGCATGTTGTTGAGCATGGTCTCCCCCTTGAATGGTTTTATAATGTTGATTAAACAAGTCTGGTTTGGTGATGCTTACTAACTACTCCTGTGGCAAGTGCTGGCCTGATTATTCTTATATGTGTCTGAGTGTGTTATTGCATTTACTTGTCTAATGCTGTGTTTGAAACACCAAGGCCGCCATTCTGAAAAAGCAGAAATGTTTGTTTATTTAGAACATGGTCCAGGGTCTAGGTTGTAATATGGAGAGGAGTTACATGCATGGAAAGTTCCAAAATTTTAGATTATGCAGATGTAGGGAACTTCAGTTCCTTTATAAATCCTAATACCACACAAAAATAAACCATTATTTGACTGAGTGGCATTTGCTTTTGCTTGCCATTATTTATTTTCATAATTTCTAGGTGTCCATTTTCCTTTTAAAGTCAGCATAATTTTTTTATGGTTCTACTTAGCCTTTAACTAGAGGAATACATAAATGTGTGTGTTGATATCTGAAATCTGTTGTGCACAGAGTATATATACAAGTTATGGTTGCATAGTGTGTTACGGTTTAACTTGCCGCTGTAGAGTCAAGTATGCTATAATATACTAGATAACTTAAGTACTTTCAAGAGCTATTGCATTGAGATATACTGCTTTACAATTTGTGCACTTAAGTATTTTTGACGTACAGTTGGTTCTTATGTTTGCCTCAGTGAATGATTCTCAGGTGGCATACCATTATTTTTCTTGGGATTTTGATCAGTGTATAAAATTTGTTTTTGCTACTTCTGAATAGTGTAGATATATATTTGTGATAACCTGAGTGGAACCAATTGTGGAACTTGATGTGTAGATATTATTAGTTTCAAACTAGGATCCATTGTATAATACAAAGTCAGCTCCAAAGAAAGATTTTCTAGAAGTTGGGAAAACGTCGTCTTGCATATTTAAGAGAGCTCAATCAAGTCTGTAAAAAGTTTTGAAGTGACACTGACACAGTGACTTTGCTGAGGGACAGTTAAAGAATGATAATAATTGTAAATGTATTTTGAGCTTTACAGGATCACTCCAGTCACTTTAAATAATGCTGTAATAGCTTTCCCTTCTTAAAAACAAAACTAAAAACACTCCGTACACTTGCCATCCCCTTTCTCTCCATCTACCATCCATTATTCTGCTTGCCACTCTAACAAAATACTCAGGAAAAGTTGTCTATATTCCTATTTCTACTTCCTCTCTGCCTAGCCATTGTAATTCAAACTTCATCGTTTCCACTCCCACATTGGCTTCTTGCCTGGTCTCTCGGTTTCACTTGTGCACACCCCTGCCCTGCAATTCTTATAAGTCACCATGAGGTCGGCCCCAGGGCTGAGTGGTTAAGTTCACGCGCTCCACTTTGGCGGCCCAGGGTTTCCCCGGTTCGGATCCTGGGCGCAGACATGGCACCGCTCATCAAGCCATGCTGAGGCGGCATCCCACATGCCACACCTAGAAGGACCCACAACTAAAAATTCACAACTATGTACTGAGGGGCTTTGGGGAGAAAAAGGAAAAATAAAATCTTAAAAAAAAAATTATCATGATTTTGAAACATAAATCACTCCCCTGCTTCAAACCAATTTTCAGACCCACACCGAAAGTGGTTTGGGTTGGGTCCAGGCATTAGTGTATTTGAAAAGTTGCTCAGATGCCAAACAGGCTGAAAACCCACTGCTCTAGTGGCTTCTCTCCTATTGATAATAAAAGCTGATCAGCGTTATGACCTGCAAGGCTTCTTACTAGCTGCCTGATGCCATCTCCTGTTTTCTTCACCTCCTTCACTCTGTTCACATTGGCGTTCTTTGAAGATGCTGGAGCTTTGTTCTCGTCACTGTGTCTCCAGCACTAGAACAGTGCCTTCTGGCAGATAGGACATGTTCGGTAGATATTTATTGAATTAATAAATATCTTATAGATGCTGTTTGTTCTTATTTTGTAGTAGTGATTACTCTATAACTAAAGATGATTAGGTTGAGTCTTCAAGAATGCCACCAAAAATTCTCTATCTGAAAAAATGTCACAGGCTCCCATAGTCCAGCCATTCCATCGTCAACACTGTCTACTTCTTTTGGCATCAGAATGCCTGCTTTTCTCTGTTTTTGTCTCTTGGTACATGCACAGTTGACACCTCATATCTTTTCTGGTGTCCTATTTCTGCTTTTATTTGGTGTAATTTTTCTTTCCTATGTTGTTACTTATTCGCTGTTTTCTGTGGATGAAGATGAGTGGTTGTACCATGTTGTCAGTAAGAGATATTCTTTCCTTTTGGAGGTAAACAAATTGCTCCTCTGGTGTCTAGTACATAATCTTTGAATCGTATGTCCTTCTTGTCTGTGTTTATTCTTGCTGAATTTAGGTGGGCTGCTCCTTTGCTGTGAAAAACCAAGGTGGAATTGATGGGCAGGGTCAGATTTTAAAGGGGAAGATCAAGGGAGGTGCCTGTTTATGAGGTCAGAGTTTGTAATCTAATTGATGGAAAGTTGAGATTTTATTGCATCAGGGGCCTGAAAAGTTTTTCTACAAAAATCCAGATAGTAAATATTTTGGGCTTTGTGAGTTTGCTCTGCCTGAGTGCAGGGTGGCTGCTGGGAAGTGCTGGGAATTTAATGGCCGTAGGAGCAGCCCTCAGCCAAGGAAGTGGGTTGAGACACCAGCCTTCTCCTTTCTTGGTGGGACAGTTCTAAGGCGTGTGCACATGATTCTTCAGAAGGTCTCCCGCAGGACTGCACTCCAGTCGTCCGCACCACTGAAGGAACCGTCCCTCGGCTTTTCTCCCTCCCTTTCACTTTTCCTAATCCCCTCCAGTGTGCTTCCTGGGAGTTCCCTCACCTCAAATAAGCTGCTTGCACCAAGTTCTTATCCCAGGATTGCCTTTTGGGGGAACCCAAGTGATTTAATTATAGGCTGTATTATTATTATTATTATTATCATCATTATTATTAGCAGGAACAGCCTTTTCCTCCTTTTATTATTATTACTCTTAGCAGGGAACAGCCTTGTCCTCCCTTCTCCCTGCTCTGGAACTATATGATGTAGCTCCTTAATGGTTGACACTGGCACCACAGTACAGCAGAAGGGAAGGGAAGAAAGTATTTTGTACTTACCTACCGTTAATTCAGTTCAGCTCAGCCTTACTGTCCTTGGTTACTGTCATTCTCTGCAAGTTATCTTTTTCTGCCATGGGTTCTCTATTCCTTTTTTTTTTTTAAATATTGAAAGGAGCAAATTTATTGATTGTATGTTCCCGCTGTATATCTTTTTTTTTTCTTGCTGAGGAAGATTAGCCCTGAGCTAACATCTGTGCCAGTTTTCCTCTACTTTATATGTGGGTATCTGTGCCAGTTTTCCTCTACTTTATATGTGGGTCACTGCCACAGCGTGACTGACAAGTAGTCTAAGTCCACACCCGGGATCGAAACCCACAAACCCAGGCCACTGAAGCAGAGCATGCTGAACTTAACCACTACACCATGGGCTGGCCCCGGGTTCTGTGTTCGTGAAGAGAAAAGTAAACTATCTGTAACATGTGTGACCATTTATTTCATAGTATATGAAAAGGTCTCAACCTTGGTTGTCTTCTGTAAGCTGGAACAGGTTTGCTATTTCTTTTTCTTTCTTTTTTTTTTTTTTTTTTTTTGAAGAATATTAGCCCTGAGCTAACTACTGCCAGTCCTCCTCTTTTTGCTGAGGAAGACTGGCCCTGAGCTAACATCCATGCCCATCTTCCTCTGCTTTATATGTGGGACACCTGCCACAGCATGGCTTTTGCCAAACGGTGCCATGTCCGCACCTGGGATCTGAACCAGCGAACCCCAGGCCGTGGAGAAGCGGAATGTGCAAACTTAACTGCTGCGCCACCGGGCTGGCCGCCAGATTTGCTATTTCTAAAACTTAGTTGACAAATTCTGTGCTGGAAAGTAATTTAAGATGCAGGGTACTATATACATTGTGTCACAATTAGGTGAGTAGTTGTAAAATAGCAGTTAAGTGTATTTCTGGAGCCACACTTCAAATAACATGATTGACTGGGCTTTTCCAAAACAAACATTAAAATTTCAAAATTGCAGTATCATCACGAGTAACTACAGTTCTCCCATTGAATAGTTACTGATTGAAATGCTTTTTTAATGTCTGGGGAATTGAAAGTCTTTTTCCACTTGTGTCTCTTCCATAGTGAAGAGAAGTTCAGTTATATCAAGTCAATTTCACCATTATAGAATGTGTTTCTAGGCACATAATCAATGTGGAAATTTGATTTTTTACTACCTGGGGCTTTCAGGTAGACAAGTTGTGTTAAAAAAATGTTCCAGATTAGTATATACTTTGAAATTATCTTCTTAAAGTTGATCAGTTCATTTTAAAGCTGTATTAAAATGAGCTTCATATCAGAATCATGATAATAGTTTTTGTTTTTATTTGCAAGAACATTGTTCTCCAGGGTTTTTTCTTCCCTTGGAAGGCTTTGTTTTGGCAATTATTCTTTTTTGAAATATCATATCCCCATTTTTTGGTTCTTAGTTTAACATATAATTGATCTACAAAGTCCCTTTTATTACTATCTTAAAAATGAGATGAAGTGGGATTTTATTTTGCAAGCTTATTGTTATGATGTACCTTATCTGGGGGTAGCCAAATCTTTTGTAAACTGCTTTCTTTTCATTATTTGGTTTCATTTAATTTAATTGCATAAGGCTGTTAAAGACAGTTTAACAGATACTAATGTTTTTTGTTATACTTGTACCAAAATATATTGGGAGGGAAAGTTGGACAGTGTGACTTTGTAAGTTACTTTTCTTGGAATGGATTTTGGACAGCATGTGTGGTTGGGATGTAGTTTGTGTGTGTTTTCTCTTAGGTTATAGAGTATTCCTCATGGAGGTGTGCTTTTCTGTGCTCTCTTCTTCAGTTAGGAGTGTAGGTGTGTGCACTTTGGTTCCCCATCTTATTTTTCACTACTCCTTACCCTCCTCAGCACGCTTCTGTGGCCTCACAATGTCAGCCTTCTCACCTCCTTTATCATCAGAGTATTGTCCATTCCTCAAGGCTGGTCTCAGAACCCACCAACTCCACTTCATTATTAATCCTTCCCATGCCAGTCTCCGGGGTTCTCTGTGTTCCCTGAATGAGTACAGATAGTATTTACTCTCTCTGTCATCCGTGTGTCCCACGTTGTACCTGATTTAAGCATTATTAGTTACCCTGTGTATTCTGCCTCAGCTACCTTGTATACTGACTTTCAAGGGCAGAGAGTGTGTTTTCTTAGCTGTTTAGTATTTCTTTTGTACCTGTCACAAAACAGGCACTTAGTATTTAATTGTTTGTATTAAATACTCATTTATTTAGTTTTCTGCTTGTAATTTCTCTCAAAGTAATCTTGGTGATTTTTAAGTATTTTGTTTGTTTTTCTAATAGATGTGAAGAAAGATTGGTCTGACCATGCTCTCTGGTGGGAAAAGAAAAGAACTTGGCTTCTTAAGACACATTGGACGCTGGATAAGTATGGCATTCAGGCAGATGCAAAGCTTCAGTTCACCCCCCAGCACAAACTTCTTCGCCTGCAGCTTCCCAACATGAAGTATGTGAAGGTGAAAGTGAATTTCTCTGATAGAGTCTTCAAAGCTGTTTCTGACATCTGTAAGACTTTCAGTAAGTATTAGGCAGATTCTTCATGAAAGTAGGAATTGTGTGATGTATATGTAACTGACGACTAACGTGTAGCTTATCTCAAGGATAAGCTTCGAGTTGCTATCTGTGTATGTATGTGTATGTGAAATTTTTGCTTTTTTTTTTAAGTTTTTATATTACTTAAGATAAAGAAATGTTGAGTTAAAGTGGAACAGGAGGAATCTAGTAGAGATTCTTTCCTTATTAGAAGTATATCAGGTATTTATTATTCTATAATACTTTATTCTGATCACTTAATTTGTTTTTATGGGAAGGAGAAGAGAACAGGCATTATTTTCAGAGGGATTTGGCTTTTGCAGTGTTTCCTTCACATGTCACTATTTGATTTTAGTGATTGAGGCAGATTGTATCTCTTCCTCCAGTGAAGGCCTGACACAGCTCCTAAGGAAATGATCATGAGTGTTGTCTTCCTTAACCAATCTGCAATTTGAACACTCTTATGGTAGTTCTTTCTGAAATGGTTATGCTTTCTGAAATGACATCTGGATTACTTTTGGCTGACCCAGTTATGTCATATGACAGGAAGTATTCAGCCATCAGAGAAAGTAGGAACTATTGTCATTATTACTGGTACCTAACTTTCTTGTACCATAGATTTGGGGGAGATACAGGACGTTACTGTTTTGATCTAAAGACTCTGAAATTATAATGTTTTTTATGTTTAGTTGAATTTTTAAGAGAAAATTTTTTAAAGTACAAGAAATTATATAATTAATTACCTAATTCCTATTATCTAGAATTAATAGCTGATATTTTATCATTTTACCAAAGTTTTTCTAAGTCTAAATAGTATAGGGAAAGTTCTTGGGTTACGTTCTCCTAATTTGCCTTCACAAAGCAACTACTGTCATAAGTTTAGTGTGTATCCTTCCAGTACTTTTAAAAATACATAAATACACACACGCATGTATCTATATCTGTGTGTGTGTATATATCCATAAACAATATATGTTGCTGCCATTGCTGTGTAGTTTTCTCGAGTGTTTACGTAGAAGTAGAAAGTAGAAAGTGTTTTAAGTGTACACATAATTTATTTCAGAGTACTGTCAAATTGCTCTCCCAAGTTTACATTCCAGCTGGCAATGTATAAAAGCCCGTTGCCCCAGGGGCTGGCCCCGTGGCCGAGTGGTTAAGTTCATGCGCTCCGCTGCAGGCGGCCCAGTGTTTCGTTGGTTTGAATCCTGGGCGCAGACATGGCACTGCTCATCAAACCACCCTGAGGCAGCATCCCACATGCCACAACTAGAAGGACCCACAACGAAGAATATACAACTATGCACCGGGGGGCTTTGGGGAGAAAAAGGAGAAAATAAAATCTTTAAAAAAAAAAAAAAAAAAGCCCATTGTCCCAAATTGTCACTAACACTTGAATATGGCCAGTTTTTGGTGTTTGCTTCTCTGAGTGGAAAAATACAGTATTTCATTTTAGTTTATAAAGTCACGTATATTTTTATGTCTTTATTGGCCATCTGTTTCTTTTTTGAATTGATATCGTTTGTCTATTTTTTTTTTAAATAATAAACTTTATTTTTCAGAGCAGTTTTAGGTTCACAGCAAAACTGAACAGAAAGTATATACACCAGCATTTGTTGTTATCAGTGTTCTGGGTTGTGGCCAGCCATTGTAATAGATGCGTAGTAGTATGTCGTTGTTTTAATTTGCATTTCCCTGATAACATATGATGTGGCGCATCTTTACATATGCTCAGTTGCCATCTGTACATCTTCTTTGATAAGGTGTCTGTTAAGGTCTTTGGCCTATTTTTTAATCAGGTTGTTTTCTTATTGTTTATTTTAAGAGTTCTTTGTTTATTTTGGATAACAATCCTTTATCAAACATGTCTTTTGCAAGTATTTTATCCTAGGCTGTGGCTTGTCTTTTCATTCTCTTTGACAGTTCTTTCACAGAGCAGAAATTTTTAATGTTAATGAAGTCTAGCTTATCCGTTATTTCTTTAATGGATCATGTGTTTGTTGTATCAAAAAAGTCATTGCCAAACCCAAGGTCATCTGTATTTTTTCCTGTGTTATCTTCTGGGGGTTTTATAATTTTACATGTAAGTCTATGATCCATTTGAGTTAATTTTTGTGAAGGGTGTAAGGTCTGTGTCTAGATTCATTTTTTGGCATGTGGATGTCCAGTTGTCCTAGCGCCTTTCTTTTTTCAATTGAGTTCATAACAGTTTACATCATTGTGAAGTTCCAGTTGTACGTTATTTCTTGTCATATAAGTCTAGCATCATTTTTTGAAAATTATCTTTTTTCCATCGTATTGCGTTTGCTCCTTTGACAAGATCAGTTGACTGTATTTATGTAGGTCTATTCTGGGCTCTATATTCTGTTCCATTGATCTGTTTGCTGTTCTTTTGCCAATAACACTCTCTGTTGATTACTGTAGCTTTATAGCAAGTATTGAAGTCAGGTAGTGTCAGTCCTCCAACTTTGTTCTTCTCTTTCAACATTGTGTTGGCTGTTCTGGGTCTTTTGCCTTTCCATATGAACTTTAGAATTAGTTTGTCAATATCCATAAAATATAACTTGCTGGGATTTTGATTGGGATTGCATTCAATTTGTAGATTAAATCGAGAAGAATTGACATTTTGTCAGTATTGGGTGTTCTTGTCCGTAAACATGGAACATCTCTCCATTTATTTATTTCTTTGATTTCTTTCATCACAGTTTTGTAGTTTTCTTCATATAGATCTTACACATATTTTGTTAGATTTATACCTAAGTATTTCTTTTTGTTTATTTTTTGTTTTTGGTGCTAATGTAAATAGTATTGTGTTTTATATTTCAAATTCTGTTTGTTCATTGCTGGTATATAGAAAAGCAACTTACTTTTATATATTAACCTAGTATCCAACCTTGCTATAATCATTTATTTATCCCAGGAGTTTTTGTCGATACTTCCATATTTTCTGAGAGATGATCATGTCCTCTGCGAGTAAAGACAGTTTTCTTCCTTACCAATCTGTATACCTTTTATTTACTTTTCTCGCGTTAGCTAGAACTTCTAGTACCATGTTGAAAAGCAATGGTGAGAGGGGACATTCTTGCCTTGTTCCTGGTCTTAATGGGAAAACCTCAAGTTTCTCACCAGTAAGTGTATTTTCACCTGAAGGTTTTTTGTAGATATTCTTTGTCAAGTTGAGGAAGTTCCCCTTTATTCTAGTTTATTGAGTTTTTATGAATGAATGAATCCAACACTTGAATGAATGTTGGATTTTTGTCATGGTTTTTTTTACATCTGTTGATATGATCATGTGACTTTTCTTTATAGCCTTTTGATGTAATAAATTATGCTGATTTTTGGATGTTGAACTACCCTTGCATACTTGGTATACATCTTACTTGGTCACAGTGTATAATTTTCTTTATACATTATTGCATTCGATTTGCTAATATTTTGTTCGAGATTTTTGCATGTATGTTCACGATATATATTGTCTATAGTTTTGTTTTCTTATAATGTCTTCATTTGGTTTTAGTATTAGAGTAAGGCTGGCCTCATATAATGAATTAGGAAGTATTGCCTTTGCTTCTGTCTTCTGAAAGAGATTGTAGAGAATTAGTGTAATTTCTTCCTTAAATGTTTGGTAGATAGGAAAAAAGCTCTTAACGTGGGTCTTGGCAATGATGTTTTGGATATAACATCTAAAGCACAAGCAAGAATAAACAAGTGGGATTAGATGAAACCAAGAAATTGTGCACAGCAAAAAAAAAACAGTCAACAAAATGAAAACGTATGGAATAGGCAAAAGGATTTACAAATCGTATGTCTGATAAGGAGTTAATATCCAAAATATATAAAGAACTCATACAACTCAGTAACTGAAAACCAAATAATCCAATTAAAAAATGGGCAGAGGACCTGAATAGACGTTTTCCCAAAGAAGATATACAGATGGTCAACAGTATATGAAAAAGCACTCAAAATCACTAATCACTAGGGAAATACAAATCAAAACCACAATGAGATATCCCCTCATATCTATTAGAATAGCGATGATCAAAAAGATAAGAGATGAATTCTGGCGAGGGTGTGGAGAAAAAGGAACTCTCGTATACTCTCGGTGGTATTGTAAACTGGTACAGCCACTGTGGAAACCAGTTTGAAGTTTCCTCAGAAAGTTAAAAATAGAACTACCATATGATCCGGCAGTTCCTCTTCTGGGAATATATCCAAAGGAAACAGAAACACTGTGTCAAAGAGATACTGCACCCCCATGTTCATAGCAGCATGATTTATGGTAGCTAACACGTGGAAACAACCTAAGTGTCCATCAACAGGTGAATGGACAAAGAGGTTGTGGTATGTATATACAGTGGAATATTATCCAGCCATGAAAAACAAGGAAATCTGCCATTTGCAACAATGTGGTTGGATCTTGAGGGCATTTTGCTAAGTGAAATAGTCAGAAAAAGACAAATGCTGTGTGATTTCACTTATATATGGAATCTAAAAACCAAAGCAAAACAAACAAAAAACCAAACTCACAGAAAGAGAGATCAGATTTGTGGTTAACAGAGGCAAGCAGTGGGGAGTAGAGAAATTGGGTAAACGCAATCAAAAGGTACAAACATACAGTTATAAGATAAATACTGGGGATATGATGTACAACATGATGACTATAGCTAACACTGCCGTATGATATATAGGAAGGTTGTTAGAGTAAATCCTAAGAGTTATCATCACAAGGGAGAAGAACATTTTCTTATATCTATATGAGATGGTGCATGTTAGTTAACTAAACTTATTGTGGTAATCACTTGACAGTATATCTAAGTCCAGTCATTATGCTGTACACTTTAAACTTAACACAGTGCTGTATGTCAATTATATCTCAATAAAACTACAAAAAAAATGTTTGGTAGAATTTACCAGTGAACCCATGTGGGCCTAGTGCTTTCTGTTTTGGAAGATTATTAATTATTGATTCAATTTCTTTAATAGATATAGGCCTATTCAGATTGTGTATTTCTTCTTATGTGAGTTTTGGCAGATGGCTTTTTATGTTTTTTGTTTGGTAAAAATTATCTTGTTTTCCTTTTACAATTTTAACTCTTAAGAAAATGCTTCTGTGTAATGATTTTAAGTGATGTTTTTAGTTATGTTTTCCTTTCCTTTTTGAAAGAAACACTGTTGGCAAAGCATGCTAAGTTCTTTCATGTAACGTGTTCTGACATGCAGGTTTTACAAATGAAGAGCCTTATTAAAAGGAAATGGAAATTCTCCCCAAGTTTGATTGACAAATTATGTAGAGCTACTATAAAAGAATATATTCTGTGTTTAGAGCTTGCTGCCATTTCATATCATCAATATGACCTATAATTTGGGTAGTGCTATACATATACTAATTCATTCACATTTTTTCTCTTTATTTTCTACTCCAGAGAACATAAATTCTGAAGAAGAATCTCTATTTGGCTTAAAGTCTGCTTTGTCTGATATAAGTATGGCAACACCTGCTTTCTTTTGTTTGCTGTTAGCTTGCAGTATCATCTTCCATCCCGTCACTCTAACCCTGTGTTTGTGTTTAGAGCTGAGATGTGTTTCCTGGAGGCAGCATCTTGGTGGGTCTGTTCTTTAATCCATCCTGCCACTCTATGTCTTTTGATTGGAGAATTCAATCTGTTTACATTTAGAGTGATTATTGATATATGAGGACTTAATACTGCCATCTTACCGCTCGTTGTCCAGTTCTTCTGCATATCCTTTGTTTCTCATCCTGTCTGTTTTGGACTACCAGTTTGATTAGGTAGTTTTCTACGGTGGTTTTCTTCATTTTCTCATTGTTTATCATATATGTCTCTGTTCTAACTTTTTTTTTAGTGGTTACCATTAGGTTTATATAAAAATCTCGTAGATGAGACAGTCCATTTTGTGATAGACTCTTATTTCTTTCGACTGCTGATTCTACCCGTCTCCTCTTCCCCTTCTAAATTATTTTTGTTGTATCTTAGAAATAGCTCTATTTGCTAGGGAAGAGAAGCACACACTGGTAGTGGAACAGAACTCAAATTAACTGAAGCTCAGTTGTGTTTAAAAATTTTTTTTAATACAAAAGTTTGTTTTAGGAGTAACAGTGAAGATTACTTTTTCTGTAAAGATGAAAAGGAAATGGAGAATCATGTAAACTACTTGCAACATTGTCTAGTTTGGCGGTTCTAGTGGATCTGGGGTGATATCTCCTTGTGGCTTCATTTTGCAATACCCTAATGACTAATGATGTTGAACATCTTTTCATGTGCTTAATTGCCACCAATGTATCTTCTTTGGTAAAGTGTCTGTTTGAATCTTTTGCCTCCCTTTTTTAAAAAAGAATTAGGTTGTTGTCACCTTATTGAGTTGTAAGCATTTTTTTCTTTTTTTCTTTTTTCTTTTTTGCTTATTCTGGATATGGAAAATTTATTGGATATGTATTTTGCAAATATTTTCTCACTGTCTATGGCTTACCTTTTTATTTCATTAAGTGTCTTTTCAAGAACAAAAGTTTTAATTTTGATGAAGACTAGTTTATGATCTCTTTATATTTTTGTTGGTAGACAAAAAACTCTGTAACAAAATTTTAGCAAATTGAATCTAGCAATATATAAGAAAGATTAAACACATCATGATCAAGTGAGTTTTATCCCAAGAACACAAACCTTGATGTGCATGTGAAAAGAATGTATATTATATTGTCATTGGGTGGGAATGTTCTATAAATGATAGGTCAATTGGTTGGTTTAGAGAAGGATGTTAAAATTTTCAACTGTAATTGTTGTTTTGTTCTTCCTCCTTTCACTTGTATCAGTTTTATTGGAGTATTCTTAGTAGTATGTGCACATATTCTTAGTAGGATTTAGATTGTTATGTCCTCTTGAAGAATTTACTCTGTCACTATGAGATGACCCTCTAGATCCCTGATAATCTTTTTTGCTTTGAAATATACCTTGTCTGGTATTAAAATAATACTATAGCTATCTTTTGATTAGTATTAGCATAGTGTATCTTTTTCTGTACTGTTTATTTTAATCTGTATTTAAACTAGGTTTCTTGTAAGCAGCATGTAGCAAGGGCTTTTAAAATTTATTCTGACAATCCCTGCCCTTTTATAAACTGGGCCATTTATATTTAATGTGATTATCAATGTGGTTGGGTTTAAAACTAGCATCTTGGTGTTTGTTTTTTGTATGGTATTTATTTTTTATTTTCTGTTTGTTCTATTTTTTTTCTTTTTCCTTTTCTTTTGGATTGAGGGGGGTTTATATTGATTACGCTTATCTCCACTTGTGACTTACTAGCTATTGCCACTTTTATTTTGTCGTTTTAGTGGTTACTCTAGGATTTACAATGTGTGACTTTAACTTATTCACAGTCTATGTTCAACAATATACCATTTCATACATAGTATAACAATCTTACAACAGAATAGTTGTTTCCCTGTTTCTCTCCTTTGTGTTATTGTTTTATGGTTTACTTTCAAATATACTAAACTCACAATATGTTATTATTTTCCCCTTAGACAATAACTCTCTTTTTAAAAGTATTAGAAAATAAGGAAAATGGTCTTTTGTAATTGCACACACATTTACCATTTTTTAGTGTTCTTTGTGAGGAGTCTTTCCATATGGTATCTTTTTTCTTCTATCTAAAGAACATCCCATGACCCTCTTTTTATAATGGTGACGTTTTTCACCTTTTGTTTGTCTACAGCAGTCTCAGTTCTGCCTTGATTTTTGAAAGATACTGCAGCTGGTTGAAGAACTCTAGATATGTTTTCCTCCTCCAGTAATTGTCAGGTGTCTTTCTGTTTTCTTCTGCTTTGCTTAATTTCAGAGAAGTCTGTTATTGGTCTTTTATTTGTTTCTCTGTCTGTTTTCTCTGTTACATTTAGGAATTTATCTTTATCTTGGTTTTTAGCAGTTTAATTCTGATGTGTCCTGGCATAGTTTTCTTTAGGTTTATTCTGTTCTAGGTTCATTGTTTTTCTTAGATCTGTGTGTTTATGATTTTCATCAAATCTGGATAATTTTCAACCATTAGTTCTTCAGTTAGTTTTTGGTGTCCTTTCCTACACTTCTCATCCTTTGTGGGATGCTAGTTTCATGTTTGTTAGATCGATTGTTATTGTTCCACAGGTCACTGGCGCTCTATTTCTGTTTCAGTTTATATTCTCTTGCTTCCCTTTGGATAGTGTCGCTTTGGATCGCTATGTCTTCAAGTTCATTGATCTTTCTTCTGCTAATTTGCTTTAATCCCACCCAGGGTATTTTTCATAAGAAATGTATTTTTCATCACCAGAAGTTTGAGTTGGGCCTTTTAAAAATACATAAATCTTTCATTTTTCTCCTCGTTATGTTTTCTTTTGCTTTCTTAAACATAGAGTATATTTATAATACCTATTTTAATATCTGATTACTGATTCATCACAGTTATTTCTGCTTCTGTTACTTTCTTTTTTTCCCTTTACTCTTAGTAATGTGTCTATTTTCCTGCCTCTTTTTTGCCTGGTAATTTTGGATCGAATGCTGGACTTGATTAAGTTTACCTTGGTGGTGGTGGTGGTGGCTTTTTTTCTGGTCAGCAGTCAGATTACTTGGAATCAGTTGGATCCTTTTGATACCTGTTTTTAAGTTTTGTTAGGGTAGGACCAGAGCTACCATTATTCTGGGGCTAATTTCCTTCTGGGGATTCTTCTGAATGCCCTGTGTATTAGGAGACCTTAGTATTCAGCCAGACTCCAGCAGCTAACTGCAAATCTCCACAGCTGTCTGTGGAGCTCTCTTCTCCCTTGTCCTCTGACCCACGAATTCTAGCCATCTTGGCCCCTCTGAATTGCATCTCAGATCTCTCAGCGCAGCAAGACCTGCCTCTCTTGGCCACTCCCTGCCCTGAACTATTTCTAGGCAGTAAGTTGGTACCCCCAAAAGTCTCATCATATTTTTTTCTATTCTCTCCTCTGTTCCTTGTTGTCTAGTGTCTGAAAACCTTTCATTTCCTTTCCTTTCTTGTTGTTTAAATAAAGCAGGAGGGTAAATCAAGTTCCTGGTACTTCCTCTTAGTTGAGGCCCTCCATTCGTAATTTGTCCTTGATTTTCTTCTAACCTTAGACCTTTTTTAGAAAGCCATCATTTGCTCATCGAATCATTATTTACATTAATAAAAGCTTTTCCTTCAAAGTAATTTCAAATTGAACATGTTCAAAACTGAGCTCATGGTATTTGTTCCCAAATCCCGGTGCTCCCACCTCCACACTGCGTCCCTCATAAGTCTCCATAGCAGTAAAAGGCACCACCATCCCAGATACACATACCAGAAACTGGGGAGTCAGCCTTAGCACCACTCTCCTCCTTACCTGCACGTCTTATCAGCCACCCAGAAGGGTTCATTTTACCCCCAGGATACGTCTTGAATCTTTTCACATCTTTCTGTCTCTACCACCCCTACTGCTCCATTAGACCACACTGCCACCATCTCTCCCCTGGACTGTTCCATCAGCCTCCCAAACAGTCTCCTTTATCCATTCCAATTCCTTCCAATACATTCTTTACACAGTAAACAGATTTTGAAATTATTTTTTTATCATAGCAATAGATGCAGAGTTAAAGTTAAAGAGGCTTATAAAATAAAACCACTTTTGTGTCCTGTTTCTCCTCAGCCTCTCATCACATTCTTACCACTTTCTACTCTTCTAGTGTTTCTGACTTTTAGTTCCATGATTCTAAATAATGTGCTTGTACTGTTATTTCTTGATTTATCAGTTTTAGATATCTGTTCACTTCTTTTTACTCAACTTTTTCTTTTTCCCTTCATTATAACTGTCATAACTTTTGGCTAAATCATTATTGTTGTCTACATTATTTTAACAAGGTAAACATTCTTACCTGTTGAACGTGAGTATATATTTTTACCTTTCCTATCTCATATGCCTTTTTGTTTATCCTTTGCTTAGTTTTCAACCTGTGTCTGTCACTGATTCTTCTTCATTCTACCTTCCCTATAGTTTTCATGATCAAATATGTTATCCGATAATAATCTCCTTCCTCCCCCCTTTTTTCTTCCTACACACACTCCTGCTCCTGTCAAGTGGATGGAAAGACCACAGTATACAGGCATTCCTTCCCCATTGTCCAAGGAAAATGTCTTCTCTCTCATGTCCGATCCTTGCATTTTCCTTAGTGTCAATTTGCTTCCTTATTTTGGTGGACTGTGTCCTCCCATCAGCATACTAAGAAAAAGGTGAATGGGGTGTCAATTTTTGAGATATTGTATTTGAAAATGTCTTTATTTTGCCCTTTAATAGAATTGTTGAGTTGAAAATTATTTTCCCTCAGAATTGGGAAGTCATTTTAGCTTCCAGTGTTTTAGCTTCCAGTGTTGCTATTAACAGTCCTGATAGCGTTCTTAATTTTTATTTTCAACCCTTCTTTGTAGACTGCTGTCTCTCTCTGGAAATTTTTAGGATCTTTTCTTTTCCCTTCCATTTTGAAATTTCATAGTGATGCACCCACTTCCTCCCTCGTTTTCTCTACTACTAGTGATTAGTCAGGCCTTGTGATTGGATTGATCCTCTTACTTGACTTTCTCTTTCTTCTGTGGGATTTTTTTTTTTTTAAAGATTTTATTTTTCCTTTTTCTGCCAAAGCCCCCCGGTACATAGTTGTATATTCTCAGTTGTGGGTCCTTCTAGTTGTGGCATGTGGGACGCTGCCTCAACGTGGCCCGACAAGCGGTGCCATGTCCCCGCTCAGGATCTGAACCGGTGAAACCCTGGGCCACCAAAGGACAGCACGTGAACTTAACCACTCAGCCAAGGGGCTGGCCCCTGTTTCTTTATTTTTTGTATGATTTTGGGAAGGAGTGAAAATTAATGTACAAGCTCAATATACATGTTTAACCAGAAACTCTCAAGAAAAATTTATTTTTAAGCTAAAATCTGATTATCTTACCTGAGAACCCTTCTCTGCCCCTCAGTTTCCTACTTTCTCACCCCCATAGTTTTTGAGGTATATATATACACACACATATATTGTTAATGTAGTCTGTCTTCTACTAGATTTGTCAAAATCAACGTTATTTTGATTTTGAACATTAAATTTCATTGCTGTATGGTGTATCTTTCTGTTATAAAGAGGTCCTGGATCACTGCTGGATTTGAGTGGGGACTCATAAATGCTAGTTTATCCTTATTAGTGAACTGTAAAATTTAGCCTAAATGAAAGATAGCATTGTATTTTGGTGTACCCATTTTCAAGTTCTTATATCTTATAATCCTCTAGGAGTATTATTTTAGTATGAACCTTGTTTAATTATTTATGCTCTTCACCAGGCCCACACTTCTACATGTGATTCTGATTCCTAAATGCACTAGTATAATTCTTTCTTGATACAAGACACAGAGTAAATCAGTAGGTCCTGAATTCCTGTATCAGTGAAATAATTAGCATCTTATGTGACAGGGTAGGTTTACTTGACTTTTTTGTTATTGTAATGAAATGAAAACCAGTTATTCACAGACTTCATTTGTAGCCAGTGGCTACCCTGTTCCAAAATAGAACCACCTACATTAGAGAAATAAGATGTCACTCTTTTCCCCTCCCCCCTTTCCCTAAGCTACTAGTTCTCCAGAAGTTGGAATCGGAAGTACCTATAGAGCTTTTTTTAAAAATTGAGATATAATTGACATATAACATTATGTTAGTTTCAGGGTACAACATAATCATTTGATATTTGTATATATTATGAAATGATCACCACATTAAGTCTAGTTAACATCCATCACTAGAGCTTTTTTAAAACAAGCTGTTGGAAGCCCTGAGTCACTAAGAGTATCTGGGGGTGTGGCCCAAGCATGTATTTTTAATATTATTATTTTTAACCTCACTGGCAATTCTCATGGGCCTGTCTAGTTAAGAACTACTTCATCTGCTTATGACTGACCAAAATGCTAGTTAACAGTATTCATTCTTCTAGTAACATTAATGCCTGGTTTGTGAGCTGGACAGGAAATGACCTAGGAACAAAAATCTCGAAGGATGAGTCATGTAGTGCAGTGGTTCTCAAGCAGAAGGGACGTGCCAGAAACATTTGGGAGGCCTTTTCAAGGACGTATACATGGCTTGCTTTCCCCTCTCCCACTCAACTGGACCATAGAGGGTGAGGTGATAGAAGCACGTCCTCTCTCCCAGGCATGATTCATTTTAGGTCCTTCCACGCTTTTTGGATTTTTCACCCTGTGCCAGTACATGATCGACTTGGGAGGAACAAATGGGTGGAGAGAGATCACCACCACCACCCTGCCCCTACTGATCCTGAAGTGGTGTAGATAACTGATTATTCAGAAGCTTAGAATTTTCTAATGCCTTTCTTTTCTCCCAACATGGCAGTGTTAACATTTAAAGCTGAGGGAACACTGAAAATTGAAAGTGCAACTCCTAAATTGTTAGGTCTATTAGATGTTAAATCTTGTTTCTTTTAAAAGCCTAGGAAATGATGATTCGGTTCTGTTAATTAGATAAATATGGCTCAAAAGATATACTTGAAATATCTTCTGAGTTTCTGAATCTATGGAATCATAGCAATGCATCAAAGCCCCCAAAATACATCAAACCCCAAAAGGTAGATTTGAGAATAAGTATGTTAATGTCTTTATACCTTGACTATACAACAGTGAAGGAAATCTTTGATTTTCATTGTGTAACTTTAGCTAAAGAATTTGCTGTACTATTTTTAACTTAAAAAAGAAATCAGGGGAGCCGGCCCCGTGACCAAGTGGTTAAGTTCATCCCCAGTACCTTGGCAGCCCAGGGTTCACCAGTTCAGATCCTCCGTGTGGAACTACACACCGCTCATCAAGCCATGCTGTGATGGCCTCCCACATAGAAGAACTAGAATGGCCTACAACTAGGATATACAACTATGTGTTGTGGTTTTGGGGGGAGGGGGGAAGAGGAAGATTGGCAACAGATGTTAGCTCAGGGCCACTCTTCCTCACCAAAAAAAAAAGATAAAAAACAAAAAAATCATATTTGCCTGGAAGCTTTTAAGAAAGTGACAGAATTTAAGGAGCAAGCATTCTTTTTTTTTTTTAAAGTTCTTTTTTAATGAATGTTTTTTCATTTTTATTTTTTTTAAAGATTTTATTTTTCCTTTCTCTCCCCAAAGCTCCCTGGTACGTAGTTGTATATTTTTTTTAGTTGTGGGTCCCTCTAGTTGTGGCATGTGGGGTGCCACCTAACGTGGCCTGATGAGCGGTGCCATGTCCGCGCCCAGGATCCTAACTGGCGAAACCCTGGGCTGCTGCAGCACAGTGCTCGAACTTAACTCGGCCACGGGGCTGGCCATGCATTCATTTTTAACATGATTTCTGCTATTTAGTACTTGAGATGTACTTACCCCAAATTTATTAATAATTCATAGAAGTTATGTTTACCTACTCTCTGGTAACATAATCTATTCAGGATAGTTTTCCTGGTAATTCTATTCTCATGTTTCAGAAGAACATTCCCCAGAAAATAGTCCATAAAATACAGAACAGAACAAAACCCTAATGTGTACCAGAGTGTTCCTAATAGTAAAATTCAAATATCCAACAGAGAAACAAACAAAAAACCCATATAGTTATTAAAAGATTCTTTTGGCCGTTTCTTTTAAACATGGGACAAGGTGTATATAAGATAAAAATTTTTTAGCAGTTTGTTTTTTTTAAAGATTGACACCTGAGCTAATATCTGTTGCCAGTCTTCTTTTTTTTCTTCTTCTTCTTCTCCCCCCCAAAGCATCCCAGTGCATAGCTGTGTATCCTAGTTGTGGGTCCTTCTGGCTCTGCTATGTGGGATGCCACCTCAGCATGGCTTGATGAGCAGTGTGTAAGTCCATGCCCAGGATCTGAACTTGCAAAACCCTGGGCCACCGAAGCAGAGCACACAAACTTAACCACTCGGCCACGGGGCTGGCCCCTAAAATAAATTCCTTTAAAAAAGAAGGTGCAGTGTGGTTTGCAGTGATTGCTACCATGCTAATTTTTACACGCAAGTTAACTTTTATTTGAAGAACTCTAATAGAAAAATTAGCAAAGGAAGTAAATATATATAAGTAGTTAAAAATCCACGAGGAACTGTACATCATCACTAGTAATCAAAGAAATTTAAATTAAAACAAGGAGATAATCATACTGTTTTTAAAATAAGCAAAGCTTTGAAAAATAACATGTGCCCATCTTGGTCCACTTCTGCCCTAAAATTATTATAACCTCTGATCCAGTTAATTTTACTTCTACTCCAGTGAATTCCTAAACAAATGTGGAAAAATCTGTGCAAAGATAGATGTTTGTAGAACCATTGTTTATAATGGGCTCAGTATTAGAATGGTTAAATTATGATATAGTTACACAGTAGAATTTTATACGTCTATTAAAGTGATCACCTGTATATAAAGTCATATTCTATTTTTCAAGAACATGTTTTAAATGACTCAATTATTTATACTTTTTTGTCATTTTCAGATTTCTACCATGATTGTATATTTTTTAAATTAGGAAAAGACATTAATACCTAATACTTAAGGAGTACTTGTTATGTGCCAGGCCCTGTTCAAAGAACTTTACCCATATTAATCATTTAATTTTCACAATGACCTCCTGAGGTTCTGTTTTTCTCATTTTACATTGAGGAAACTCGGACACTGACAGGCTGAGTATCTTATCCAAAGTCATGGCTAATGAATAGTGGAGCTGAGATTTGAATCCAGGTAGTTTGCATGTGTGTTTCTGTGCCAAATTGTGCCTCATCAGCTCTGCAGCAGTAGGGTCCATCCTAGTGCCGGGTCCCCTACGAACAACAAACTTCCTGAGTTTATAACACTGGATTCAGTCGTGGGCTCCTGAAGGTGCGAGATGCCGCATGTGCAACTTTGATCCTGTAACTTAGTCTGTCGCATCACAGGTTACACAGTGCTTTGCATATGTTGTGGTCTGTTCTGCTCATACCGTGCCATTGAGTGCTGTGCTGCCACACTTAGGATTTATAGGCCTAGTGCTTCTCCTTTTGGCTACTTTTTTCTTGGCTCTCCCTCTCTTTATGCTTGTTTATTTTTAAATTAACTTTATTTTGGTGTAATTGATGTGCAATACACCGTGCCCATTTAAAGTGTACGGTTAGGTGAGTTTTCACAAATGTTTACATCTTTGAAACTACCACCATCAGGATACAGAACATTTTTGTTAGCCCTCAAAATTTAGACACCCACCCATTGATCTGCTCTGTCACTGTAGATTTGTTGTCATTTTCTGGAATTTTATGAATGGAATCATACAATATATACCCTCTTCTAATGGGCTCCTTCCACTTAGTATAATGGTCTTGAGATATATTCATGTTATTGCATCTATCAGTAGTTGGTTTCTTTTTACTTATGAGTTGTGTTCCATTGTGAGTAGTATTCCACTGTTATGAAAATACCACATTTTGTTTATCCATTTGGATTATTTCTAGTTTTGGCTTTTATGAGTAAAGCTATTACAAATGTGCTTTCCACTTTGTTGAGTAAATAGCTAGGATTAGAATGTCTGAATTTTATATATTTAAGGTTTTAAGAAATTGCCAAACTGTTTTCAAAAATTGTCTCATTTCACATTCCCACCAGCTAGGAATGAGAGTTCCAGTTCCTCTGCATCCTCACCAACACTGGATATTATCAGGCTTGTTAATGTTGGCCACTCTGATAGGTGTATCGTGGTTTTAATTTGTATTCCCCTGACCACTAATATTGAAGATCTCTTCATGTGCTTCTTGGCCGTTATTATGTATTCTCTGTTGAAGTCTTTGTTCAAATCTTGAGCCCCTTGATCTGCTTATTATTGAGTTGTATGGTGCTTTATATATTTTGGATACAAGTCCTTTGTCAGATACACATAATATGTTTTGCGAGTATTTTGTCTGTGTAGCTTGCCGTTTTCTTTTCTCAGCAGGATCTTTTATTTGTTTTTAATAAAGGGCATTTTTTTGGTGGTGTGTGTGTATTTCCTATCTAAGAAATCTTTATCTACTTATATTTTCTTTTAGTCCATGGTCCATTCAGAATTAATTTTTGCATATTGAGTAAGAGCTAATATTCTTTTTTTAAAACTATATGAATCTCTTGTTCAGCATTGTTAGAGTTGGAAAGATTTCCCTTTCCCCTTGAATTGCCGTGGCACCTTTGTCCAGAATAATTGCCCACCTATATGTGGCTCTGTTTCTGGGCCCTCTCTTCTGTTCCCTTCATCGAGATGTCTTATCATTGAGCCAGTAGTTGTACGGTCTGGATTGCTGTAGCTTTTTGATGTCTTGAAATCAGGTAGTTAAGTCCTCCAACTTCATTCTTCTTTTTAAAAGTTGCTTTGAGCTTTATACTGCATGGTAGCCCTCATTCATCCTGTATGTCCTAAGTTCCACATGATACATGAAGTAAATGTACTGCAAATGCTTTCAGATCATTACTAAATCTCAAAATTTTAATTGATTCCAACTTTCTGCATTGTATTGAATGGCTACAAGTTTCTCTGTTTCTCCTCTTCATTTTCATGTGAGGCATCTGCTAAGTGGCAAAATACTTAAATGAAAGTAACAAAAAAGAATTAAAGGTGACCCAAATAAATACATATTACCTTACATTATATATCATATATATTACACTCCATGTCCGTGAATTGCAAGAATTAAGAAGTGAGCTCTCCCCAAATTGAGCTAAAGATCCAGTGGAATCCCAGTAAAAGTTCCAACTTGCTCTTTTGTACAAGTTGACATGTTGGTTGTAAAATTTATATGGAAATGAGAACAGTCCTAGAATACTCAATTTCATATTATGGTTTTAGATAAAAAATATATAAATAAGAATTCTAAGAATTTCTTTCTGTCAGTTGTCAATTGTTATCTCTCCACTTTGAGATCACTGCATTTATTAGATAGTTATGAATTCAGAGTGCTTTGGTAGATTATTTTTAAAAGTGTCATACTTCAGTCTTCTGCATGGCATTAATATCTGCCCAAATACAAATACACATACACAGAAGGAAATTACAAATTTATATCTGAAAGTGGATTAGTAGACGACTTTACCAAGTGTAAAGTGTTTAAATTTTCCATTATTCTAGTAAAATAATTTTTCTTATTTTAACAGATATCAGACACCCTGAAGAACTCTCTCTATTGAAAAAACCCAGAGATCCAACAAAGAAAAAAAAGAAAAAGCTAGATGACCAGTCTGAAGATGAGGCACTTGAATTAGAGGGGCCTCTCATCACTCCTGGATCAGGTGAGACTTTGACTAAGCAGGGGCTCAATGGGAGAACCATGGGCTGTATGCCTGGGTCTTTTTGATAGTGGATAGATGGATTATGAAGCTGAGGAGAGGGGTCAAGTTGAAAAAAACGCCCCTTCAGTATCTTTCCCCTCGATCAAAAAATTACCACCAGAGTCTGTCATGTGCAAATCATTATGTCAGGTGTTCATCATTGAATCAGTAAAAAGGAAGACAGGTTCTCTGCTCAGGACAAGTCAGAAAGGGGCAGTACCTTAACTGAGTTCATTGCTTTGCTTTGCAGACATTGGACGTCCTTAATTTAGTTCCTTTTTTCTGTATGCTATGGAAACCACCATTATTGAGTTAAGGCGTTATTACTTCTGTCAGGTTACTTAAACCTTCTCTGTGCTTTGCATATGCCCATCCCTTTGCCTCTCTACCTTTTCCCTTTAAGGTGTGCTACTTTAAGAAGCCTTCTCAGATTTCCTCCCATTACCTCCCCAACCTGAATTAGATATCCTTCTGTCGTAAGTCATCAGACATTTCTGTGTTTGGTGTTATACTGCGTGTTCTCCCCTAATAATTGTGAGCTCCCTGCGTGACAGGACTATCTCTCGCCTTTTTGTTACCAGAACCTAACTCAGCATATGGCATCCGGCAGGCACCTAGGCGCTGCCTTTTGGGTAGCTAGATGGCTAAGTAATTAGATTACATAGTTCTTTAGTCCTGAGCGTAGACATGGACTGGCCATACAGCTTGCCGTGTTTCCATTGGCCACAGTTTATAAGTCCATTTCTTAGGATGAATCCCTCAAGCAAATATGTAAACTGATTTGACTAGTTCAGTTCCTTCCTGGTTTTTAAATTCTGGGGTGGTGATGATAATAATGAAAGCAAATAATTAATATAGTGCTTACTTATGCCCAGAACTATTTCATACCCTTTACCCATGAAACCTCATTTAATTCTCACTATAACCCATTGAAGTGGATTATGTTATTACTCATATTTTAAGGATGATGAAATTATGGTACAGTAAGGTGAGGAAAATCTAAGGTCACGTACCTTGTAACTTTTATGTCACTCTTCATGAACTGATAGCATTTGGGAGATAGCAAAAAATAAGACAGTCCTTACTCTTAAGTAGTCTATAGGGTAGTTGAAAAACACAGTTACTGTACTTAAGGAGGTAATATATAAATGCTAAGTGAATGTTGTAGAAACTAATGTTACAGGAATTCAGAAGACAAGACAATTCCAAATAGGTATATTCAGTTTATGGGCTGGAGAAGTAAGTTTGCGAATGAAGCTTTTAAGTTCCAGTGGCTAGGATTTTGATGGGAAGAAAAGGCAGTCTAAGAAGAAAGAATGATATTGACAGTACGGTAAAATGAACACATTTTAAATTACAGATGAATATTTACAGATCTGTATGTCTTGTAACCACCCAGAACATGATCCTCGCACCCCCGAAGGCCTCCCACATGCTTTTTCCCACTCAGTATCCCACAGTGTCCCTCTGTCACTACAGATTAGTGTTGCCTATTGAATGCCTGTAAGAGTGGAATCGTACACTGTGTGCTCTCTTGTGTCTGTGAAGTGATTGTGTTTTGAATGAGGGACTTGAAAAACAGGTTTTAGTTGTCTACACCCAAACAGTTTAATTAAAACAAAAACATCTGAGGAGTTCCAAGAAGTTGATGAGATGAAATGCTAAGAAAGTACAGAGTAGATACATAGAGAGTCTGGTGATCTGTAGAGAAGTCCACTGAGTGCCATATGCACATAAAAAGTAATGTGAAGTTAATTTTTAAAAGAAATATTAAATAATCTAGTTTACCTGCTTTTATGATTTGTCAGCACTTTAGTTAATTATTGGACCAAATACTGAAAAATATGATCAGTTGCATCTTGGGTCCATAATAAATAGCAACAGGTCCGGATATATCTCAATACGTGACACCTTTGGGATGTCAAACTCTGTGCTCGGTGCTTCACAGATGCTCCTCTCCTGCAGAGTGTGGTGAGCATTAGATAGAATGTTCATTTTACTGAGGAGGAAACAGGCTCAGTTTTCCTTAGTTTCTACAAGCTTCTTGAATTGTGAGCATCTCAGTGTGAGCATGGCCAATAATTACATGTATTCAATTAGTGATAACTATTTAATATGTAAATTATCTTTCATTTGATCCTCACAGAACCCCTGTGATTTTGGTGGCATTATCTCTGTTTTACTTGTAAGTAAAGTAATTTGTTGAAGATCACCAAGCCATTAGGGGCAGAGTTAGAATTCAAATCCAGGTCTGTCTGACTCCAGCATTCATGTTTCTAACCATTACGTAGTATCATCTCTAGTTATAATATTTAGAGTAAATCTTTTGTGAATTCTAATAGGAACATTTGATTAAAATATTAGTCTGTAAATTATACCTCAACAAAGTTTGGTTTTTTTAAAAGTAATGTTTCAAGAGGTAAAGGATCATGAGCGAATTAATGATTCTCAGACTTTAGTCAAATTCTTAACATTATCATAGAATTCTGTGAGTTCTTAAATACCTTGCTTACACAGCTGTGCTCAGCTGACCTGCTATTGAGGGCTTTGCCACTTCCTAGCTGTAACTAGGTTAAATATCTAATCTTTAATTACCTATGAGGAGGAAACCAGTTGAACTCTAGCCTGATCCCGTCTGGGGAAAGTAATTTTTCCCAGTAAGAATTATTCTACAGTATAGTACTGACTTAAAAATTACTAATTTTAGGATCTGTAATGTAAGTAGAAATAGGAAATTCTTGTTTTACTTGCTTGGCACAGGAAAGTTGCTTATGCAGGATGCCATTTTTTGTAACTGTAACATGCTATTTTAAGCATCAAAAAAATTTTTTTAACTATTCTTTAATTATAAAATTAATGTATGCTCATAGGAAAAATTCAAATATTACAGATTTATGTATTCATCTTTGTTTTTAATGAAAGTGGGACTGTGTTATACACACATTTGTAATTTGTTTTTTTTCAATTGATGATACATACTAATGGACCTCATATCTTTTTTTAATTACAGAAGTCATACGTTAATATAGTCTAACTATAAAAAATCAAATAGTACAGAAAATGTACTAAACTGAAGGTGAAACCTGCACTTCAGCTTTTTCTCTTGCTACTCTGTCAAGAAGAAGCCATTTCTTTCTTTTTTCTTTCTTTCCCTCCTTCCTTTTTTTTTTTTTTTTTTTTTGCTAAGGAAGATTTGTCCTGAGCTAACACCTGTGCCAGTCTTTGTCTGTTTTGTAAGTGGGTCACTGCCACAGCATGGCTGCCAACCAGTGGTGTAGGTCCATGCCCAGGAACTGAACCCAGGCCACTGAAGCAGAGCTTGCCAAAGTTAACCACTAGGCCATGGGGCCAGCCCCAAGAAGAAGCCATTTCTTGATCGCTGTGTATGACAATATTGTAAGCAGTTGTGGTACAACTTGTCAGCAACTTTTCTGTGTATATCCTCTGACTCAGCAGTGGTGCTAGAATTGGGAAATAAGTACAAGACGTTTATTGGAAGGCATTGTTTGCAGTAGCAGTGGTGGTGACATCAGTAACAAAACTCTAAACAAACGCACACCAACTTAGATAAGTCACAAAGCTAGGAGGCAGTGGTGTAGTGCGGCAGACTGGCTCATTCATCGTTGGCTCTGCAGCTGTTGAGCTCTTGACATTGTGCAAGTTCTTTAACCTTGCTGCGCCTCAGTTCGCTCCTCTAAGATAAGGGTAATAGGGTTGTTGGGAACACTAAGTGAGTTATTGCCGCGGAGTGCCTAACAAATAGGGACAATGCAGTGATCAGATATGAAGTGTAGAAAACATGAAGTACAGGAAGTTGAGAGGGCAGAGAATGGATTGGGTGGCTGAATCTATTAAATGTTGTGTGATTTAGGGCAATATATTTTCTGTTTTAGAAACTTCATAAAGGAAATTGTCAATTCTAACTTTACTCCGTTCTGAGTAGTTATTATATAGATCATCATACTAGGAATGATGTTTCAGTGTTCTGATGTTCTTAAAGATTTATTCACTAGATCTTTGAAATAAACAGGAGATTCTGCCTAGAAGATAATGTTTTCCACACCTTATTTGCATGTATATTCTGTATAGCAGAATTAGTCTTTGCCCAGCTGAGCTGGAGCAGTGTTTTCAGCTATTTTACTAAGTGTGGGTGACCACATGACTCTTTCACAAAATGCCCTCACAGGTTAAGGTTCTAGCTTTTAAAGCTACCACTAAATGTCCTAATATTCCTCTTTAAAGGCTAAAAAAAGGAGAGTTCACAGCTTTTTTTGTTGCTTATTCGAGTTCAACAATGTTGATTCTATGAGGTGTTTTAGTACTCACGTTGGAAGAACACATTTTGGGGACATCAAATCAGATACCCTGTGGCTAGTAAGAGTTTTGTTTTTGTTTTTATTTTCTTTTACTTTGTGTCCTCTTCCTGAAATAGGTCATGATGACTACAGAAATCTCTCTCTTTACTACCACTTTCTCATAGGTTTTGTTTCTATCCTTGCACGAGGGCAGGGGGTTTAGAGAGGAAAGGAGAGAGATTCCTAAGCATATTCCTAAATAGGGTAAGGGAAGCAGCCATTCTCTTTCCATCATCCGATAATGTTGTGATACCCACTTACATATTTTCTTTTTAAAAATTATGACTGCGGGGCCAGCCTGGTGGCACAGCAGTTGGGTTCGCACATTCCACTTCGGTGGCCCAGGGTTCGCCGGTTCGGATCCTGGGTGTGGACATGGCACTGCATGGCAAGCCATGCTGTGGCAGGCATCCCACATATAAAGTGGAAGAGGATGGGCACGGATGTTAGCTCAGGGCCAGTTTTCCTCAGCAAAAAGAGGAGGATTGGCAGCAGATGTTAGCTCAGGGCTAATCTTCCTCAAAAATAAAAAAATTATGACTGAAAGACAAAATATGGTTAATAGAGTTAGGACTTTAGAGGGTGGTGCTTTGTACTTAATATAATTCCGAACCTTTTTTTCCCCAAAAAGTCTTAATTTAGTATCCTTAATTTTTAGAGTTTAAATAATGAAAGCTATATCATCAGTTGACTAAGTCAACAAATTTTTATTTGTGTAGCCTCTCTATGTCTAGCCCTTTAATAATTAACCAAGCAATCAGAAGATTAAAAGGACAATATCCCTGCCTTCAGGGGGTTTAATTATAACGTGTACCTTTGTTAGACTCTTTCTAGGGCAAAATTGTATTGCCCCTTTGCTTTAAAGATTTTATTTTTCCTTTTTCTCCCCAAAGCCTCCCGGTACATAATTGTGTATTTTCAGTTGTGGGTCCTTCTGGTTGTGCTGTGTGGGACGCCACCTCATCATGGCCTGATGAGCGGTGCCATGTCGGCGCCTGGGATCCGAACCGGCAAAAGCCTGGGCAGCTGAAGTGGAGCGCGCAAAGCCAACCACGTGGCCACAGGGCGGCCCCCATGCCTCTTTGCTTTAATGCTTTATTTATAAATCTGCTGGGACCAGTGTAGCTGTGCACTGAGAAAGCATTAACATAAAATTGCTCTCTTAATTCAAGTGAATGTATTCCTTTACATTGAGCTGCCTTAAAACAGGGCGTGGGTTTCGGAGAGTGATGGTGTGGACATGATTGTCTCACTAGACACTTCACTGGAGCACAGCTTCCTTCTTTTGAATTGGACAGAAAACTTACTTTACTTATGTTATAGCTTCTAAGGTTCTTCACTTTTAAATCCACTTGAAATATTTATTTCAGTTTATGGTTCACAATTAGGAAAAATCTGCTTTTCTTTTTCTCATTTCCTTTTCGTTCTTTTGTTTTTGTCTTCTGTTGTTGCCTTTCCTTTACCTTCTGAATTCCTTTCTTTCCTTTCCTGTAGGCACCGATGTTCTTTACATTGGCCCTCTGAAAGGTGAGCCTTGCCACAATTAAAAACAGAAAGTTGGTCTGTCTGCTTCAGCTATATCCTTAACTTACCTTCTAATTCTCTTGAACTGATTTTTTCCCAGAATTTTCACCAACTTAATTCTTTTGATCTTGTTTACATGTTCTTAATGTTATACAAGTAGAGTTAAAGTTCATTTCACATATTTTCAAGACAGGTGAAATAATGTACTAAGCTTTCCTTCCAGAATGAAGCTTGTGTTTCACAATGTGCTTTATGTCATTTTAGCATGTATTCTTCGAAAGTAAGATCTGCACTTCATACTTACTACCTATTTTTCGTGTTATTTGTTAGGAAGTATATATTCAAGCCCAGGACTTTATAGTAAAACAATGACCCCCACTTACGATGCTCATGATGGAAGCCCCTTGTCACCGACTTCAGCTTGGTTTGGTGACAGTGCTTTGTCAGAAGGCAATCCTGGTATCCTTGCTGTCAGTCAGCCAATCACATCACCAGAAATCTTGGCAAAAATGTTCAAGCCTCAAGCTCTTCTTGACAAAGCGAAAATCAACCAAGGGTAGGTTTTAAAATATAGATACAATTGAAGAATTTCTTTATCTGATTAGAGTTAGAAATATTTCATTAATTCTGTCTTGGTCTGTTCCACTGCTCTTGTTAATTTGTCTAGATGGCTTGATTCCTCAAGATCTCTCATGGAACAAGATGTGAAGGAAAATGAGGCCTTGCTGCTCCGGTTCAAGTATTACAGCTTTTTTGATTTGAATCCAAAGGTACCTAGGGTTTAGAGGGATCTCTTCTTTTGTTCCGTTTGGTTTGTTTGTTCATGTGGATGTTCGTTTCTTGAAAGTTGGTGGAGCAAGGAATTATTTGTGTATAGCAAGTCTTGAGTAATATTAAAAACCCAAAGCTTTAAGCAAAAGCATCTGTATTTTAAATAAGTTTATTGTTTAGTAAGTTGGAAACATAACTGAATCTTTCTCTTTTTTGTTAAGGTAATTGAATTTTTGATTGATTTGTATTTTAAAGGCACTAGTTTGGTATCGCAGAATTGGTAACATTAGTTCTGGGGTTTGTTGTTTTTTTTTTTTACGCCTCTCTTCACTTGTACTTTAGGTGAAAGAAAAGTTTGCTGCCAGATTACCTTTTCAGTTACTTTCAGATTTCTAATTGTATACCAAAAGATGTTGCTTCAAAAAAGCTGTTTTTGTGCCTACATTTCTTGCTGTTTAGTAACCATCATTGTAATATGTTTTTACTATCAAATGATTGGCATCATTTATGCTACTAAAGTACTTTGCTTTTCTGATAAGGTTTAAATTTGCTATAAAAATCTGGAGTATTTCCCCCCAGGAAACACATGGTACAGAGATTTGAATCTTTTGCTTCCCTGTCATCTTCGGAGGGGGAACAAACCTCTCTTGACTACCTTCTATCCTTTTCATGTCTAGATTTTAATATGCATATTTACCATTTTTTTATTATGTGCTTAATTCTTTATACAACAGTAAAATGTATATAATAGGACTATTAAAGAAACCATTTTAATCCCTTTTCAGGCCATATCCTATCTAATTTTAGTGAAATTACCAAAGTAATTATTTGGGAACATAATTACATTTGGGGAGGGGGTTATTTATTTTTAACATTCTATGATAGTGTTGTTAAGACATTAAGACGTCACTGTTGATTTTTATTAACATAACTACATGGATAATTCAAAACATCTAAGTAAATCTATTTCACAAGTAATATACATGTACCCTATATTTTAAATTTTTAAAATAACTACTGTTTCCAAGGACCTGCCACTTCGTCTGTGTATGCTTTTCCACGATGAGTAAGGTGTTCCCCCAAATAAATAATTTACTCTGATTATGACATTTTGGTGTGGCAGGTTGAAATAACAATACTGAAAAGCAATCAGTTCTACCTTACCTTTTCTTTTTTTAAAGATTTTATTTTTCCTTTTTCTCCCAAATACCCCCAGTACATAGTTGTGTATTTTTAGTTGTGGGTCCCTCTAGTTGTGGCATGTGGGACGCCGCCTCAGCATGGCCTGATGAGCGGTGCCATGTCTGCGCCTAGGATTTGAACCGACAAAACCCTGGGCCACTGAAGCAGAGCGCATGAACTTAACCACTCGGCGACGGGGCTGGCCCCCATCTGCTTTACTTTAATGTCTTCAAGTTAGACTCTGTTTGTTGAGGGTTATAATATTTAATGGTTATTTCCCTCAAAAATAACATACAGAATCTGTTTCTAATACTGAATAATAACCTTTGGTATATTTTAATGTCATTTTTAATGGAAAATTAGATGTGGGTATATATAGGTATACCTAACCAGATAGACATCTTTCTTCTTGAGTATTCGATAGGGAATAAAAATCCCAGAAAAAAATTTGTATATTAAGTTTTTCTTGTCAGGCTTTAAAAGTGAATATTAAGAGTTTTCAAACTTTTTGATGTTAAAGGTGATATATTACAAAAGAGTTGTCTCTTTTGCTGCAGTATGATGCAATCAGAATCAATCAGCTTTATGAGCAGGCCAAATGGGCGATTCTCCTAGAAGAAATTGAATGCACGGAAGAAGAAATGATGATGTTTGCAGCCTTGCAGGTAGTGGAGAGTATTGGTAAATAGCACTTTTGGGGGGAAAGGGTAGGGAATTATTTTTAACTAGTAAAGTGGCGTAGTAATCCTAATAGCATTTTGATAAACAACTTTTGCTTTTCGCTATGTAGAAAATGAGTGGACACTTAGGAAAGCAAAATAAACACATCAATTTAGTTTAATTTTTGTCTTATGTAAGAATTTAGTATATGGGATACTTAATAGTTATTTTTCTGTATCCTGTAGGAGAAAAAGTATCCTCCCACCCCTAGATGTATATTAGCTTAAAAATGCCCAATTTTCCCTTGGAAATGAAATCTATGTTAAAAAATCAGATTTCTGAAATGAATCTTGCTGGCATATAATTTCATAAGTAGCTGGGGATGGTAATATTTGTGAAATGGACCGTGGCAGAAATAACCCCTTTAAAGATGATAAAATTTTAAGAGACTAGTGAAACTAAACATAAATTAGTTTTTAGAACGATAATCCTTAAGAAGTGGGTAGGTAACCTTTTCCTTAGATCAAGCCAGTGTTTTTCCAAATGTGGTTCTGGCACACCACCTGCTTCACAGTTACACAGGAGGCCTTGCAAAAGTGTTTACTTCATTACTGCTGCCCCTCTGGGAAAATAATTTTAGGGTGGCATCCACACAATCAGCATTCTTAGAGACCCTGAGGGCCAATGACCACTAGATTAATCTTCCTTACATTTCAGACATCTGAGCGAGGCTTTGGTAAGTGTTCTCAGATCGTGGTGGAATTCCGGTCTGCCTAAAGTACTGATAAAGTTGATGTTCTTTAAGTAACAAAAATACAAGAAGCAAAGTTGCTGTTCAGTTATGAAAAGCTTTCACTATAAAAATGATTTCATTTTTTCCTTAGAACACAAAAATGCTCTCAGTCTTTCAAATGCTTTTATGCACCCAGAAAAGTTTTCCAGTTAGGACTCAGAAAGTTGTCCTTAAGAGGAAGTACAGCTAATTTCTCCTTCGTTTACATGATGAAAGAAGGGAATTGAAATGAAGCTCAGACGAGGAAAATCTTGGATGGCGGATGAATTCGTTTAATCAGTCATTTTCTAGAGACTTGCGTAATCAACCAGTTAGGAATGTTCTCTTGTGTTTCTGGATGATTCAGACTATCTGAGGAATTTCTCAAATTAAATTCTGGAGCACTATTATTGAAAGTCACACGCTTGGTTATGGCTTTCTACCTGCATCTTTCTCACTTAGAATACAGGCTCGTAATTTTCCATTGAAGGTTTTGCCAAGATAGAATAATAAAACATATATGGGAAAAACTCATGGATCTTATTGTATAGCATTTCTTTTTATTACAAAAATAATTCCTAATTTTGTTTTTAATCCAACAAATACATACAGTGCCTGGCACCTAGTAGGTGCTCAAAAAATATTTGAGTGAGTCATATTTTCAGAGAAATGGGATTATTCTGCAGCTTTCCCCCACCCCCACTCTCTCCCAATGTACAGAAGATACTCCATTTCACTGCAGTAGAAAACACCTCAGAAACCATAGATTTTAATTTGTGGAGACTGAATGTCCTAGAGCGTAGCTCTCCTGCACCATTTCAGGATCTAGATTTAATGACAGAATTTTGAACTGCAGATCACCTGAATTGTTAGGAGCCTTCCCAGAGACTGACATGAAGGGGTGGGGGGGTATTTTGAAAGAGATGCCTACTATTTTTTGTTTCAAACATAGCCTGTACTCTGAACTATTCTTCATGGGATTTCTGGTTACTTGTGTAAAATAAATCTACAGTTAGTAAAATAAATAAATAATAACAATTCAAAGAAAGAAGCTGTGGATAAAAAATGTTGTAGGTAAGTTAGGAACACTGTTTCTTTTTAAAGCATTTAGGTCCAAGTACATATTGTAACAGTTAACAGATATCCCGTGTACCTTGGAAAGCAGAGCTGGAGTTTAGGACCAGTCTTATTCACAGCCAGGGTTTCTCCTGTGTAACTTAAAAGGACCTTTTACATCAGAATTACCGAAGGCACTTAGTAAAAATGCAGATCCCAGGCTTGACTCCAGATTTGCTGAATGAAAATCTCTGGGGGTGAACCTAAGAATGTGTATTTTTAACCAACTCTCCACATTTTTTATTAATTTTTTTTTTTTTGAGGAAGATTAGCCCTGAGCTAACTACTGCCAGTCCTCCTTTTTTTGCTGAGGAAGCCTGGCCCTGAGCTAACATCCATGCCCATCCTCCTCTACTTTATATGTGGGATGCCTACCACAGCATGGCATGCCAAGCAGTCCCATGTCCACACCTGGGATCCAAACTGGCAAATCCCGGGCCGCTGAGAAGCGGAACGTACCAACTTCACTGCTGTGCCACCGACCCGGCCCCCCATGTGATTCTTAATATACTCTGACATTTGAGGCTGCTGGCTGAGGGACTCAGCCCACCTCATTCCCCATGATTTGTAAACCTGGAAGTGTCTACCACTTTAAGGATCTCATTTCAGTACAACTTTAGGTATAGCCAGAGACTATTCATTACTAGTTCACTAAATCTTACAGAAGGACATTGATAATTGCCCTCATGAATAGATTGTGTTCAGTGAATGAATACTTCAGAAGTTTGGAGTGCTGCTTAGTGCTTTGAAAGGTAACTGATTAAATGATTTAAAAGTTTTGCTTACCTTTGTATAAAACCTCTCTAAGGTTTAGCATCAAAATAATAAATATTAATATTTGTTCCAAGTCACTTACCCTAGGTGTATTTAAAATTGGCTAGTTATTCTTAGGGACTTCTCTATCTGCGTATAGGGTAGTTATCTACATGTAGCACTACATAGAGTAGTTATCACTACTCATACACACACACACACACACCTGTGAGTCTTCGTGTGCGTGTACTCAGATATGAACGTAACCTGTCGTGTCACCTTCCTGTAACTGAGAACATAAACATCGCCTCCCTCTGCTCGTGTCTTAGCGTTGAAGGGGTCTGGGGAAGTAGAGCTTTAGCTCTCCACGTGGTAGTGATGACTGCTTCCCCCTTCTGGCTGGTCTAGTAGTAATGGAAGGGAATCAGTGTTAGTCCATTTCTATAAAAGACCTTATGCATATCTTTTCACTTCTTCAATATTCATTGGTTCCAGGCCCCCTTGTAGACACAGGGAGTACTGCGGTGAGTGAAAAAAAGTAAAAAATCTCTGCTCATTAACACATCTAACACATCTCTCTCCGTCCTAGGGCCTCCCAGGCTATGAATTCATTTGTATATGTCCAAAGACCCTACTTTTTTTTGGATTAATATTTATTAAGACATTGATTTCAGATGACATGTCTTTCATTTTCCTACCTGGAAACTTTTATCTTTTCAAATTAGGTGATGAAAAACATTCAACATAGATGCAGATCATAGTCTCATTTTGAAGTTTTACAGTTAGAACAATCATTTAAATAAAATATTTCTGGTTTCAGTATCATATCAATAAGCTGTCAATCATGACATCAGAGAATCATTTGAACAACAGTGACAAAGAAGTTGATGAAGTCGATGCTGCTCTTTCAGACCTGGAGATTACTTTGGAAGGGGGTAAAACATCAACAATTTTGGTAGGGTAACTCTTTTTACCTACTTAACTTAGTTTGAATTGATTCTCACCTGTTTGTCAGTTTAGGTTCTCATGAAGTCTTTGGGGGATGTAGAGAAATATTTAATACTTTGGAGAATTCAGACACTGATTTTTCAGAAACTTTCAGGGAAAGTTTTAAAATTAGTATTGTTGTAGTCTCTAGTGCTTCTAATACGTAAAGACGATCTTCTGATACTCTGACAAGTGGTGGGAGAGCATTTCTGCAGAGGAAAAGTTAATCTCGAGTCACGGTAAAATCCATTTAGTGATCTCCAAATCTGCAATGTTACAAAAAGAAGAGAAAAATAGATCTCAGGAAAAATTTTAAATGCTAAGTTTAGTTTTTTTGTTTTTTTTTTTAAGATTTTTTTTTTTAGTTTTTTCCTGTTTCTCCCCAAAGCCCCCTGGTACATAGTTGTATATTCTTCGTTGTGGGTCGTTGTAGTTGTGGCATGTGGGACGCTGCCTCAGCGTGGTTTGATGAGCAGTGCCATGTCCACGCCCAGGATTCAAACCAACGAAACACTGGGCCACCTGCAGTGGAGCTCATGAACTTAACCACTCGGCCACGGGGCCAGCCCCTAAGTTTAGTTTTAAAGCTTGGGACTTAGTTATTACAGAAGAGTCACTTATCTGAGGGCTGTTATGATTTACAAAATTTCTATATGCAGGTACCAACAGTTCTAGATTTTAGAATCAATGGTATATTCTTGTGGCTTGTATAAATTGCCATGTCGATCAGATTTTTATACCATTTGAAAATGCCTGTGTGCCATATAATGACCATATAATATAATATGATGGTACTTTTAAAATCTTTATAATCTATTTTATATAATTTTCTTTCTTTATTAAGTAAGCTAGTTCTTGATATCAGATACCAAACAGAGTTTCACATTTCAAGAAAAATAAGAAAAAAAATGATTTCATTCTTTCCCTAGGGTGACATCACTTCCATTCCTGAACTTGCTGACTATATTAAAGTTTTCAAGTAAGTACAAAAAGGGGAGGGATTCCAAATATTAATGAATAATAAGTGCTAGGTTTATAGTCATGTTCACATTATTGGAATTTACTGTAAATTTGGCATATGCATCTGTAAAGGCATTTACGAATTAGGTGAACACTAAATTTTAATGAGGGAAAATAACCATCTTTACCAAATTAAAATCACAGTACTCATTAAATTGTTTTATCTGATAAATAGTTTAAGAGAAAAAAAAAGACTGTAACCTAGATTGCACTGTTGAAGTTTCTGAGACGTGAAGCAGCCTATCTGTATAAAGCATCCCCTCTGGGTGAAAGCAGTGGATAGTGAACTGTTAATGCCAGTGGCGATTTCCTTGTTCAGAGCCCCAGATTCTATTGAGTTCTATTCTCTTCTATTCTAAACATAGAACAGCTCAACATGTAACATTTTTGAGATAAGGGCACAATTTCAGATGCCACTTCCTACCTACCTTCTCTCTTCTCCCTTTACACACCTTTTTCATCTACGTCTCCCCTTCTTTATCCACTCTCTCAGGACTGCCGTGTCTTCTTTATGTTTGACTTTGAAATGGCAAGTTAAGTCACCACTGAAACACATCCTTGAGAGAGAAGCACCTCCCCCACTCTGCATGCCATCTGCACTTGCTTGTTCAGAGAGGCACCAACCGAAGGCAGCCCTGCAGACATCCATGAACCTGCAGGTCGTTGGGAGACTAGGAACCTTGCGGTTATTGATAGTTACTTCACCTTTATTTTCCTGTCCTTTCCATGTGGCCTGCTAGTAGTAGCGATGGCTGCGGTGGACAGAAAGACTGACTGTTGGCCCTCCTGTCTTTCTCCTTTGCCCACTCAACTGTTTGTGAGATCTTCCTGAGTAGATTGATTGAGAAGGAAGGGGCAAATCCAGTAACAGCAGCATTGAAGTGAACACACTGGCCAAAGGGAACTGAACTCAGCAGATGTAAAACTTGGCCTCAGACTTTTAATATTGTGACACTTTACTGCTAAACATAGCATTGATAAAGTTACATCAAACTTGGTTTTTCTTTCAATTCTATTTGACACATAGGCCAAAAAAGCTGACTCTCAAAGGTTACAAGCAATATTGGTGCACCTTCAAAGATACATCTATTTCTTGCTATAAGAGCAAAGAAGAATCCAGTGGCACACCAGCTCATCAGATGAACTTAAGAGGTAAGGAATGCCTTGGAGCACCAGTGTCAATAGTGGAATGTCTACTAAGTAATATTCAATGAACTTCACTTTGCTGGGGGAGAAAGGTTTTCAGCAGTTTCTGTACTCCTTTAGGTTCTTTTTTGTGTTTAGATATTATTTTTTCAACTTAGTTCTTGTCACAGTTTTAAGTACAGTCATGTGCCACAAAACAACGTTTCAGTCAACAGCAGACCACATATATGGCAGTCATCCCATAAGATTAGTACCATGTAGCCTAGGTGTGTAGTAGGCTACACCATCTAGGTTTGTGTAAGTGCACTCTGTGACGTTCACACAAGGACAAAATCACCTACAGATGCATTTCTTTGAATGTGTCCCTGTCATTAAGCGATGCATGACTATAATCAATTTCACACGAATATTTTGTTGTAATCTCTTAACATGGTCCTCACTTAAAGTGTGTGATGCTGCTTTTCTCACTTGTCAAGTAAATTTGTGGTGTCTCTTTTCTCCTAATCCTTCAGCATTAGGATGTGTGGGTTTTCCTCAGTCTGCAGGAGCGAGCTGCCTGCTTCTCTCTTTCAGATTCTATCTCAGTCCCATCTGTGCTGTAGTCATCTCCTCCCAGTTTTTGCTGATTTCTCCCTTCCTCGTCAACACCCACTCCTCTTCCTGACCTTCACTGGTGACAAGCTGGTCCCCCTCAGGGTCCCCAGTCTCTTGATTTTCCTGGCTCACCAGTAGGGTAGCTGGCACCTCTGGGGTTTGGCCATGTTCTTCTTCCCCAGCCCTTCTTCCCTGCGCATTTTTGTCGTTTTCAACACTCTCCTCTCTGCTGGTTCCTGGGGCAGCCCCAAGATCCTCCTCTGAGGCCCTTCCTAGCTGACAACCTGAATCTCATTGGTTTTCTCTCGTCTCTTCAAATCCAAAGCTGTCTCGGAACTAGGGTCTGGTGTTTGAGACACGTACTGCTGGACAGGTTTCCACTCTCTTGTGGCAACTGTGGCTGGCTTGCTTCCTGTGGCCGGGGCTGAGCCTGGCTCAGGGCTCAGAGCTCCTGGCTTTGGTCTTTTTTTCCCATTCAGTTCTTTGGACTACAGCTTCATTTCCCGTTTTGGTGACTTCTTTTGGTTCTTCACACTACTCCTTCATCTCTTCCATCTGATTGGTATACTGTTCAGGTGGTAGAAGAATTTCCTCTCCAGGTTGGTGTGGTTCTTCTGCAGCTGAAGGCATCCTACTGCAGCTTGCCACGATTTCTCTGCAGGGCAGTTAGCTGGTCTTGTAGATTGCCGATGCACTTCTCACTTGTGGTGACATTATTCACTGAAACCACCTGGCTGACTTCCAGTCTAGTTATCAGTTTGTCTAGGAAGCCGTACCCCTGAGAACCATTCCTATGAACTCACAGCACTCGCTCCACCCGGCGCACTTGGTGGAGGCTGCAGTAGATTGGCTCCTCGCTGTTCCACACTCCTTTTGATGTGCCTTACCTTACAGCAAAGGCTAGAAAACCAGAATGCATTTTCCAGACTCATTTCCAGGGAGATTTAGATTCCAGTCAGATGCATTCATAGGAGACTTGTATACCCAACTCAGTGAAGGGTTTGGAGAGGCAGAATTGAGAAAGGAGTGAGGCGCTTCTGGGCTGTGGAGCTGCAGCTGTGGCAGCAGCCTCCTGGTTTCCCAGACTCTTGATTGTAGCGAAGCCTGCACCTCCCTGGGAAGGCCACTGCTGGGGTAGCACTCAGGGAGTTATTGCTATCAGCTGAGCCCATCTATCCTTTGGGTTACATCTTGCATGCATGTTTATTATTATACATAAAGCAATACGCCGTTCTAACTAAAAATGTTCATATTTGGACAGAAGTACCCAAAAACAGCCTCTGACTCATTTCACAAAAATGTTTCCCAAAGTAAGATCACTTGAAATACAGAGGTGTTTTTCCTGATCTATACTCTGAAGTCGTCTTAGTACATTTTACATTAGGATATTTTTCGTATATTTCAACAAAGTGTCCAAATCTCTACCGTGTCTCTGTTCTGCCCAGTAGCCATCTAAACGGTGGCTTTGTAGTTATATGCACTGTGAACAATAGAAAACCTCTGTCCTGAGTAGAAGATTGCTGTGCCCATGTGTTGGAATTCTGTAATTTCCTTAGAACTTTTAATTAAGCTTATTGCCTTTCTCTCTAAGTCTCATGAGTTTAACTTTTGGGTCTCTATCATTATTTGTACTTTCAGAATCCATCGCAGCTTTCTTCTCGATTAGCTCCTAAACTACCCAGGACCAGCTAGGTTATCGACTCTTGATTTAGAGACTAGATCTGTCCTCTGGCCCCTGTCTTACCTGTCTTTATTACATCCTTAACCTTCTCCCTGTGCAGCTGAGAAGTCAAGTTCTCGTATGGATAATAGCTTCCAAGGTGGCCTCATCCCACCTTTCTCAGGTCCTCCCAAAGGAGCACTTTTTCCAGCACCTCACACTGACACTAGCGTGAGACTCAAATGGCGTAGCTTTTGCTCTGCCACTAAACATGCCCTATGATTTTGGCAAAATAGCCCATCTGAATGTCAGTGTCTTCCCTTGAGAACTGAGAGTATTAGCCTAGGTGCTCTCTAAGGCCCCTTGGAGATCTAAAATGTAAAATTCTAAAAAATTCAGCTTAGCCAATACTAATTGAACTCGTATGCTGCAAACTGTGCTACCTGCTAGAGAGATAAATAAGAATAAATTACAGTTCCCATCTCTCAAGATGTTTAGAGCATGTGGCAGGGTGAGGGGAGATAAACAGTTAGAATTTGGGCAATAAATAGTAGTCTAAAAAGTAAGAAACAGGTCACAGGAGCAGGGTTAAGGGTGCTCTATCCAGTGACAGTGGGGAGAATGAAGAGAGACTTCATGGGGAAATAATGTCAGAGTTAAGATCCGAAAGAGAAAAATTGAGATCTGCGAAAGGAAAGAGGAGAGTTGGTAACAGGGCCCTCCAGGCAGAGACTGGTGTGCAGGAATACCTGGAGAGCAGCCTCAGCCACAGGAGGCTTGTTCTGGAAGGTGGAGTTTAAGGGGAGAGGATGAGTACTTCCTTAATAGCTGTTGAATCTGATTCCTCCTAACATGAGAGAGAAGAGCAGAAGAAATTGGCAGGAATTAGAGGATAAAATGTGAAGGAGATTGTTTTTTTAAACTGGCAGCAGTGAAGTGTCACTGAAACATTCTTGACATGAAAATGACAGGATCCATCATATTTATATTGGCTATAATATAAAGGAGTAATTCTATAGCAGTGTAGTGATCCGAATTAAGGTTATCAATATGGATGGAGAACAGGGCACAAATTCAGTCAATGCTGAGGGAGTTCAGTCAACAGAGATTGTTTTGGGAGAGGCTAAACGGGAGGGACTTGTTTCTGGCTTGTGTAGCTGGGTGGATTGGGTGATCTGGAGGTTGGGAATATAGAAAAGCTGAGTTTGGGGAGAAAGGCAGTTTAATTCTGGGGTATTTTAAATTTGAGGTACCTGTGGGATATCTATTTGGAGATAGGCCGTTGAACCACCAGAGAGATTCGTGCTACAGATACTGATATGCTAGCAGTTAGCATTAATGGTAAGTGTAGCTGTTGGAATGGTTGTCTGTAACATAAGAAGGCTAAGAACAGAATCCTGCAGAATACCCATGTTCAAGAGAGAGGGCAGATTAGAGGAAGAGGAGTTTGCAAAGGAAGCAACCAAAAAATGCATAGGAAGACCATGGAGATGAGGTATGATGGAAGCTAAGGTCAAAGTTGTTTCAGAAAGGACAGAGTAGTTAGTGTCAAATGCTACAGAAAAGTAAGATAGAGATCGTTAAGCCACCATAGGATTTAGCCACCTGGAGGTGGTTAGTGGCCTTGATTAAGAACAGATTCCACAGGGGCTGGCCCCGTGGCTGAGTGGCTAAGTTCACACACACTGCTTCGGTGGCCAGGGTTTCTCTGGTTCGGATCCTGGGCACAGACATGGCACCACTCATCAAGCCATGCTGATGTGGCATCCCACAGAGCACAACCAGAAGAACCTACAACTAGAATATACAACTATATACTGGGCGGCTTTGGGGAGAAGAGGAAGAAGAAAAAGTAAAAATTAAGAAAATTTAAAAAGAACAAATTCTGCAGATTTGAGTGGCATTTTGAGTATGGGAGTCAAAGTAGTGTCAATGAGACATAAATAGGAAACAAAGATCTTTTAATGAACCATATCTGTAACAAGGAGGGAGGAAAGAGGGCAGTAATGAAGACAGAGGAACAAAGTGGAGGCGAGGGGGTACTTTGTGGTTTAAAATGGGGGAGACTCAAGGAAGTTAAATGCTAATAGAAATGTCACAGTTACAGAAAGAAATCTAGTGTCTGGAAGAGGGAGAGGAACTCATTGATGAGGCAAGCTTCCTGGGGTCCTGGGAAACTCAGCCCACTTGGGTAGAAGAGCCGTAGGAGGAGAGATGCCTCTTCCACTGTGTGGATCCCTGAATTCTTAGTGAAACCCGTCTGCTTGGCTTTGTGAATTTTCCCCCTTGCCCTCTTAGAGAGCTCAGCAGCCTGAGGATAGGCAAGTAAAAAGTAGATGGTTGGATTGAGCCAGGGTTAGGGTTAGGGTTTTGCTAAATGTATATAATGGAAAGACAGTGAACCTGGGGAGTTGGAGTCCAGGCTGGACTGGGGAGAAGGAAGAGGTGAAACGTGTTGCTGATGGGGAAAAAGTTCAGGGGTTGAAGATAGAGTTCCTCAGAGTTAGAAGAGACTTAGGATTAAGGATTGTGATAAGAATGGGCTGTTTGCTCTTAACGTTTCAGAGGAATAGTGATTGGGTTACAGAAGTGTAGCATGTCACCACTGGAAGCAGGTAGCCAAGGTGGCGTGGAGTGAATATTGTCTGAGATGTGGTCCAGTAAGTGCCTCTGTGCCTACACTAGCACCTGAGTTTCCACTCATTTTGTCTCTCCCTTTTTAGTTTTCTTGGTATTGTACTTTTAAAAGAGGCCTTATTAGCGTGGAATTATATACTTTAAATCCACTTGAATGGTTAATGAAATTTATGCCAAGGATTGTCAGTCTTCAAACATCTGCTCTTTGTTTTAACTTTGCAGGTTAAACACATTGCCAACACCTTCCTCGTGGCTTCTGATGCTTGTATAGAAGGAGTTAAATGCTTTAGCTGTTTGTATGTAGTACATATTTTTAAAAGGAAAGCGAAGAAGGGGAGACTGTCCACCAAATTCACGATAGGAGTTGCTTCTGGAGAGGAGAGGATCTCCCCTTCATCTAAAATGTTCTGTTTCTTTTATTTAATACTTAAAACATTTATGTGGAGGGAAAATTGGCAGTGTTAATTAACATTTTTCTTTTTGTGTGGTAGAGGTTTATTATCTTGTTCCTTGTGCTCTGTGCCGAGAGGCTGCTCCGGTACAGAGAGCGAGTCAGCAGCACGCCCTGCTCACAGTTACAGTTCTCCTCTGGAGCCGACTGGATGGTCTTGAGACACATTGAGGGTGACAAACCAAGTACAAACAACTGGAATAGCCTTTAGGAGCTTTGACATGTGCATTATCTTACTTACCTTTACAGCGTCCCCATGAGGTAGGGTTTAAGGTCAGGAAATTGGGCTTAGAGATGTTACTTAAATTGACCATAATTATTGAGTGATAGAGAAAAGTCTGGAACCCAAATCTGTCTGATTCAGAGCTCTTGGTTACTACCTACTTCTGTCAACCATTACCCCATTGTCTAACTGGGTGTATGTTCAGTAAATCTGTGTTCTCTTCTATAAGCCACCAGCTAATGCTTAACAGAGTTAGTTTAGATGGATTTTTGTAACCATAAATGTATGTATTCCTGAAAACTTGTATGTAAAGTGAAATTCTGAATACCAGTTATTTTCGTACTGACTTCCTCAAGTATATATGTAACCTTCTATAGCAGGTATGCTCCTAAAATATTGTGCATAAAGTTAATTTATGAGTTGAGTCAGATTTATGAAGCAGTTCAGTTTAAAGAAACAATGTGCAAGTGGTCACCCTCTGAATTGAACTGTTGGTAAGTATGAATATTTAAGTGTTCCAACAGCCTGGAGTTGTGGAAGGAGGCGTGTGCCGGGAGCATCCAGCTGGAGCAGGAGAGCAGAGCCTGTGCCTCCCCCTGTGCCCTTAGGCTTCCTCCCTCCACGCAGGAGCAGGGGTCCCTGAAGAGGCTCATATAGCACTCTAGCTCAGACGGGGTAACCCCACGCACACTTTTTTAAGGCATCATAAAAGCCGTTTATTCCTACCAAAACACAATTAAGTTAGAATTTAATTATAGAAAGATATTTAAAACTTCCTATACATTTAAAAATCCCAAGTAACTTAACATTCAGAGAACTGAATGATGTTAAAATAACACATGAAACTTGTGGGATGCAGTGCAAGTGGTGTTTTGTGGTAATATGCTTTTAACAGAACCCTGTCTTTTTCTTTTCGGTCAAGTTTTGTGAACTGTGAGTGCCACAAACTCTGTGTCATTACCTCTGTTCTATATTAGACCTCTCTGACTCTTTGTTCCACCCCAAACAAAATTACTGAGCCTAAAGAATTGATTTCCCGACTTAGAGATTCCATAACAGCGAAATTCAACATGTTGAGATGCCATAAAATCATGGCTGCCTGTATTGGCTTGGGATGTCTTAAAAGTAAATTTGACAGTGTTAATAATTAATTTTCTTATTACAGGATGTGAAGTTACCCCAGATGTAAACATTTCAGGCCAGAAATTTAACATTAAACTCCTGATTCCAGTTGCAGACGGCATGAATGAAATCTGGCTTCGTTGTGACAATGTAAGTTTTCCAGTTAAAAGTAAACCTCAATTTTCTTTGATTCCTTAGTGAGTTGACCAGTCATCCTTAGATTTTATACTCAAAGGACTCGGCATCTGATACATTTCGTACTCTTGTGTTTTTTCAACAGGAGAAACAGTATGCACATTGGATGGCAGCCTGCAGGTTAGCCTCCAAAGGCAAGACGATGGCAGACAGCTCCTACAACCCAGAGGTGCAGAATATTCTCTCCTTCCTGAAAATGCAGCACTTAAACCCAGATCCTCAGTTCATACCGGAGCAGATCACAGCTGATATCAATCCTGAGTGTCTGGTGTCCCCTCGCTATCTGAAAAAGTACAAGAACAAGCAGGTACTGGGTTCATTTTACTTTCATCTACCATTTTCTGCTGGTTTGTTTCATAATTTTGTACAGACACTTTAAATTTAGTTGCCCCTCTTAAAACTTTTTGGTCTTAGTTGGTAGCCCTAATTTCCTCTCAGGTGGTTAGAATACAAAATAGCAAATAAATAGCCTTCAGTCAGTTTAAATTGGTCATTTATAAAAACCTATTAAAAATAGGACAGGTAATGAGGTGGAATAGCTGGGAACATATTTATTCTGAACAACCTGAGGAAATTGCTCTGTTAGCATGATGTTCTTTCAGGGAATTGAATGTAGTCTTAATGCTTTGTCTTCCTTAGTTCAGGCAGTTTTATTCCTTGCATAATTAAGTAAGTGTGATATAAAGCACAGCCACCGTTTCCCAACAAATCTACAAGGACTCTTGCTGCTGTCGAAGTGGACTTCACCAGCTCCAGAAATAAGCTTTACGAGGGTAGAAATAGTCTACATTTTAGCTTTGTCTTTTCTTAGCATTAACAGTCAAAACCTAACCAGGATTTGCATAAAGTGACAAAGTTTGGTCAATTTTCATTGAAATTCACTGCTTTTGTTCACTCTTTTTAGAATTCCTTTCCTGGAAATTAATATCATAAAAGGATCACTATTTGAGAAAGTGGTGCTTTGGGGTAACATAAAACGTTCCTTGCAGGGGAATGTCACTTGGGATTGCCCCCAGTATTCTCTACACCAACCATCACGCTGTAAAAGGGAAAAGCTTCAGTTGAGGAGGGGTGGTACTAAAAAGGACCTTTAAAATAAATATTTGATGTTTGTCTAATTTCATTTTTATCTTTATTGATAGGAGTAATTTAAAAACATACTGAAAAGGCCCAACGAAATACCCAGAAGCCTTATTAATTCTTAACTTTAAATGTCATGTTTGTCATATGGGTCTGAAGTCACTTCGCTAGAAATGTTCAGAAGTTGTAATCACTAAGTATTTGTCTTTAGGTTTCAGAGGTTGTGTAAGCAACACGGAAATTGTTTATCCCACAGTCAGATGATGTGGGAGTAGTAAGGACTGGAGGAAATGCTGCCCTGGGGAGCTTTGTGGAATGTAGATTGTAAGTTAAAAAGGGAAAGCAAATGAAGCATTGAGTTCATTTTATATTCTTCAGTATTTCATATAAAAATTATTTGTGAAGAAATTCATTTCTAAAAGTGGATTCCTTTGCCTTAAAAAGCAATGAATAATTTCAAATCTTAGCAATCTTATAATTTCACTATCAGATATCAAGGACAAAAGATCTTAAAGCATAATTGTGAAGATTGCCAAATGTTGGTTTAGCTATCAAAGATAGGTATTGACTTGTTTTCTTAGAAGCCTTTAACATGATAGTTTTCACTTTAGATGTTTCCAATCCCTGAGCTCTCAACTAGGTTGTCAGCGGAAAGTTCTCTGGAGGACACAGACAATGAACGTTTGTCTTTAACTCGCAGGATGTGTGTGGCTTATGTGCGGTTAAGGATCCATCTAGCCTTGTCTTCCACACCTTGGCATCTTACCAGATGCACGTTGTTTTTAATCCTCCTTTCTCTGACTGGACTGAAAGGTTGTTCACAGAAGGTAGAGACCCTGTATTGCCCTGAGGCCCAGTAAGTGCCGATGGGCAGAAGTGTAGTAGTTGCTGTGTCTCAGCTGCCGAGCTGATCCTGGATATGGTGCTTAGTAATTGTTAGACCATGTAGCCCAGTGGCATTCAGGAGCCAGGTAGGAAGATGTGCAGGCGATGGGGTCGTTCTTCCCTACCAGGGCATCAGCACATGGTTTGCCTTTGGGTCCATCAATATAACCTTTGTTATATTTAATCTACTTTAATTCCCCCCAAACTAAATATGAATTAAACTTACATGAATATGACTCTCAAATTGGATTTTTACAATTTAAAGAAAAGAGTTGTCCTACGTTTTATCCATGTTAATCCAAAGTGAAATGGACTGCTGTGTTTATAGCCACCATTCCTAGTGTAGTATCTCTTTATTTTCCCTTCCAGGAAAAAGGATGCAAAAAACAGATGGTAATTGAGGGGTTTGCTTTTCTTATGTAAATAAACAGATGGGCAGTGCACTTATTTTATGCCTTCAACTTATTTCTGAAAAGCAGTGCATGGATCATAGGATATGATGCCATCCGAGTCAGCGTTAAAGGCTTCTGAGTATTACCTTTGGTTTCGCTACTAAAATCATGAGCTTTGCCCTAACCAGTAAGAATTAGTAGACCAGGGGGAAGAAGGGTATTCGTTCTTTTTATTTCCTCCCTGCAAATCTCTACCCTTAATTTTAGTAAAGCCTAACAGTCTAAAATAATGTGGAGTGTTCTTCAGTATTCTAAACAGAAGGTATCGCTGCTTCCTGGTTTTCATGCCTGCATTTACTTGCTTGGTTTCCACCTAAAGTAATTTTTTGCATGGTTTTCGGCTGGAATTTTGGTTTGCAGGTTACCGCAACTTTTTCTTTGCTTCATTGCCATTTTTTCTGATTGCCTTTTTTTTTTCTTTCTGCTTCCTTTTTCTTTCCTCGCATTGCCATCTACAGCCAGGCTATATAAGAGATTTGGTAAGTTCTCCATATTAACCAAAAAAAAAAAAAAAGAGAGAGAAAGAAAACAAATAAATAAAAATATTTAAAGCCCTAGCCACAGCCTCCCCTCATGGATTAATTTCCTTCCACTCCTTGTGGGAGTAGTCATCCCAAAGTGAGTGTAATTTAAATTAAAATATAACTTTTCTAATGATTCCTTTAAAAAAGTTCTTAAAGTAATATGGTGATTTCAAGTACTCTAAGCTGCTAATAAATGTTCCTACTAGAAATTTGTGTTCCAGGTACTCGTTCTGATCTCGGTGCTAGAAATTTAGCACTCGTTATGTGCGTGAGGCTGGGAACGTGCATTTTATAACAGCAGTATCGTGTATGTGAGGACTCAGAATATGTCTCAAGAGTGGCAGTTACGTATTCCTAATAGCAGTTTTTGTTTCTTGATATATGGAAACTAAAATTAAGAAGAAATGTATCGGGGCCAGCCTGGTGGCACAGCGGTTAAATTCGCACATTCCACTTCAGTGGCTGGTGTTCACTGGTTCAGATCCCAGGTGTGCACGTGGCACCGATTGTCAAGCCATGCTGTGGCAGGCGTCCCACATATAAAGTAGAGGAAGATGGGCATGGATCTTAGCTCAGGGCCAGGCTTCCTCAGCAAAAAGAGGAGGATTGGCAGCAGATGTTAGCTCAGGGCTAATCTTCAAAAAAAAAGGAAATGTCTCAGGGTTTACTTTGAAAAGTCATTGTTTTACTAAAATTCCCAAATGTAGCTTTAGATACTTTCTAACTCCAGCTCTCGCAGTACATGATTTTGGGATGGGGCACATAATTCAACTTTTTTATCTTTTTGTTTTGATTCTACCATGAAGGAATAATGTCTAATGGTAAGGTGATGTTTAATCATGTTTAGATAACAGCAAGAATCCTGGAGGCCCATCAGAACGTAGCTCAGATGAGTCTAATTGAAGCCAAGATGAGATTTATTCAAGCGTGGCAGTCGCTACCAGAATTCGGCATCACACACTTTATTGCAAGGTAAGCACCTGTATGTAAACCTTAATCTGTGCCTTTTTATTTAATTTGCTTCATGTAATTAGAAATTAAATAATTAAGGCCAACTACTGAGACCCATTAACTTATTTTACAGTAAACTTTAAACAGTGTTGGGATGGGGGCGGGCCCGGTTTAGCGGCGGTTAAATTTGCACGTTCCGCTTCAGCGGCCTGGGGTTCGCCAGTTGGGATCCTGCGTGCAGACATGGCACTGCTTGTCAAGGCATGCTGTGGCAGCGTCCCACATACAAAGTAGAGGAAGATGGGCACGGATGTTAGCTCAGGGCCAGGCTTCCTCAGCAAGAAAGAGGGGGATTGGCAGTAGTTAGCTCAGGGCTAATCTTCCTCAAAAAAACATTAAAATTAATGTTGGGATGTATTTTCTATACTTGTAATTTTTACATTAAAAATTCAAAATGATTGCAATTCTGTTTTTACTCGTATAAAAATAGCACTTTCTTTAGAGTTCAAGAAGCACATATCTTGAAGAAAAACAGACCAGTATGTCCCCCAGCCCCAGCATGTTTTTAAACATGTATTTATTCTGTTTTGAATGCTATAGGTTCCAAGGGGGAAAAAAAGAAGAACTTATTGGCATTGCGTACAACAGACTGATTAGGATGGATGCTGGCACAGGAGACGCAATTAAAACATGGCGTTTCAGTAACATGAAACAGTGGAATGTTAACTGGGAAATAAAAATGGTAAGCTGTAGGGCCAGCCCAGGAGCACAGTAGTTAAGTGTGCACGTTCTGCTTTTGCAGCCCAGGGTTTGCTAGTTCGGATCCCAGGCGCGGACCTACGCACTGCTTGTCAGGCCACGCTGTGGCAGGCGTCCCACTAGTAGAGGAAGATGGCCACGGATGTTAGCTCAGGGCCAGTCTTCCTCAGCAAAAAGAGGAGGATTGGCTGCAGATGTTAGCTCAGGGCTAATCTTCCTCCAAAAAAGAAAAATGGCAAGCTATAACAGTGTTACTTGAATATATATATAGTCCTGCTAAAAATGAGCAAATTAAGAATAGAAAGTCCTATAAATTCTGAAGATTTGTACAGTTACCTCTTAAAGTATAGAACATGGTTGGATATTCGTTTCCAACTTAAACTTTGGCCTGTTTCCTAATTAGCCCAGTTATTAAACTTAGTAGAACAGAATTACCTGCTTAGAATATTCTTTTTCGAGGTTATCTTTCTATAGTGGATGAGTTCCTCACCTCACAGCAGCAGCTACTGTTTCTTGAACACCTGCTCTGCCGGGCGTGACACCAGATGTTTTCCCGTGGCGCCCTCTCTCTGACCCTCATCACAGCCTGTGAGCTGCTAACGCATGGTGAGGACGCTAGAATTAGAGGCCTGAGGGCCTCATCGTCCCTGATCACACACCTAGTAACAGAATCAGGATTCAAACTCAGAGGCTTGGGGCTCTGAGACCTGGCACACCTACTGTGCGTCGTGCTGCCCCAAGCCTGGAGTCCAGGAGTCTCATTTAAACTAAACAGAATCTTTTACTAATAAGTATTTGTTTTAGGATATTGGGTTTGTTATATCAATTCCTGTTACTTCATAGACTCTTCAGAACATTTCTGAAATACTCAGACATGATACCTAAAGGTTAAATATCTAACGCAAATATTAAATTAAACACAGGAAATAGGTTTTCTCCTGGGACTTGCAGAGACATTCTCACTAACTGAGTCCCCAGAGGCCATTTGGGAACTGAACGACCTAAATCCCTTGCCTTCAGTCGTCCTTTCTGGAGCGTGAAAACTGAGGAGGAGTATGGGGGGCGGTGCTGGCAAGCTTTTTGTATTCTTTTGGGCTTGAGGCAGTATTAGGGTAGGATTTAAAAAGGGTGTTTGCGCGTCAACGAGTATTTTGTGATGAACGTTACACAGGACAGTAGCTTTGCTTGCACCCAGCCGTCTGGAGTTCTGGGGTGACAGGTCTTTGTCTTTGCTCCAGGTCACCGTAGAGTTTGCAGACGAAGTACGATTGTCCTTCATCTGTACTGAAGTAGATTGCAAGGTGGTTCATGAATTCATCGGTGGCTACATATTTCTCTCAACGCGTGCAAAAGACCAAAATGAGAGTCTGGATGAAGAGATGTTCTACAAACTTACCAGTGGCTGGGTGTGAGGAGAAGTGCGTGGTGAAACTCTGTGGCCATACTGATATTTAACTTTCAGAGCTGTTGTTCGTTATATGCTGCTTAATAAAGTAAGCTTGAAATTCCTCATTTTATCATGAAAACTCTTTTTGCCTTACCAGACCAGTTAATATGTGCACTAACAACACGACTGTTAATCTGCTATCATGATACAGTGTATGGACTCGAACAGTCACACATTCCTTAGGCCATGAATTGAAAACTGAAGTAGTGGGCAAGTCAGGAACAAACATCCCCGATTGAAGCTAGCCAACTTGCGAGAAACTCAAGCCATCTACTTTACAGCTATCCAGGGCTTAAACTATATGAAGTCTATTTATCATGTTTAATGCATGTGTTTTAATGTATGTTTAATTTGACCTCGTGTTTTAAAAATATCCTACTTCTGGTGGCCATTTGATTCCCTCCCCTGCACTCCTTACATAATCCAGGCTCGCAAAAGATGCCTGATATTTAATAATGTTACTGTTTGACCTTGAAGGAAAATGCTGTTAGTCCGTTATGCTTGGTTGGTTTTTGTTCTTGAATAAGCATGTATGTATATTGTCTTGTTTTTATTTTTACACCATATTGTATTAGAACACTTTTTAGTATTCACCAGCATATTCACTGTCTGCCTAAAATATGCAACTTTTGCATTACAGTATGAAGTAAAGGTCTCTGAAGTGTGCATTTTATGTAACTAATGTACAAACACAAATTTTATAAAATTGTACAGTTTTTTAAAAAACTACTCACAGTTAGCAAATGGCTTAGACGTATCATCTTTGCATTAAATGCTTTTAAAAGTATAATTAATGTGCAGTTTTAATATCTGCTAAATTAAGAATGACTTCATTACAGTCGTGATTTGCCACAGTGCCCTTAACTCTGCCGCCCGCGCCGGCCGTGCTCCAGTCTGCTGCGCTGTCACGACCCACGTTGGTGCTAGTCAGACAACTCATAGCTCACGTAGCCCGAGAGGGTGCGGGGAGGGACGGGTTACAAGTATTGTCCAATACCCCATGGTTTAAAGACTGTATAAATGCATTTTATTTTAAATAAAAGCAAAATCTTTTATTTAATGTTTCCTTTTGTACTTCTAGTTTTTGCTTTAGAAATGCTTTGCCTGTATCTTGTGTTATGAGAACAACTTAGCTAGTATTCCAAAGTGTCACCAGATAGAAATACTTAATCACTTAGATTGTTCCACTTAAATTGAGAACCCCTTATTTTTCCTGCTACTTAAAAATGAATATTTAAGTGTTAGAAATGTAGTTATAAACAGAAATACATTGTTGACTTGGGCAGAATTTGTGTTAAACAGCAAAATGATTCGATTTTTTAAAACACAACGGGCTGGCCCGGTGGCGCAGTGGTTAAGTTCGTACGTTCCACTTTGGTGGCCCAGGGTTCACCCGTTCAGATCCCAGGTGCAGACATGGCACCGCTTGGCAAGCCATGCTGTGGGTAGGCGTCCCACATATAAAGTAGAGGAAGATGGGCATGGTTGTTAGCTCAGGGCCAGTCTTCCTCAGCAAAAAGAGGAGGATTGGCAGCAATTAGCTCAGGGCTAATCTTCCTCAAAAAGAAAAAAAAAAACCCACAACAGCGATTTATGAGCTTACTCCCTATTGTTACTGCTGTCATATCATCATTCAGAATTCAGACTCAGAACTTCAGTTCTGGACTTTCTCTCTTACCTCCTGCAGTTAATTAGGCCAAGTCCTGTCGATTTTTCCCTCATGCAAACTTGTGTCTTTCTTTTGTCATTGCTCTCACCATCACCTGAATTCGGGTCTTTGTGCTGTGCCTGCCATAATGCAACAGCCAGATGCCATTCTCCACAGCTTTTCTTTGTACTCTAAGGCCAGATCATAACAGGCTTTCCTCCAAAACTTAACAGCTCCTTCTCATTAAAAAAAGTTTTAATAATATATTCCCTTTCCTCTTCTTAAGAACAGGTCACCAACTTAAATAGTCATTTGCTAAAAAGCCCTAAGATGTGTCTAGACTATGGTAAACCTGAGTCTGTATAGTCCCAGGCCTCCTCACAAGTGAGACCAGCCTCTCTGCTGATTTCTTCCTCTGGTTTGCCCCACTGCCCCCGCCGGCAGCCTCAAGATCAAGTCGGCCCCAGTGCAGCACCGGCTGTGTTTCAGCTCTAATGACTCCTGGTTGCTACAGCAGAAAAGCCAAAGTCCCCAGTCAGGCACTCAGAGGTCTTCCACGGTCTGTTTCCCAGCTCATGTTTCCATCTTTACCTCTCAGCAGCCTTCTGCATTCCACTCAAACTGTGCGCTCACATTCCCCAGGCGCGCTTTGAATTCGCCCATCTCCATGGCATTCCCCAAACCTGGAATGTCTTCATCCCCAAACCTTCCAGTCTCCACCTCTCCAAATGTCACAATTCCAGCATTTTAGAAAGAGCTCGAGTGTTCTTTATCCCATGAACACTTTCAAGTTTGCTCACAGCCAAAGATTTTCTCTTAGTCCTCTGAACTGCCATTGAATTTGGTCCTTTTGGAACTTAAGAGCAATCATCCTTATGTTGAGTATATCCTATTGCCCCTGATAAATTATTTCCTGAAGTCTGAGTCTGAGCTTCATGGTCTCTATCTAGGATCAATTAACACATTTTTTTATTGAAGATAATAATGGTTATTTTGGAAATCCAGGAGTTATTGCTACGTGGAAGTTTTACAGCCTCAGCATAGTTTAATATGGAGGAATCAAATGTTTTTTGCATACCAATTATGTGTTAAGAAGCATGCCGAGTACTTTCACATACATTCTCTCTTCTAAAGATTCATACGCTCCAGCTGCCTCGTCGTTTTATAGACGAGGCTCAGAGAGGCCAAGTGAGCTGTTTAAAGTCACACAGCTGTAGTTAATTAGTGCCAAGGCAGCGCTAGAAGTGGAAAGCAGGTTTCCGTCTCCCTATTCAGCAATGTCAGACACAAACCCTTCGTGAATCCCAAGGAGCTCTGTTGGTAGAGGTCTCACAGAGGCAGCATTGGTCCGTGAGAAGAACCCCAGCCAGGGCCTCCAGAGAGGCACTTGCAGGTTTCTGCTGTGTCTTAATTTCACGTGGACATGAAAGCCCTGGAGACAGGAAACCACCCAAGCTCCCCTCCCCGTCTGTTCCTCTCCAATCAGCGGATGAGCGACCTGCTGGAGGCCCTGATGCAGTTAATCAGCAATCTGGGTACAAATTCATTTTTGCACAACCTTGAACTTCAACACTCAGGGACCTAGGGACATGAACTTGTTTGTTTTCCAGCTTTATCGAGGTATAATTGACAAAACTAAGACATTTGAAGCGTACATCTTGGTGATTCGATACACAAGCGTATTATGAAAGGACTCCCAGCATCTAGTCAGCGCCCTAGAGACATGAACTTTGTGGACAGAAGGCCACTTGGAGTTCTTGGCCTTTTGCTCTTGGCCAAAAAGCAACAATGTGGCAGATGATAGCTTTTTCATTCTTTATACCAGTTTCTGTTTTTTTTATGTTGAAAGTCTTATTAAGGTGCTTTTAATTAGTTCTCAGTTAGTGAAGTAGTGGGATCAGACCAACCTGGGTTTTTGACCCTTTATCTGGAGAAATTTATGTGGTATCTGGAGAAATCTCACACAGATAAATAAATGTTTTAATGTCCAATGTTGTACCTGCATGGATAGTTTCCCAATACAGCAAAATGTTGGTTTTTTAACTCAGAATTTTTTCTGGTCCTTTGGAACTCATTCCTATCCTGTGTCGTTCGTAACTATTTCTACCACCTGTAATAAAGTTTGTCAAGGGCTGCTGCTGTTTGTAGACTAATCACCTAAAAACAGGGCAACGTCTTCCCAGTGGTGACAATTCAGAGACCAGGGCTTTCTGAGCCTCCTGTTGTGACGTGGTCCTAAATGGAGGCCCTGCACCGCTCCTGCTCCACTCTGCTCTGCTCCAAAAATGTCGATGCTGATTCAAAGCCATTCTGCCGTCCCCAAAGACAATTTATAGCTATTGCACTTATTCCCTCTTTTTGTAGCTATCTAGTTGCGAAGAAACAAGGATGAGTTGATGCGCTGTATGGCTGTGGACCTGATAGACATGGTACGATCACAAACCGATGCGGCTCTTCCTATGTTGATCAAGTTCAGTCATTCTCACACAGTAAAATCCAGGAAGAAGTCGTTTACTGAAAGCTCTGTGCTCGTCAACAAATGAACTGTGTGTCTGTTTGCACTGCTTTGGTTTGGCAGCTCGAGCAGGGGAGGCGGTGGAGGGGCAGGAAATGGGAAGTGTGCAGTCTGGGGAGGAGCAGTGAAGTTCTCAGGGTGGACTGCAGAGCCGCCCAGAGCAGGAAACAGGAGCAAAAAGAGCCTTATCTGGTGACCTGATTTCCCACTGTGCTGATTCTTCACTTGCTTTCTCTGCTTTATTTAATAAACAAGACAAAGTTTCCCAGGCTGAATGTGTATATTAAAATCCTCTGTTCCCTTCAGAAACAGTTATCAGTGCACACCCCTCGTTGAGTTTCCCTGTTGGTATCTGTGCTTGGGTCTGCTTATTACTAAAAATTACAAGCACTTAAAATAGTTTAAAACCATTATTTCATGAGATCTAATTATAGTCTCACGTGGCTTCATTGGCCAGGCATCCAAGTTCAATGTTAATTAAATTTGTGATTAAAAATACCACAACCAACCAACCAATTTTAACATATCTGCATTAATATGGTTTGTAGATATTGCATGATAAAGAAGAAAACACTTTTTATGAGCATAAATTCTCATCTCAAATCTAAATTTTGTGAACTTTATTTTTATGACCAAGTAAAATTCAAGTAAGCATTTACTCTCAGATTTACTGCTCAGAATATCTAAGCCTTGTTTCTGTCTTCCTTGCCTAGTTATAAATTCAGTTAGCTCTTAGAAGGAGCATTCAGCAAACAGACAGCATTTCTTCTATTCCGGGAGAGCAAGGGCCCAAGAATAGCCAGAATATCCTAAAGAACAACGGGCAAGGAACTAGCTCACCGAACAGCAAGAAGTCACGTACACTCTGCTGAAAATGTAGTGTGGGCACAGGGATAAATGAAATAATCAAACAACCCAAACATGCACGCATATGGGAAGTCGATCTCTCCTGAGAGCTGGCCTTGCAGATCGGCATGAAAGAAATTTCCCAATGAGTGGTGCTCGTGGTTATCTTTATAAAACTAACGGATTTGCATCACTACCCCATATATGTACGCAGTAGTTTAAATCAATTCCAAATGAATTAGAGACTTAAGTGTGAAAAGCAAAACTATAAAACTTAAAAGATGACATAAAAGAGCGTTCACGTGATATTGAGGAAAGATTTTGTGTATTAACAAGACACAAAAAGTAGAAACTAACGATGTTAAAATGAGAACTATAAAGGTATCATAAAGTGTAAAAAGGCATATCAAATTTGGAGAAGGTATTTGCCAGACAATTGACAAGGGATTACCGTCTAGATTATGAATACGCACTCATGCTCACTGATCAAGTCAAAAGAAAACAGACAAAACACTGGAATGGATAGTTCACAAAAGAAGAAAACTGAATAGCCCATACATGCACTAAGTACTGTTTAACTTCACTAGTATTCTAGAAAACGGGAACAAACAAATTTTAAATACAATTAAAATATGGTTTCACACCTACC